>NC_138500.1:27641559-28184059 GCF_964252035.2 Podarcis erhardii | reverse complement strand
TTGCGGACGACTCTGGGGTTGTGGCGCTCATCTCGCTCTATAGGCCAAGGGAGCCGGCGTTTGTCTGCAGACAGCTTCCGGGTCATGTGGCCAGCATGACTGAGCAGCTTCTGGCGAACCAGAGCAGCTCACAGAAACGCTGTTTACCTTCTCGCCGGAGCAGTACCTATTTATCTACTTGCATTTTGACGTGCTTTTGAACTGCTAGGCAGGCAGGAGCTGGGACCGAACAACGGGAGCTCACCCCGTTGTGGGGATTCGAACCGCTCACCTTCTGATCAGCAAGCCCTAGGCTCTGTGGTTTAGACCACAATGCCACCCTCATAGAGTAGACTCACTGATATTAATGAACCTGTGGTGGTGATGTCCATTAATTTGAATGGGTCTACTCTAAGTATGACTAACATTGGATACAACCCATTGTTTCCCATCCAAGCTGAATATTGAAGCTTCATGAAAAAAATTCCATACTTTTTTTTAATGGCACAGTTGCTTTATATTTCGGCAAATCAAGCATATGTTGGAATACTGCTGTTGCTTTCAATTTTCTGATGAGAGAAACAGTGCTGAAAGAATTGTAAGCAAAATCCATTGAACAATAGGTGCAGAATAGTATGCTCATAGCAAGAGTTCAGGGAGCAAGGGTGGCACTGAGAACTTGTCCTTGGTTCTTCTTCGGCTTTCTATCTGCCTTCAAAGAGTTCAGTAAGCCCCCAGATTTTGGGAAACTGGGCACACAGGCTGTTTAAAGAGTAGAGTATGCAAAAAAATGTCAAACCATGGGAATTGGGGGTTTTTTTGCTTCTTTTAAAGAGCACAGTAAAAAAAAAAAGTATATTGCTTCTGTTGTTGAAGGTATAATTTCCACACCTCGCTATTCCCTTTAGGCTACTTTCAGCCTTCTAAGAATTACTCGCTGATCTCAGGTTACAAGTGACACACATGGCATGCATGGTTTGAAAAGCAACTTCTGAACCTGCTGGTCTTTGTCAGATTAATTTAGCATCTGTCCATGTCTGTTAGAGCTCCAGCATCCTCTTGTAGGAATGTGTGGATTTGGAATGGTACAAGGAAGTTTTCTAAAATGGGAAGAGCAGCTGGCTTTTCCAGACCTAGCCCCCTTTCTCACCATCTCCCATCCCCTATGCTGACAGTCAGCATTAATCCTCCTAAGTTTGACTGGAACAGCTGAGAGCATGCATCCTGCATAGCTCAAGGCCTCTCGGTGGATTCAGATTGCTTTCTTTCCTCCTCTCTCCCTTTCTCACTTCAGTTCTGATTCAAGCAGCTGTCTCTGTCTGGGTTAAATGCAGAGAGAGAAGTGTTAAATGATACGATCATATATTTGGTTATGTTAAAAAAAAACCAACCCCACAAAAAACTTCATTGCAGATATCAGTGTAGCCTCTCTCTTTTCCCTCCCTTTGCATCCTCAAAAAAAGGGGGGGAATTGCTATGCTAATCCCAGCACCTGTCTCTGCCTGGGACAGTAAAAAAAGCAAAAGCAAAAAGGTCTGGGGGTGGAGGGTAACACAGCCTCGTATACTTTTTTGCTGTCCCAGATTGTGTTCCCTCTGACGCACCTAGTGCCCAGAACATATATCTCTTTGGCTCCTATGTGCTTGCTTGCTTGCTTTCTCCCTCTTCGCCCATTACTGCATTCCGTTCTTCCTGATTGTCATTCTGTGCTTCTGGGAACTGCAGGAGAATTGTTCGTCTTCAGTTTAGGATTCCTAACTTACGAGGTTCCGTTCGTTTATGTGCGCCTTGGTTTAGCTGTGCTGGATCTCAAGGGGAGGGGGAGGCAGAAAGGCTGATCTGAAGCCATTCGGGCAATTCATGTATATTTTCAGCTGAGCTAGTATCAACCTGCGTATAGACCCAGAGGCCTGAGCCAAGTATTGCACAGCACTGCCAGGGACCTGTGCTCAAGACTGCAGGAGGGGAGACGCAGACTCAGAGTTCCCGTTTCTTTGTCTGCCTGGTATACAGCTGGAGAAGCCTTTGGCTATGTATGGTGTATATTGCATGGATTACCAATACCCCGTTGTCCAGGTAAGTAGAGAAAAGATCACAACTGAATGTTGTTCATGTTTCCAATTGTACATTGTTAACTCCCTGCATTGCTTTGAGAGGAGGCTGATATTTTTCCAGGCTCAGCTGTTTTGGTTTATCCAGATACACTTTTTCAAAAGTACTGCATTTACCTTTTGCTGAAGTTGGCATCTGAGTTGAAAGCTTGAGGATCAGAGTCTTATGGGAGAAATTTACATTTTACGGAGGAGGTTGTTCCTGATATAAATTCCAATGATATATATGTGCATTTTTAAGGAGTGAGAAATTATTAACATTAAAATCCACCATATGGCATTCTTGAGATTTTCTTATTGGTTGATGAGTGCTGCATCACTAAGGAGCATGTGACTTGAAGATACCTCCTTTCTAGCTCCAGCAACCAGAAGAGTGATATTTCTATCTCGAACTCATTCCTAGTGAGCTGATGTGCTATAACTATTCTGATTCACCTTATCCCTCACTACACAAGTCCAGTGCTAATGTCCTGATAAAAACATAGTGAAATGTATTTGTTCTTGTAAGTGTTTCAGACATTTTTAAGAGCAAGAACAATAATAAGGATGGGAATGTTTGATAACATTCTCATTATTTTTAATAACTTTTTTCCCCTTTTGGCAATCCTAAGGCTTAGTCAAGGATCTGGTATCCTAAGCCTCTTTGTATGTTGAACAGACATCATTTTTAGAAATTTCCTGCTCATATAGCAAGTCAGAGAATGACAGCTTTTTGTATTAATAGGAATGACCATTCATTTTGCTCCATATTATTTGGAATAAGTATTATAGTAGCTGATATTAAGGTGGCTACTATATGAACTGTCTTTAGTTACCAGGCATGTTTCTTTCTGGGGATTTTTCTTCTTTTTCAATGCCACATGTGACATGCTGGTTTTATTATAGTAGTTACTGTTAAGGCTCCAATCCTCTACACAGTTACTTGAGAACAAATCCCATTCAACTCATTGGCATTTACTTATGAGTAGATATGACTGGGACCACAATGTAATTTTTTGTTCATCAGAATTGTCACTGCTCCACAGTAAGGTATTGATTCCTGTGATAATAGATTTATCTCAATATAATGTGTTATCATTGTGAAGAACTGGGCCAGAAGAACGATATATTTGTAACACGGGAGAGGTTCTAAAGTGATCAGTTGGTATTTCATACCCAGTAAATAGTGAATAATTTTTGCAGTCTGATTATATCTGAGAAGACCAGGCAATCACCTATTATGTCATTTTGTTTCTATTTTTGTATTTCCCACAGAAGTCAATATCTGAAGTCTGTCTTATATATTTTGATAGTTATTGGTAGCAGTTACACACACTGGAATAGTGGTGATAAAATTTACGCTTCATGCTTTAAAGGGACGTGTTTTTAACCATTTCAGTGATTATGTTATCTCTGCATTCCTTCTATTTGAAACTTTTAGTGCATTGGATTTTCCATATTTTAGTTCTTTCTTTTACTGATCTTGAAGCTGTCTGGAATGATTAATCACTGGTGAATGGAGGAGTGAAGTTTTGAACAACCTTCACCATTGTGTAAATAACTGGGTGATCAGTTAATCTTGAAGCATTTTTAAAGTTTAATACCAGACTTTTGCATATTTAAATAGTAATTCTGACATGTTCCCATCATCAGTTAGATCTCTGTTTTCTGCTGCTCAAAATATACCATCTGCCTAGACCCAGAATCCACATCCTTCATAGTATTTCCGTTGTGATTGCATTTATTCTTAGAATGCAGAATTGTGTGTTTCTGTTTAGGAGTCATGGAGTACTTCTATTCAGAATGACAAAGTGCTTGATGAGCTCTTGGGCTACAGCTTGGAATAGAAAGAATTCATACAGAAGCATATGGAAGACTTCTGGTAGACATTATCTGTAATAATACGACCGACATGCAGAAATATGAGCTATAAGCCTGTGTCTTTGTTCAGAAGATAAATTAGTATATAGGATCTTGTTAGACTACTATGCACTTAAGGTCATGTGATTCTACATTAAATGTATCTCTTGGTTGACAACATTTATTCTAATAAATGTGCTTTGTGTACTGTATTCCTAAATACAGATTGGAGATTTGTTCCCTCTCTGTTTGAGCCAGTACAGAAATGTAGATAATTTACATTAAAATGTAAATCTTATCCTATCCCTGTGAAACCCTTCATGAATATGGTTAAGAGAATGGGTTGATTACCCAAAGCAGTTAAAAATAGAGAGCATTTCCTTCAGCACTCCAGATATAATACTAAATGCTGAAAGTATCCAATTTAAGGTTTGGTCTGCTTGCCTGTGAAGGGACGTGGGTGGCGCTGTGGGTTAAATCACAGAGCCTAGGACTTGCTGATCAGAAGGTCGGCGGTTCGAATCCCCGCGACGGGGTGAGCTCCCGTTGCTCGGTCCCTGCTCCTGCCAACCTAGCAGTTCGAAAGCACGTCAAAGTGCAAGTAGATAAATAGGTACCGCTCCGGCGGGAAGGTAAACAGCATTTCCGTGCGCTGCTCTGGTTCGCCAGAAGTGGCTTAGTCATGCTGGCCACATGACCCGGAAGCTGTACGCCGGCTCCCTCGGCCAATGAAGCAAGATGAGTGCTGCAACCCCAGAGTTGGTCACGACTGGACCTAATGGTCAGGGGTCCCTTTACCTTTACCTTTACCTGCTTGCCTGTATTAAATACACTGTTTTTCAAACTTTTTTTGATGACCCATCACATAGCCACCACTGTTGCACACGAGTAAATACCTGAAATGCAGTCTGAGAAAGCCTGCAAATATAAAAAAGATGGTTAGCTCATTGGTATGAACAAGTCTTGCAAGCCTTCACATTAGCAGGCCTAAGGAGGTTGGTGGGGAGAGAGAGGAGAACGTTCAAACACAAAGATTGCTTGAATGTGCCAGCAATATGTCCTCCACTTTTCTTAAGAGGCATATAAAAATATCCTCCCAACATTCTAGCTGCTATGCTACGAAGGATCTTGCCTTGCATTATGCATAAATCAGCTGGGTTCATATGTTAAAGACGGGGAATCAGTAATCGGTTATTAGTTCATGTATTTATTTTCTTACATTTATATCCCACCTTTCAAATGGAGTAAGGTTACCAGACGTCCCCGTTTCCCAGGGACAGTCCCTGGATTTACAAAATCCATCTATTTAGTAGGAAGTTGAAAAGTTGCCCCCGGATTCATTGAAAAAAATATGGCAACCTTGTTATGGAGCCCAATATGGCATACGTGTACAGTGGTACTTCGGGTTACATACGCTTCAGGTTACATACACTTCAGGTTACAGACTCCGCTAACCCAGAAATAGTGCTTCAGGTTAAGAACTTTGCTTCAGGATAAGAACAGAAATCGTGCTCCGGCGGCGCGGCAGCTGCAGAAGGCCCCATTAGCTAAAGTGGTGCTTCAGGTTAAGAACAGTTTCAGGTTAAGAACGGGCCTCCGGAACGAATTAAGTACTTAACCTGAGGTACCACTGTAGTTCCAAGGTGATCACCCACCAAATACTAACCAGACCCAAATCTACTTAGGTTGAACAAGGTGTTGCCCTCATGTGCTTTCAGACTATACCCTGAGACCAGTGGGTACCTGTCCAAGCTAGGTGTGGAGTATCTGTTCTGCTGGTAGTGCAGAGCTCTGAAGTGCATGTGGTGTGATGTGATGAGGTAACACTCCCTTCCTATGAAAAGAAAGCTGTACATAACATTATTGGCACTACCTGAATTTGTTCTAACTTACTAGCAGAAACATACTTGGAGCTGCACTAAAAGGCTAAGATTACCCCCTTTCAATCTACTGATTTTTTTTTATTAATAAGACTTCTGCACTGCCCTTATCATTCATGGCCTCAGAGCAGCTCACAATAAGAAAATAAAACCAAAGGAATAAAAGCAATAACAATAAAAAGCAGTGGATAACAATTGCCATGGGCAATTGTTCAAGAGCTTTGGATGGCAGTTGGGCCTTTTGTTGGGTTCTTCTTCTTCTTCTTCGTTATTTTCTATTCTCCCAGTAGAATTTGTAGATTGGATATAAGAACTATGTTCAAGAGTAGTGGCTGATTATGGATTGGATATCTTTTAGGAAAGCTGTATTGCTGAGAAGTGCCCTTGAAGAAGGTCTTGAAAAAAACACATTGGGCATTTCCTGTGTCCTGAGGAAAGTTTACTGTTTTAGAAATGATACAAATGTGCATTACTCCTTTACCTTCAATGTTTTTATTTCTTGTGTTTAGTGCTCCCCCATTTTTGCCTTTGGCTGTTTGTTAGTAGACAGTAGATTTAAGAGGGATTGGCATTAGGTTAAAAGTTGGGAATATGATTATATTTTTGTTATCTGCACTTGAAATTACTGCCCTCATGCTGATGGACTTCACTGACACATTTTGGGGAGTTCTCAGTTATGCTGCATCAATGCAGGTGAGTCTGATGCTATGGGTTTTGTAACTCAGACTGTAGGGAAAATATTAATGAAGGGCCTTTTCATCAGAAATGAAAACATTTTTTTTAATGTCCCCAGAGAGAGAAGGATCAAATGGCTTTATCTCAAATGACCTTAATAAATGGATTTCTTTGATTCTAAGCACAGGAGGAAAATCAACATGTTAAGGTTAATATTATTCCACATGTTGTAAACAATGTAGACTGCGATTCCACAAACCCACATATTGGTTTGGGAGAAATAAATCTATGCTGTTGCTATCCTAGTCTACCTGAAGGCCAAGCAAGAGGTTCAGAGTTGCCCTTAAAATTGCAGTTTATGATGAAAGTGGGGTGATTTAGCCTTGCTATAACCATAAAAGACCCACATGCTTTGCATGAAGGAAGGGCTTGGGAATGCAGGCACAATAACTTCCTTGAGCTAAGCTAAGGACACCCCACCTCTGCAATGATGAATTCTCAGGATGAACCTATCTGGGATCAGGTCATTTCTATATTGGTACACAAGGATTTGTTTGGGATATCAAAAATTGGTTAAGAAACCACCAAATTTAATCAAATAGGAGTTTGCATTGCAACCAGTTGGGGAAATTTCCCATCTCCTTACAAGATGTATTACAGGCAGCTAAGAAACATGGATTAATGTAGCCTTTAGTTCTCCATATACTTAGCTTGCATTCCATTATTCTTTCTGCTTGCAGAACATGAAATCTTGGCACTTACACATTACTTTTGTGGTGACAGTTGTTCTCCAATGATAGAAATTTAAAACCTCTCTCTTCCCGCCCCCAATTGTAGACTAATGAGTCACAGATATCTAGGCCTTGCCATTCATTACTAAAAAGAATTACCTGTACTGTAGTCAGAGACATACTTGTGCTATTTTTGACAGATTTAAATTTTATACAGAAGCCGATACATTAAACATAAGTACTCCATCTTCCTTCTCTTCCTTTCCCCTCTGTGGGTGGGCATTGTTGTAATATGGGGTGGAGATGGTGAAGATAACAGATGGTTGTAACTTTTGTAAAGCATTGTTAATCACAGTCAAATAGGGAAAAAACAGCCTTTCTTGAAGACCCAGATATGATGTTAATTCCATATTCTGTTGTTCCATCCAAGTGGCTACTTTTGAGGGAAACACATGGCTTTTAATTAGCCAAATCTATGTATTGGAGAGACATTGAAACAATAAATTTAGTCAGTATAGCCTAATAGTGTGTAATAGACTGAGCTAGGAATCAGTCCATGGCTCGTCCCTCACTTCTGCCATAAACTTGGTAAGTAGCATTAGGCAAGCTGGATAGAAGAGACCTGGTGTCAGTGGGTGACATCTTTGGGCTGTTGGCCCTGCTGGAAATCCTGTTTTGGGTCCTCTTTTCTCTCATTCTTCTCATGAGCATCAGGTGGCAGTCATTGCAGTTGCCCACCATGCTGAATAATGCTGTGTTGCATCATGGAGAATTAGTGTTGGTTCCCCATTGCTCATTGGAAGAAGCAGTGCTTGTTAAGCTTGCCCACCTATCCCCTAACTGGTGTGAACCAAGTGAGCTACCAGAGGGAAGGCCATTGACATTATCCTGTTCTCTGGTTGCTATGGGGACACTCTTGCTTCTAAGGACTATCCCTTTTCTCTTCCAATTCCTGGGTGTGAGACTCAGAGAGGGATGTGGAGACTGTTGCTTCATGGGCAGAGGGATGTTGAGCTGGAAAGGAGGAGAGTGGAGAAGTAGAGAAGAAAGATGAGGCTGAGAGAAGGAGGGTGGCTGTGGAAGGGAAAGCCCTTTGGGGGAACTGTGACAACACACGGTGACAGGATTTCAGAGAAAGAGAGAAGGGTGCCCACCCACCGCAGGCTCTACCATGGTGGCATGACCAGCAAGTGACCCCCAACAGACTTACAGCCAATTGAATGTGACCCTCCAAAGAAGAAGTTTCCCATCCCTGGTCTAAGGAATAGATCTATTCCAAAGGGAGTGTTAGCTGCATGGCAGATACTAGGGCAGTGGTCTTGCTCTTTTTGTCATTGTACATTGGACAACAATTTTTTTTATTAAAGGATTGGTAGGAAAGGGGAGTGGCTTTGAAGATGTGAACATAGAAAGAGTGAGTGTGAAAGCTGAGTTGCCTTAGTTCAACATACTGGTGTGTCTTTTTAAAGGTGTGTGGGAGCAAAGCAATTAACAGGATGCTATGCCCTTGAATATTTTTGGTGCTCAGTTGATGGCCTTTACCACTCAACCCCCCACCCACCACAAACCCTGCATCTTGTGAGTGTCTTTTCCCAAGCTTGAGTATAAAAATTGCTTCCACCTTGCTTGTTTTTTACTTGTGAATTATCTAGCATAGTGCTAAAAGCTACTATAGATTTATATACTTTGACAGAATAAGCACACACGTCAAGGCTGCCTGTTCAGATGCAGGCTTTTCTTTAGGATACATGCTATTCATCTTTTGAACAGATGAAGGCAGAGTTGTGATGTGTAGGGTTTTTTCCCCACAAGAAACAATTATTTATAGAGACAATCTGAATTTTACCTCCCAGTGTGAATCACATCACCTTTGTAGAATTGACTCTGTAGTTCTTTCCCCGTAAATTTGTTGTTGTTTAGTTGTTTAGTCGTGTCTGACTCTTTGTGACCCCATGGACCAGAGCACGCCAGGGCCTAAATATTGTGTTTTACCAACTGGTCCCGTGCAGCAGGTTTCATGCTAGTATTTTTGCCACAGTTATCTGTAACTCCATAACTTTCAGACTAGATTAAAATTCATGGTGTTACCTTTTAATAATGCACTTTCATTGGAGTTGAGTCTGAGTATGTTTGCTCGTTAGGCAGAGCTGAAAATAGAATAAATCTCAGAGAGCACTGCTGTTGATGGAACTTGCACAGCACTATCCATTCACACCACCATGAGAGGCATCTCTTCAGTGAAGGTGTTGTAGAACGTTTTGATTTCATGAAGCGTGTGCTTGTCTTCTTCCGCCACTACATACTGGTTTCCCTCCAAAATGGCCTCAGCCGATCCTGTGGATGTAGTTCTCACAGGGTCATTAAAACAAAAAGAGATTGTGAAGAGCTCCAAAAGGACCTCTTCAGGCTGAGAGGTGGATGGAAAGTAATATAGCAAAGGCAAATGCAGTTCAATGCAAACAAGTGCAATATTATGCATTTTGGCACACACACAAAATTAATCTTAATTTCACATGGGGTTTGAGCTGGTGGTGTTAAGACCCTGGGGTTGTAGCAGATAGCTCAGTGAAGATGTCAGCTACCGCGGTGTGTGGTAGCTCTGAAAAAGGCCAATTCCATGCTTGGGATCATTAGGAAAGGAACTGAAAATAAAACTGCTGATATAATTCTATTATAAAAAATCTACCGTTCAACTGCTTTTGAAATACTGTGTGTAGTTCTGGTCACGTAACTTCAAAAAGGATATCATAGAATTGGAAAAGTTTAAGAAAAGGGCAACCAAAATGATTCCCCTATGAGGAAAGGTTGCAGCATTCGGGACTTTTTAGTGCAGAGAAAAGGCGAGCAAGAGTTGACACAATAGGAGTTTTTTATAAAAAGAGAAAGAGGAGAGAGAAAACTTATTCTCCCTCTCTTACAACACTGCAACATATATGGCCGTCATTGGAATGTTGGAAGTGTCAGGGCAGATACAACGAAGTAGTTCACACAGTGCATGGTTAACCTATGAAACATGTGGAGGCAGCAGTGGCCACCAGCTTGGATGGCTTTAAAAGAGGATTAGACAAATTCATGGAGGTTATCAATGGCTACTAGCTGTGCTCTGCCTTCATGGTCGGAGACAGTAATGTTTCTGAATACCAGTTTCTGGGCTCTTGTGTTCACTTCCTGTTTGCAGGTTTCCCACTGATGTTGGCCACTGTGGGAACAAGATGCTGGACTAGATGGGGGCAGGGTGGGGCAGGAAAAAAACATGAACAGAGCAGAATGGCTTCCTAACAGCTTGGCTGCAGCAGTAGCCATGCTGCAATCACACACATTATGGGGTATTTGTCTCTCCACCCCTTCCCCCCCATACCTAATCATAAACTGTAGGAGCAAGCACAAGGAATGCAGGAGGAGCCAACTTATGGTTTACATGCTGAATGCCCCTGATTTGAATCCAGGACACATCTACAAACTACAACAGGAGGGAATTGTGCCCGCCACCATCCATATATTCAGGCACACCTCAGCTGGTCAGCAGGACTGTTTCAAACAAACAAACAATATTTATTACGGCCATAGGCCCATACAGGTAAAAACAACACATAAATAACAGCTTGTGCACGTGGGGGGGGGGACTGTTTCATGGACCAATAGCCTGATCACTGCATGAGCCAACTAGCACTTTTGGCCCCCTCCCCCTGACCTTAGTATTTCTCCTTTGGTGGTGAAGCTGATCTTGTCTACTGCATTGCAAAATTTGCGTTCGCTTCTAATGCCTCTTGCTTGCCTGGGTGGAGGATAGAAGGGGCAAAGTGTAGAAACCAGCCCACTGTACAAAAGGTATTAATTTGCATTTCTTTGTTCCACCTACTTTTCCTTTGGCCCCACCTATTGCTGGCATATGGTCCCTGGAAAGTTGTGGCCCTTCAGGCTGAAAAATGTTCCCCACTAACTAGACAGTGCTCTCATCCAAGGAAGGAGCATAAATGTAAAATGGTAGCATGTACAGCATTTCTGTTGGTTGCATTTGCCACTATTCAGAGCTGATTTCCAGCATCTGTAATGCCTTTTCCTACTTCTTTCTGCTGGTATTACAATATGTGGTTGCTCTGCATGTCATTATTCCATAGTTGTAGGAAATGGTGGCAGTGTGGTGCAGCCTGAGGTTTTGATACTGTACATTAAACTAGGCGGAAAGGAGATATATGAGGGTGTGTGTCCGTCCGTGTGTGCGCACACCACACAAAAAAGAGTATTTTCCTGCTTCCTCTACTGAAAAAATGGTGTTTGGATGAGAGTCCCACAGATTGCATATGCATCAGCTTTGTTTTTTAAAGTAAATTTTCATTAATTTTGCCCTGTTTGAGCTCCAGTGTTCATAATAGGAGTTGCTTTTAAAAAAATAAAATAAAATGAATAATAAAACTTTTTTTAAAAAAAGAACCAGGATTCCCTCTGGGGATGTGCACATATATCAAGTTACTAGGGTAACTGTAATTCTGGATCTAATACATAATCAGACACACAGCATTTTTTTCCATAAACGCAAAAGAGCATGAGAATACAAATTATTATTTATTAAATTTCTATACCGCACTTCATCCAAAGATCACAGGGTGGTGTACAACATAAAAACACACAAAAAACCTGTGGTGGGATGCTGTATTTATAAATTTACAATTCTGATTTATTTATTTATTTTTTATTGAATGCTACCAACCGAGCTCTAACTGTGTGGTGGCATATAAATGTAAGCAAAGAAAGCAGAAGCCACAGTCAGGCATCTTCTTGGGGGAGCCCTGTAGCCACGTTCATTTCAGCATCAAAAACTATATTGGATAAACCAAAACCACACCAAGCAAAACCATATTTTCCGGGGCGTTTGCTTCCTTTCAGATTTAAGCGCGCGCTCTCTCTCTCTCTCCCACATTGCCAGTTCTCTTTCTCTGTTTATTAATATCACTTGGGCTGGAAGAAGCTCTGCCTTGAGAGAAGAGAAAAAAAGCAGCAAAAGCAACCGCCCTAATAATGGGCGCCGAGTTCAGTTAGGGTTTCATCTAGGACGACATTGCCCGTGTCCAAGGTGCGCGGAGGTGACATTGCAGGTATTCCTTTTGTGTGGAAGAGAGTTCCGCCCGCCATGTGCAAGCGTGCCCGGGCAGCTGGAAGGGCTTCGAGCTCTTTTGTTACCCGGAGCTGTGCTGCCTACGCCGCCTTGACTGGATCGAGGCTCTGGCGCCCGCCCGCGCCCCGAGTAATCCTATACCCGTAGGCGCGCAAAGCCCGGAAAGAGGATGCCAGCAGTATCCCAGAGGCCCCTCTGCTTGATTCCGAACTGGCTCTGCAAGCGTCCAGGCGGGGACGGGGGACCGGGAGGAGGAGGAGGAGGAGGAGGCGGGCCTTGGCTCTGATTAATTACCTTAGGCATTCGGGGGCGGGACTTCCAGCCGCCATCTGGCTGAGATATGGGAGGGAGCTGCGGAGAGGGCGGGCGGGGGAGAGACAGCCAGAGAGGAAGAGAAAAGAAAGGAAGAAACACGAGAGAAGAAAGGGAGGAAAACCAGGATCAAGGGGAACCCCCCGCTCCCTCTGGGTCGCCATTCGGAGACGGGGCGCAAAGCAAATAGGCAAAGGGTTCTGCCACAGCCCCACCTGGCGGAAGGGTCTTTCTTTCCCCTTTCTCCAACACCTCCCTCCCCCCGTTTTGGTTTATGGAGAAAAAGAAAATGGTCACTCAGGTAAGGCTGCGTTTCTGTGGTGCTGCTGCTGCCTGCGCCGCGGCCCCTGCCATCCCCGCACAACTCCGAGCACGGGGAAACGGGAGTGTCTTGCAGCGGCTTCGCCTCCTGCAGGGGGGGGAAGAGCAACAAAATAAAATAAAAATAAAAATGGTGCCGCCATGTAACGTTCGCTCTAAGCTGCGGGAAGATTGCCGTACATGGGAGAGTGTGTGTGTATGTGTGCGCGCAGCCATCCCTGTTCATTCTGCTCCATAGCAAATTCCTGTTTCCTGTGCTGTGCAGCTGCAGCTCAGGAAAGACCCTGTGGGGATTTGTCTACCTCTTTGTCTTGGCTTGGAGGGGGAGGGGGGGAGAGGGACTGCAGAGGTACGGAGGGCTTTGCTACCAAATTGCAATGGCACGAGGGGCTTCCTTCTCCCTGGGGTCCTGGTGCAGTTTGCATGAGGCTACTAGAGGATTGGATTCTGAGTTTCTTTTCAGAATGAATCGCTTCCATGCTGGCATGCGTTCCTTTCTTGAATCAATAATATTAGGTTTGGGGTATTTGTTTGTTTGTTTGTTTGTTTATTCATTTGTTCATTCTTGCTCTTAGCAGCTTAGGTTTCCTCCGGGAACCAACTAATGATATGCAGCAGTATGTAGTGGCCATAGTGTGATATGATCCTTGAGGTTCATTCTGTTTTACTCATCAAATCTACCTTCTCTTAACACTCCACCCCCTGCATAGCAGCGGTGCAATGGGGGGCATATGCAGGTCTTCTTGCAGGTTTGGCTGAGCCTGCATTTTAATGACTTCTCTGGGACAAACAAAGATAAACACCCCCCACCCCAACCATTTCCCCAGGTGTCTTGTCTAAGCTGAATGCTCTCCAAGCTGTGAGGTATGTTTCAGCTAGGCATAGATACAGGAAGGCAGCTGCCTATAATTTCCCAAGGAAACAGCGTTGGCACTGAAGGCAGGTGAGGATTTCTCAGGGAATTTGCCCAGTGTTGAAGAGCAGTCATTTTTCCTGCTCTGCAAGGGGTGTTATCTGATGCTGCTTGTCATTTAGAGCCTTGGCGAGTGGGAAGGAGGTGTTTTTTGTTTTTAAAGAAAGCATGGAAATCTCCCAAGTTGACATAGAAAGGTAGTATAGGAATTAAGAGAATTCAACAAAGGGGGGGGGGCAGTAAACAGAGGAGGTCAGGAAGCAACATCATTAGAGCCAGACTTCTTTACTGTTTGCAGTTATATAATGCCCTGCAGTGCCATGCAGAGATGGGTACCTTTGGGGGGGGGGGATATTCCCAAGGCAAATTTTTTTTAGTAAACTTTTAATCATACAAATTTGATACATTCTTTGGAATCTTGCATCATTTGACATGTAACTTTTGTAACATCACACATATATGCATCACTGTTATTTTAAATTAAATCTCTGTTCAGCTTTGATGAGATCATGCATGGCCGACTTCAGGGAGGACTATATTCCAGATGACTGGCTCAGAAGGAGGTTGCTACAAGCCTGGTACCAGCTTGACTTCTTCAGCCCTCAGACTTGCATTGATTTTAGTGGCTCAAAGGCAGGAATATCTAGCCATTCATGGGCCCATTGCAGCTCTTCCTCTTTACTACCGACTCTCATTACTGTATTTATAATCTTTTAAAAAAATCCAGGATACTTGTATTGGGACAAATAACAGTTTCAAGGGATTCTCTAGGACAGGCTTCCTCCACCTGCTGTACTCCAGATATTTTGGACTACAACTCCCATCAGCCCCAGTCAGCATGATTATGGAGACTAGGGCTGATGAGAGTTGTAGCCTAAAGCATTTCGGCAACACCACATTGGGGAGGCTGCCCAGCAACATCATCCAAAGGCCTTCTCAGTATTTTTGTAGTTAGATTTTTTCTTTTCAATGTAGCTCATGTTCTTATATAATAAGCATTGTTGGGCATATGAAACCTGGTGTGTGCTTTATTTAATGTGTGTTTAGCTCCCCCCCCCCATACATAGGCATTGTGCAGTGTATGTATGGTTCCACATTTGTATAGCTGCTTTTCGTAGGTCTGAACTCATGATTAACATATAGAACTGTCCAAGAAATCCTGGAGTAAAGATAGGCATATGTTGATATTCTTGTCATGTGCACAGAAAGTGAAAAGGCTTATAAGCTTATCAAGGAAGCTTAGAGGACTCCCACATGCATAGGCTGAGGAAAGTCTGTTCTGTTTGTCCTAGAGAAAAGAGAGAAGGAAGTAGAAGCTCATATTAAGACTCAAGAAAGGCCATTCTTAACTAGGCTTGGCTTTGTGACCGTAACCTTAGTGTACATAACAGGGGCATGGAACCTATAGTCCTCCACATATTTCTGGACTACAACTCGCATCATCCCTGAGCATTGGCCATGCTGGCTGGGGCTAATGGGAGTCTAGGACCACAGTATACAATATATAATTTCCAATTTGGTTTTGAACGTTTGTGCCATATTTATACTTTAATTGCACAAACAACGTGATAAATATAATGTTTATCTGAAACCCACATTAAGAAAGCAGTGTTTTGGTTGCATGAGTTAGCATGGCTGCATGAGAGAATGGACTTCCTTGGTTCATCCTAGGTGCTTTTTTTTTAACCTTTAGGACAGCTTTCCCCAACATGATACTCCAGATGATTTGAACTATAGCTCCCATCATCCCTGTCCATGATGACTAGATTCAATGGGCTTTGTAGTTCCAATCAACTGGAGGGCACTGTGCTGCAAAAAAGCTTTAAGGTGGCATTATGGAATAATTCCTGAAGGTGTACACATTCTTGTAATCCAGACCTTGGCAGTTGTGTTCAGAACTGCTGATCACAAGTCATGTCTCGATGGGGCTTCATGACATCAATTGCTTTTGGAGTATCTTGAATGCATCAGTTGCTAGAGCCTCATGTACACAAGCATTTTTTGGTTAGTATTATGACACCAGCAAGATTGGCTCCTTTCAGAGTATGTTTCCATGAGCAAGAACCAAATTAGTTGCTCTAACCATATTAGTTGCTCTAATTACTTTGGTGAATGGGATAATGCTTCTGTGTCCAAAGATGTTCAGATACTTTTTTTTTTGGTAAGAGAATAGTACCATTTGCACAACATACTGGTGGTGTACTACTGCTGGTATAAATGGTCTCTTCTGGGGATGTGTGCTCCAGTGGGAGGGGATGGAGTGAGTGCCTCTTGGTTCACTCCTGTACAATATGGTCATATGTCTAAGACTGGATTGAGAGGCAGTAGGGAAGTGTTACAGAATCTGCCAGATGCGCTCGAAACTGACAATTTAATTTGTATTTCTGCATTTACAGTGTGTTAATGTATAAGTACACTTCATCAGTGAAGTACCATTAAAATAGATGCAGAGAACTGAAGCTGGTACTAAAATAGCATTTGTTGGCTGGAATGCTTTAAAATAAGAGCCCCATGTTTCTAATTATGTGTGAAACCGTCGTCACAAAAGTGCCCCAGATTTGTTCCTTAGGCCTCATTTAGGTGAATTTAGCCTGAACTCAGCCCAGATAGTCCTGCAGATGAAATGGAAAGTGGAGAGAGAGGGAATTATATATGTTAAAGGAGTTTACTTTTTTTGGCTATACTTTGAAATTACTAGCGTCTGGAGAACAAAAACGCCCTCCCTTTCTTTCTTGGACAGCCCAGTGCCTTGCTGGCGTTTTATTCAGTATCTGTTTCCAATCAGAGATGAGAAAGAGGGGGTAGGTACTGTACTGAGCTTCCAGGAGAACGGAAAAGGGTGTGCTGCCCCTTTAAAGCTGTTCAGCAAGCCCATGTGGCAGTAGCCAGTTCTGGAGTGTGTTCCTGTGCAATGAATCACTCATTCCATTGTCTGCTCCCCCTCCCCTCCTGCTTGGAGAAATGGAGTCTTTCACCTGGGCTCCTGCCTGCTTACAGTCCCTACTCTTTAGGTAGGGGGAGGGGATGCTCTCCATAATTAAAAGCAGACGGAGGAGAGCTGCTGCTCCTTTCAAAGCTATGCCGTGCTGAATGAGCCGCAAGCTGGGGAGTGGCACTTTTGCCCTTCCTGGTGGGGAAGAGGTAGTAGCATTCCGAGAGGGTAGGGTGGCTGGCATTTCTCTTTTCTGGAAGTTCAGGATCTCCTTGAAGGATTGTCTCCATTTTGTAAGCCCTCTGAAATGATTTGACTCCATTCTGTCAGCGGCACCCCCCCACTGCTCTCCACCCCCATTCTTAGGGTAGGGGGGTGGGGGCTCCAGCTAGCACCGTTTATGTTGGCATGTGCTCGACTAGCTGCGCTGTGCCCAGAACTCAGAGAGGTGTTGGTTTTATGGATTTCAGACTCGCTCCGGTTTTTTGGTGGTTTTTTTTTTTAAACGAACCAGCAGCTGCTTCATATTTTCCAACCATTCTCTCCCCCCCCTTTCCTTTGCTTCCCCTTCCATTATAACCCGTTCCTTGCCAGGCCCCACGCCAGCCTGTGACAAACACTGTAGCCAGACACTGCAATCCCAGCCTGCTTTTTATAAAAGCACGAATGCAGGAGTTCCTTAAATGGAGATTTGATTTAAATCTGAGCAGCGTTCTGCTTGGCAGTGTTCTGATTCATTAGAGGCTGTGTGTGCTTACCATCCCTCCATCTTCTCCCTTGCCCATATCTGTTTTATGATCTTTCCCTGCTCACCCTACAGTCATAGCCAGGCCAGTGAATGCATCTTTGTTAACCTTACAATGGGATTAGGGTGGGTGCTGTGTGTAGAATGGGGACAGTTGCAAGGGTGATGGTTACCTTGTACTAACCATAAGCACTCTCTTATATGAAATTATCTCCTTTGTTTATACTTAAAATGCACACATTCAAGACAGCTGCTGCTCCTCCCCTTGCAATATGTTGCAGGATTATTCTCATTCTCTGCCTGCCAACACTACAAGTAATGTATTATATGCTTCTCTTATTCTTTCCCCCTTATATCTGCTAACACTCTCAAGCACTTTCCTATGTTATAGTTCACCTTTTATGGGTTATCATGTACACTTGAAATAAGGCCTTTCCTGATGCAGTTTCATTTTCCTCCCTTGTTTTGATGGCAGAATTCACACTAATCTGCTTCCTTCTCAGTAAAGATTGTCGCTGTCAAACCATCTCATTGTCTGAGTTTGACCTTCAGTCGACTTTACCAGTGGTCCCTGGCATGGCATAGGGTTTTGCTAAAAGTTAATTGGTGCTATAGCATGTGGCATGCATTGTTTTGAACCATCTGGGTTTATATCTATTCCATGTGCTACAGGGCTCCCTTGTGTAGACAACATTGCCCCCCCCCCTTTTCTTCTTGTCACACTAGATCTTCCTAATGATCATACTCATCTTTTAGAAATGTTTAGATATTGTGGTTAAGTGCAGGCGATTGACTTAATAACTTAAATTCAAACAATCCAGCTGATTTCGGAGAAGTGTAATAAAGGCATACTTGTGCTGCTGGGAAAAACCCATACCTGCAAGCCACTTTTCTAAGAGGAAATGAACAATAGCACCCTTGCCTGAAATGTAGGGATATATTAAAACCTGTTAATTGCAGCTTGAAGAAAACTACTTACAGGTGGCCTAGGCATGCCAGATCCTAGAGGGAATCCTTGAAATCCCTCCTTACTGGGGATTTTTAAACTGGCCTGGATCTGGACAGATTGCTCCATAGTCTCAGTAAGTCGGAAGCTGCTTTTAATGAGCCTAAGCTGGGAAGTTGTATAAAGGGGAATCTGATACACCAGTGCCATTTGCTCAAATCTGTGTCCCAAGAATAAGCCGTAGCAATTTAATAGATTTCTAGTTGTGGAAATAAGGTAGCTTAGAAAGATAGAGCTCAGGACTGGGGATTGGTAGATCAGGGTTCTATTTCTGGCTGTTTCGCTGGAAAGTCTATTGCAGCCATTAGATTAATACTGTTGCAAACATGTAAAGTATTGGTTCGATATTCTTTGAAGAAGAGGTCCCAACATGATTTATTAGCTTAATGGACTGTGGAGAGTTGGCCAGAGTCATTTACAGATAAAGGCACATGATGGCTCCCTGTGGAAGCGCATCTTCTGGCTATACTGATAAAAGCATGAGTTCTTCATGATGGCTGAGATTACAGTGAATTAATACTGTGCATCTTCTAATTGGAAAGCTTGGCCTGCTTGTGAGAAAAGTAATTGGAGGACATGATATGTATATGTGGGCATTTCTGACCAATAGGGAGCTGATCTGCTGTCAGCTGCAGCTGCTTCCTTCTTCCTCTCTGCTTTTTTTGCCATTTCTTTCTATTTGCCTGGTTGCTTCAATATATTTTGATCTTAAAAAAAGAAAAAGAGAAACGTGTATGTGCCAAGGTCACCCAAATTGTCTAAGTCAAGTTGACTTTAGTTGACTCTGTAAATTAAGAAGTGTGGAATTATTACTCTGCCCCCGCAGATTCTGCGGCGTTACCATACATTGAATGCACCCTTTCAAGCATAATATTTGCACTGACATTCCCAGAAGTTGCTTTTTAAAATGGATGCAGAGTTCTCCAAGCTGCTGAACTCTTTGTTAATATCAAGTATTCTGACTGAATGGAAGTAAATCATAGAATGTAAACCTGTGCCTGGAAAATCACCCCCTTCTCCACTTGTCAAACAACCCTTTTCTCCCCTAAAACGTTTCCCTCCAAATTTCTTCAGCAAAGCCACTACAGTCTTACCTCCCACATCTTTTACTTTGGTGAACCTTCCCCCATTCTCACTGTTACCCTGAGGGATGCTGTGGTTTTCTAGCCAAGCCATATACACCCAAGTCATGATACTCACACAAGATGACAGGAGCTGCATTAGGAGTGCAGAATTACTTCCCAGTCTGTATGAGCTAGTTGCACCTTATGAGTTGTTATTGCAGGGTCAAACATTCCCTGGTGTGGGAATTAAGGGTTTTCTAACCCTGCCACGAGCAATTGTTTAATTGTTTTTCCTTTCTCTGGGTTCTCTTTAAAGTGCATAATGACCCTACCCTGGTTGATCTCGCGTCATGTCTGAGGGAGAATGGACTCTGTCAGCTGAGTTATTAGTTCTGGCTTAGTTATGCTTTTCCTTTGGCTTAGTTAGGCTTTGCTATATCAGCTAGAGAACACTGACCTGCTCTACTCCAACTTGAAATAATAATCCCTCTTAACTTGCAAAAGAATCCATTATACGGTAGCCACAGAATACAACATTAGTTATTTAAAAACTAGAGAGTGTATAGGAAGGCTCTGGTTTAGTCTGCAATAAAAAGGTGACACCAACCTTCCCCAATCCAGTGCCTGCAAAATGCTAACCCATCAGCCTCAGCTAGCACAGTGTTAGGGAAACCGTACACAGAAACTTAGTGACTGCTTCACTAAGTTTGTTTGTTTCTGTAGCTCAGGTGATGGAGCATGAGACTCTTAATCTCAATGTGGGGGTTTGAGCCCCACATTGGGCAAAATATTTCTGCACTGCAGAAGGTTGGACTAGATGACCCTTGTATTTCCTTCCATCTCTACAATTCTTTGGTTTTTTCCTTCAATATCTGCCACAACCTGATAATGTGCAGGGTGTGATGTGAGACATACTTGGGAGTAAGTTTGTGCACATGTATGTGTGTTCAGTGCACTTTTTTTGTATATTTTATGGAATGCTAAGTCCTTTCCAGTGTTTCTGACAAATCACATTAGGAAGCATGTGAAGTCAAGATCAGTAATCTATTGTGGATTGATAGTGAGAATGTTTTTTTTAATCCTATGATGACAGTAACAAGATTCTGCTCTAGAGACCGTAGTCTTCACATTTGGATTTTAAGCTAATTCACATTGGTCTGCAGCAACTACCTTTGGTTGACTTTATTTTTGTTGGAATTTTGGGGCACTTGGAGGGTTTAGTGAGTCTATTTAGTTATTTACAATTCAGTTAAAACATTTTAATCAACTATAAGGTTCTCTTGATGGTAAGAAGATTTTAAAGCATTTTAAAATATTTTTAAATAGCATTGCTTATAAAAACTGCAGGTAAGAACCATTTTAAAAGAGGCAAATCCCTCATCTATTATGATGTCTTCTGTGACACATCGTCTAAAAACAAATGTCCTTTTTTCTTAGACCTGTTGTTTTTCTCACGTGCAGACTTAATTAATTGACTTAAACTCACAAAACTAATCAACTAAGATTTATGTAATCATTATACAGCCCCTGTTATTGTTTTGCTTGTAGACTGAACCATTGTTTTAGCCAGTTTTGCTTCGGTTTCTAATTGCCACACCTCCTACATCAAACAGTACAATTCTTAGCACTTTTCATTCTCCTATCTTGCATCAAAACTGGACGTAACACAGGTAAATAAGAATAAATTGGGTTAAAAAATCTGTCAGCTGTAAGGTTCCCTTTCCTCAGAGTCTGGGTGGCAGCTTCTTAATACTGTATAGAGGTAGCAAAGGGAACTGGCACATGGATTCAGATCTCATTTTGTATGCAGAAGTGATGTACCTATGTAGATTCAAAGGTGAGAGTGGGAGAAGGGAGCAAAGGGAATGATCGCATAACCAGTTAGAAGCAAGGTGATTCTGATGAGGAGAGGAAACACATTAGCGCTGTTAATGGGAACTTGAAAGAGATGTAGGGGAAGAATGGCAGAATCAGTACAAAGACTCTACCAGCATAGAAAGAGGTGATTTTAATATTAGCACTGTGTGAGAGTGCCATTGCACCTATATATGTTGTCCTTGAAAATTTACTGAAGCCATAATCACACATAGCATTAGTAGTGTAGTAATCCCGCCCCTGTTGAATTCTCTTGCACTGCTAAAGTATTTATATAAATATTGGATCCATGTGGGCAGGGACAACAACATGAATGTGATATGCGTAGCTCAGTAGCGTGGCAGTACATTGAGACCCAATTGTTCCCTCTTTGTTGTACCATCCATAGTCCAAGTCCTCAAAGAGCATTCTTCTGGTCTACACAACTGTGGGTGCTCCCCTGAATGCTCATCAGAAAGCTAGGTCTCCACAGTGTTAGAAACTCAGATTTATAAGCTAGGTGCCAAACGACACCTTAAATCTAGGTTACGGTCGCCACAATGGAATTTCTGTTCTCCAGGGGGATTAGATGACTCTCGAGGTTCCTTCCAATGCTGTGATTCTATGAACCCAACTACATTGCTTGATTTTAGCTTGCTCTTACAACAATCCTGGTATGCAATAAGGAGAAACAAACACAGTGGAAATGGAAATTGTATTAACCATGAACTAAGAGAAAGGTTTTTAAACTGTGGCTAATTTCTAACACTGTGCACAAAGGGCACATGGATTGTCATGTGCCGGTATGAGTACTTGTATACACACATGGAAAACAGCTTGCTTCCTATATATTAAAATATATATTTTATTAGGCTTGCAATCCTTCTAAACTGTTCCCTACATTTCAGTTGGTCCATGACAATCTCCTAATGAATATCACTGGTGCAGATGTGGCTATTTAATCAAATTTAAATGAATAATGTGCAGAAAGTATGTGTATGTGTGTATACATGTGTATCTTTACCTCTTTTAAGATTTAGTACAATAAGAAGCAGAAGGTAAAAAAAAAAAATACCAACAGATATCAAATCATAGCATGACTCTCTCTTTCCACATCAACACTTTTTTAGGACTGCTTCAAACATCACAGCTGTTCTATGTGGTTAGCAGTGACATGTGAGAAATTGCGTGCAAACTACATTAAGAATACCATATGTGATTCCACTATTGGCTGTGGCTTTCCAGAATTGGAAATGTAGCAAAATAAATACATGTGTGATCATTGCGTGGAACAGTTGGCATGTAGCTTGCATGCAAGTTCTTAAGCAGAAGTGCTTATCCTGTAGGAGTTAATGTTTGAAGAAACCCTGGGAGAATGGGAAATTAGGGGTGAAGATTTAACTCTCTCTCTGATTTGGGGGTTTAAGGTAAAAACTGGGAAGAAGGCTACAAATAGAAGACCATCTTCCAAACCCTCAAGAGTAGAAGACCAGGAAGCCAGGGGAGTGTGTTTTTCAGCACACCGTTCTTTTTATTGGCAACAGGCAGTCAAAAAGTATAGAGCAGTTGTTGAGGTTGATGTGATGCAGATGATGGGAAGGAAAATGGCCCCAGAATGCAGACAGTGGCACTGTTTTTGAAAATCATACTGAGTTTTCCTCACTGGAATGAAATGTTTCTGTTTTTGTGTGTGAGAGAATGAATCTTTCTTGAGAGTCTTAGAATTCTCAGAGTGTTAGGTACTGATGTGCTAAAGAGATAAGAGCTATAGCTAGATGATAGGTGGAGACAGTGCAACAGCAGTTTCTTTTTATTTTCTTCCCCATAGATAAGGAAGCCTATTAGTCCTTTTGTAAACTAAACCCCAGTGCAGAAATAGTGCAGCTCTGATGCGGGGACTAAAATTACTTTGCTCCAATATAAATTATATGCACATCTTGCAAAAAAGAATTCAACAAGAGGCTTAAGTTGGGAGGACCCTGAGGAATAACCTGAGTGGGATGGTTGTCTGAAAAATTACCGTATTTTTTGCTCCATAACACTAACTTTTTTCCTCCTAGAAAGTAAGGGGAAATGTCTGTGCGTGTTATGGAGCGAATGCCTACGGATGGCGGATCTGCTGCAGTCATGAGCAGAGGATCCATGGTTCCCCTTCCTTCACTTTGAAACAGCAAAGTGGGAGAAGAGCTGCTGAGTGGGGAGGAGAGAGGGACAGAGAGCCTGCTTGCTTTAAAGGAGCAAAGCAGGAGAGGAGAGCCTGCTTGCTTTAAAGGAGCAAAGCGGGAACCTGTCCGGTTGGCTCCTTTAAAGCAAACAGGCACTCTGTCCCTCTCTCCTCCCCACTCAGCTGGCTAAATAGCAGCAAAGTTTTTCAGCTCGCTAAGCCGGGGAGGTGGGAGAGAAGCAGAGCCTGCTTGCTTTAAAGGAGCAAAGCAGGAGAGGAGAGGAGCCTTCTCCTCTTATACCCCTCGCCTGCATTATTAGCAGCATCCTTCTCCACACCCCCCACGCGTGCTCCTTGTCCCTTGAGTGCTTTTCCTTCCCTCCCCACTTAAAACGTGGTTACAAAGCACGGATCCACATGGATCCTCAGGATTTTTTCACTGGGTCACACCAAATTCACCATCAGATCACATAGCATGTCCATGGCTACAGCTTGCACCAAAAATATCATGCACCCACTGTTGCCTGGGGCCGCAGTGGTGTAAAAATGTGGTTACAAAGCATGGATCCACATGGATCCTCAGGATTTTTGCATTGGGCTGCCCCAAACTCACCATCAGATCACATGTCTGTGGCCACAGCATGAACCACAAAAATCATACATCCACTGTTTCGTTTAGAATATTTTTTTTCTTGTTTTCCTCCTCTAAAAACTATGTGCGTGTTATGGTCGGGTGCATGTTATAGAGCAAAAAATACGGTATGTATGCTTTTGTTATTTAATAGTAAGCAGTGAATCGGAAAGGAATAGCTAGTGATTAAGCTGTGAAATGCCATCCGATATCTGGATATGAATTGTGTTTATTTGAACAGACTGCAGAGCATTGCAGTGACTTCAAATGAGAAATTTTCTACTGTACAGGGTTACTTTAAGGTGTCACACATCTTTCCATATGACGACAGTGCCAGGCAAGAACTTTAGAAAGGAACTGGTGATACACATATAATGTATTGTTGAATGAGTAACTTCCAAGTTCATTATCATTCTGGAAGCTGGTTCAGGTAAACATTAGAGTGCTTGACATTCATAAGCCAGGTAAAGAAAAATGGGAGTCCTCTGAATTGTGTTATTTATTCTTGCACTAAGGAGAGAGAAAAATGGCATATTAAATCATTTTTTAGATGAGTATGTGTGACATATTGCACATATGAATAATTGGTTTAAAGGTGTGATCAAATTGCTTCAGTATTTAATTCACTTGTAAGGAGATCTTCACATACACCTAATTTGTTAATTTTTCCAGCTACCTGTCTAGTATGAGATTGTGATTAATTCATCATTGCAATATGTGTCTTGCAGAAATATATATATATATATATATGCAGGTTTTGGTGTCCTCGGGTGTCTTCCCGTGTAAAAGTTGGGGTGTCTAGGCGACGTTTCGACGAGGTCTCACTCGTCATCTTCAGGCTGGTGCTTTCGGCTTCTTGTTACTGGAACAGAGCAGGATCTCAGTGTTTGAGTTCCTATAAATACTGTAGAGGGGGTGTGGTGTATAGCCTCCAATGTTCTGGGCAGAGAGGAAGTTCCCAGGCTAGTGTGCCTTTTCTTCTTTTGTTCCTTAATTACTTGAGAGATATCTTGAGTGATTTCTTGAGTGATATCCTGAGTACCACTTAGGTGGGTCATTAGGTGTGGATTAGTTGCTAAAGTCTTTGTGTCTTGACCTCTTGAACTTTGTGAAGAGTTTTCATGAGAAGATGGCTGTACTGTACTTAGTTGTGCTCTGGCTTGGCTTCGTGTATAGGGGCGAGCTGTGGTTTTGTGGCTTGTGTCAGCCAGATCTGTGTAGGGATTGCAGGGGGGTGCAGCATCCGGAGGTGCCACCATGGATTGGCTACTGGATGGTGTCATCCATGGTGTCCAATCCATGGTGTCCAATCCATGGTGTCCAATCCATGGTGTCCAATCCATGGTGGCACCATGGTGTCCAATCCATGGTGTCCAATCCATGGTGTCCAATCCATGGTGGCACCTCCGGATGCTGCACCCCCCTGCAATCCCTACACAGATCTGGCTGACACAAGCCACAAAACCACAGCTCGCCCCTATACACGAAGCCAAGCCAGAGCACAACTAAGTACAGTACAGCCATCTTCTCATGAAAACTCTTCACAAAGTTCAAGAGGTCAAGACACAAAGACTTTAGCAACTAATCCACACCTAATGACCCACCTAAGTGGTACTCAGGATATCACTCAAGAAATCACTCAAGATATCTCTCAAGTAATTAAGGAACAAAAGAAGAAAAGGCACACTAGCCTGGGAACTTCCTCTCTGCCCAGAACATTGGAGGCTATACACCACACCCCCTCTACAGTATTTATAGGAACTCAAACACTGAGATCCTGCTCTGTTCCAGTAACAAGAAGCCGAAAGCACCAGCCTGAAGATGACGAGTGAGACCTCGTCGAAACGTCGCCTAGACACCCCAACTTTTACACGGGAAGACACCCGAGGACACCAAAACCTGCATTCCTGTACCCGTGAAAATCTACGAAAACATATATATATATATATATATATATATATATATATATATATATATATATATACACCCCAGTAAATACTCACTTTTCCTATTCACTGATACTCCGAATTCTGGCTGCTGCATCATATCAGATCTATAGCTTTATCTGACTTCCCAGCTCCTTCAGACATTTTCAGTTCCTGTTCAGCCTTCTCGAGACTTGCCTCCAGCATCCATAGCAACTCCCTTTATCCCTGCCTTGCACAAAGTCTGTTCCTTTCAGTTCCTGTATATTACCCCAAATAATGTGCTTTGTTCTGAAAGCTTTGGCCACTTGGATCTCCCTCTTGTGCTCCAATTTTTCGTGAACAGTCGTGTGTAGGCTGAGAGGGTAATGCGTCATTGTTCACAGAAAAGCCCTCTAAGCAGTAATATCCAGTCACAATGGCATAGGGGCCTCTTCAGATAATATTAGTGAAATGCATGGGACTGCCCTTAAAGATGTATCTTATGTTTCAGCTGCTGCAGAATGCTGTGCTTTGGAGACATCATCATTAGCATTGTCACACTGGCTTTTAATTAGCATCCAAGTTCTTCATAGATTGGGACCCATGTACCTGCCTCTTTCAGTAGGAGCCTCCATGATTTCTGTGCTTTTGTTCTGTCTACATTTCTTGATTGTACGAAAATAAAACATTGGCCACAAGGATTAGAGTCTTTGGCTAAGAAATGAACTACAGTAGAAGGCATTGGGTTGGTTTGGCGCTTGTTTTGTTCTCTCTCTGTGTGTAGCTGCTGCTGATTTTATATTGTTTTCAATTGTTTTTATATGAACTGTTCTGTGTTGTGAAAGGATGGCACATAAATGTATTAAACAAAGTTTTAAAGCCTCCTTGTAATTTTATATTGGAATGGAAAAGGAATGTTTGGATACCAACCCTTCTGTCCCCTCCCATCTCTCCATTGAGGATGGAGGAATGCTGCGTTAACTTAAGGACCTTGTGTTTGTTTGAGTTCAGGGTCTGTCAGTTTATTTGGTGTTTGAGGAAGGAGCGGTAAACTCAAGGCCTGTTCAACATTTCTCCCAATCTCAAATCCAGGGCGCATGAAGTATAATTTGAACTGGAGCCTTTTACTTCTACTCACTTCCAACCATGAGGTCTACAAATACAGAAACCCTTACCAGGTTGGGTTTTAGTATGCCTGGAGTACAGTTACTGCTAGGGCTTATAATTCATTTAATTGATCTTGCAGTTTTTAGGAAATGAAAGGAAAATGCAGTGTTTCTCTTGTGAGTTTGGAAAAGGACGTGCAGAATAACAAATGGACAGAACTTTTTCTTCTAGCAACTGACTTGTAATGAATGCTCAGGTAGTCTCATTACCTTTAACCTTGATACTAAAACAGGACATTTTTGCTGGCAGCCCCAGGTAGTGTCTAATTCCACCCTCCGTCATAACCATATTAGAGGGTTACTGTGATGCTTAAACACTGATCTGAAAGAATCTGATATACATACATTAAATAAATAAGTTGTCCTCCGCCTCACCCTAGGCAGAAATCTGTTTTTCTAAAATCACCCATTTTGAAGTGAAGGAAACAAAGAGTGCTTCAGTAGCTAACTTGATTTACTAAACCAGCTCACTCCCTTGAAATTCTAGAATGAAAGGAGTAGTATGCCAGTGCTATAAAATAAAACCAGTTATGCAAAAGACATAAAGAAAATAGGCTCTTACTAATAGGAAGCATGTAGCATTTTTTTGTCAGAAAGCTTTTCACAAATGTTATCTTGCAGAGCAAGAGAGTTATTGTCAGGTGAGCAACAAATAACACAGTGTAGGAAGAGAAATTGTTGGGGGTGGTCAATGGACTTGCCTCTGTTTTAAGTGGTTGGTAATCTGCCACAGAAGGCTGCATTCAAGATTTCATTTTATTAAAAAATGAACCTAACCTTTGGGGAGGAACCTAGTAGCATAAAGATGATAGAAATTAATAACGTGTGGCTTTAATATATCTATTCTTTTCGATTAAAAAGATGAATAATTTGGGTGGAGGGGAGCTGCTTTGATGTTTCCATAGAAGTGGCCGTGGTAATATAATCAATTGGTGTCTGTTCCACAATATGGTAGGGCTGGGTCTTCCAACTCTTCCTTCAGCACATTGCCGGCTCTGCTGTTTGGAAGGTAACTGAAGCTGCAGCAATCACAAACTGTTGGATTTCTCAGGAGCCCAGTGGAGGCTTCAGAAAGGAGGGGGCATTGGACAAGATGCGGTCGTGGCCTTCCAGTATTAGTGTATGCTTTTATCCTAATAGAGTTCTTATTGGGATGGCTGTGTCCTGAAATATTTATTGGCCTGTTTAAATATTAAATGCCATGAAGGCCATACAGCATGATGGTAATTCTGGTGCCTCAGGGGATAGATGGGTCTGCATGTTGGCCCTTTATTATCACTGGAAGAAACATATTTTGCTGCTCTTCTTTCTGTTACCACCCAAGTAGTACCTTAATGTATTTCCTTTCACCCCAAGGCTCAACTTTTCTGTTAAGATCCCCATCTTAGTACCTCTGTCGGCTAACAGATAATCTTGTTTCCAAACCTGTATCCTGCGGTGTGTTGACTCACTAAGCTAGCCTATGAGCTCTAGCACTTGCTGTCTTGGCAGCAGTTAGTGGAGTGGCAAGATTCAAGGAGCGAGGTGAAGTATCAACAGAGGTTGGCTGAAGCTAGTCCCATGGCTAATCAGACAAAAAATGCAAACCCCATTCTCAGCTGAACTCTCTTCTAGGATTTCAGACTTTATCATGAAGCTAATTATGCCTTATTTTGTATTTAGTTGGGTCTCTTGGGTCTGGCTAGAGTGCGTAGTGGCATATATCCCAAGCCTTTGCCTGCTATCACCAAGTTTAAGACCAACTGTGTACAGTGGTACCTTGGTTGTCAAATGGCTTGGCTCCCGGACAAATTGGCTCCCCAATGCCGCAAACCCAGAAGTGAGTGTTCCGGTTTGCGAACGTTTTTTAGAAGCCAAATGTCTAACGTGGCTTCCCCAGCTTCTGATTGAGTGTAGAAAGCTCCTGTAGCCAACTGGAAGCTGCACCTTGGTTTTCGAATGGTTCCAGGAGTTGAACAGACTCCCAGAATGGATTAAGTTCAACAACCAAGGTACCACTGTATAGGAATCCCCACTGTGTTCACAGCAGGAAGGGCTTGGGTTCAACACTATAAAATCATCTGGTCAGTAGAGCCTCCCAGAATCAAGCACTGTCATAGTAGACACTCGGAGAAGTAGACTGCAGCTAGATCAGCTGTCGACTAAAGAGATTTATCATAATGTTAAAACAGGATTAGAATGTTCTAATCCCTGTTTAGCCATGAAAACCTACTGGGATGCTGTGACTTATCATGCAGCTGGACTAAGAAGTGCATCAGATTGCAAACATAAATTGTTTGAATTTATGGTGGTTTCTAAAGTGAAAGCTGGTGTGTTGAAGAAGCTATCACAGATGGTCTTTTGGATTCAGGAAACAGGAGTGTGTGTGTCAATTCACCTAAGTCTTTTGAGGTTGAGGCTATGCCTAGATTGTGTTCTTGATTGTACAGGATCTTTCACAGTGATGTAGGTTTTGGATGCATCAGCCTCGGTTTCCAGGGTATCTATATTCCAAGGAGTGTGATGCTGTTTATCTGGAAGAAGTCATTTGTGAGGCTGTTGAGGATAGCTGTGGGGCTTCGTATAGAGGTCGTTCTCAGGCGAAGTTACATTATCATTGCAGCAGAGCTGGAAACTGTGACAGAATTGCCAGATAAGCTCAGTGACCCTTACAAGTAAGCATTAAACCACTTTAAATATGCATCCATGTTGAGAGTTTGTACAAGTTTAACAGAATGAATTGTTACCAATGCAGTTGAACTAAAGTTTTTTCCTTGTGCAGAAACAGGACTGAGGGAAAGACCTCAATAACTTCTGTTGGGATTATCTTCTCTGGAAGTTTTCAAGGCCTTTCAGCTGCCATTAACCAAGTAGTATAAGTACAGGCCAGTATATTTCCCCCAAATAGACATTTGATGCTGATTTTGTGTTTCTCTGGCAATGTACAGTATTTGCAAAACTGTGTAACCTTGAACTAGCCATACTTTTAAGGGGTACAACATCAGAAAACTGAAAGGAAGGTATAGTGTAATAAAAATCCACTAAGTTAATGGACATGACTAAGTAGTTGAATACCACCTATACTGTTTTAGAGTAAGCCCACAATTTACGCACATTTAACTTGTGTGCATCCAGCTTTGTATGTGTGGCAAAAAATTTAAAAAAATAAAAGGGGGAGGGGTTCTGAGGAAAATGACCTTGGCAAACCACCTGCCATTGAACCCAGTGTGTTTTTGCTATACGTGATTTTGGCTTTTGGCACATTCCCCAGAGCGTAGCCCCACATAAGTTGCAGGCTTACTGTACTCATTCCCTCAAAAGATGAATACGAGGGTGTCCAAAAAGCTGCTTTCCCATCTGGTGGTAGATGATTCTAGGGCAGTGTGTGTGTGTGTGTGTGTGTGTGTATATATATATATATATATATATATATATATATATATATATATATATGTCTTTATATAGGTCTTTTTACAGTCTGGCACTTAATTTATTTTGCCCCTTTTGGTTTTTATGGTGTTTGCATTTGTGCTTACATTAAGACTGTTTTTGGTATGTAGAGGGTTTGGATTTTAGTTTAAAAATATAAAAACAAACAAACAGTTGAATTGTGTGTTTTATTCTAAAAGTAGGTGTGTAAACTGCCCAGAGGACTTAGTTTATCAGTAGTATAGAAATCTTACTACTGCAACTGTTCACATAGTATATGCATACAACAGTATCAAACTCTATAATAAACAATAGGATAAAAGGCTGGTTAAAAGCTTAATACCAGGGAGCAGGGAAGGCAGTTCCAAATAAGGCATCACCAGAATTCCTGGACAAATGGAAATGTCTTATTCCAAAGTCAGGATACTACCACCAAAAAGGTGCTGACCCTTCTGACTACATAACAGAGCTCCATTAAAGGCAGTGCATAGACAAGGGCATCTACAAAAGATCTCAATATCAGAGCAGGCTGGCATGGGAAGAAGTGTTCCTTTATGTATATGGGTCCCAAGGCTTTTAGGGTTTTAAAGTACAGTAACTTTGTGTTTGGAAGCAAATAGGCACCCAATTTAATTATTTCATAATAGATGTAATATGAACAGCACTCACTGACAAAGTGTTAAAGCTTCTGAGTCATTTCACCATATATAAAGTATGACACTAATCCAGTGTAATCCAGGTGGTAACTAGAGCTTGCTTCACTGTATCAAGACTGTCCCTGTCCAAGAGTGGGTTGACCAACAAAATCTGGTAAAAGATGCATTGACCTACCAAGGCCACTTAGGCTTCAGTTGACTGCTGGATCAAGAAGTACAGGCAGTGATCATTTTTCATGTGTTTGATTGGCATGTGACCGCTGATGCGCACAGTTTTTGACCCTGGGTGGGCTTATGTGCACTTCACCAATGTGCACAATGAGCTGGAATGCAACCCTTGTGCAAATGAGGAGTTGCCTGTATTTCCGAACTGCATGCCTCTTCCATGGTGTGTGTATGTGTGTGTGTTTTGTTATTGGAGAGCAGTTACAGTCTCCACCTATCATCCCTTCCATTGCCCCTCTATGACAAAGATATGTGGTATTGTTTCCAGGGAAGGAGAGTGATTGCCTTGGGGTAGTTTAGCTCCTATTATCCCTTCTGCTTTGTGCTGCATTTTTGTTGTGCTGGGACTGATGCATATGCCTCTGCATATGCAGCCTCCAGCAACAGTAACATGGGAATGAAAGCTTTAGAAACTGAAGACTCCAAGAGGAGTGAGGCTTTACATAAAATGTGCTACGTTGCACTTGCATACCTTTTCCGCAGAAGGGAAATGGAGTAATGTCTGTCTGTAGAGCCTAGGCCCACATCTTTTTTTCAAGCTCAGCAGCCCTTTCCAAGACATCCAACATTCACCAATTAATTCCATATGCTTATCTTCCCCCCTCTTTCCCATTCCGTCCTTTCCCCACCTCCTGTTTTAACTGGCTGCTGATTCTTAAGGTTTCTGCCCAATCCTTGATTTTTACTTGGAGTTGCTCTCTGTAAAAGTAGGAAGGACAGGAGGACAGTCTATACTGGTTCTAGCAACATGAAGAGATATAAATTATTATTTGATATATATGAAATTTAACAGATGCACTGAGTACTAAGGGGCTCTTGTTACAGGTAGGTAGCCGTGTTGGTCTGCCATAGTCAAAACAAAATAAAAAAATTCCTTCCAGTAGCACCTTAAAGACCAACTAAGTTAGTTCTTGGTATGAGCTTTCGTGTGCATGCACACTTCTTCAGATACACAGGGGCTCTTTGTTCCTTACACCAAAAGATAACACAGAGCCTAGGTTAAAAGAATCATATGAGACTTCCAGTAGTGTCTTAGTGACCAAGTTCTAAATAATCTGTTGACCCTCTATCAGGAATTATCTTTCCCATTAATTCTGTTAAATCTATCATAGCATTTGTATATCTAATCATGTTTTGGAGATGCTGGTCCATACCAGATGTTGACTAGAAGCTCTGTGATCATTGAATGATTTTTGGATTCATTAATTGATTGATTATTGCATTTATTCCTTATCTTTCCTTCAAGGAGCTCAAGGTGCTCAAGGTTCATCCCCTCCCCATTTTATCTTCACAACAACCCTGTAAGAAAGTTTAGGCTGAGAGATGATGACTGGCCCAAGGACAGCCAGCGCACACCATGGCAGAGTGAGGATTTGAATCCTGGTTTCCTGGGTCTTAGTCCAACACTCTAACCCTACACCACCCTGGCTCTTTTTATAAAGAACCACAACTTGCCTCTTTCTGTACACAATCCCTCATGTTATCATCTTTTGTTTTCCCATTCTTGCTTTGTGGCTATGATTTCTGTTGGGACTTTGTTTTTTGTCCTGTGCTTGAAGATTAGCAATACACCAGAACTATGGAAATGCCAGATTCCTAAAAATAATTTGTATGAAGTAAGGGTTTGTCCAGTTAAGTTGTAGAATCGAGTTGTGGTTGACCCTGACTTATTATTTGGATAGGTTATAACCCCCTAGAACAGGCTGTAGTACTGACACACATTCATCCTGGAACAAACTCTTCCTTCTCCTCTGTTTAATTAAAACTGTAAACGTTTGGGGACAGGGACCCTGCCGCTTCTGTGTTCTGTACAGTTTATTGTACACTGTTGAAGCTAAATGAGTAATAGTGACTTCAACCAAGCGGTAGATGTTTTGCATTGGCAAATACCAGAAAAACATCTCAAGGTTTGGTCATGGTTCCAAGGAGCCCCATTGAATGGAGAGTCAGTGTACTTCAATAAGTACATAAGTTCATGGAATCTTTCTGTATAAATGTTGGGGATAATGGCAAAATATTCCTCCTTGTTCTTACTGTATCTGGTCAGTATTATTGCTGGATTACAGTGAAGAGTGCTTCCAGCTACCTATTATTTGACGTGATTAGTAGTTCTTTGGTGACTGGCATGTAGACATGCTAGCATGCCAGACGTGTGAAAGTTGTACATTAAGTGCCACCCTGGGCTCCTTTGGGAGGAAGGGCAGGCTATAAATTTAATAAGTAAAGTGCCTCAATCTCAATACTTGTTACTGCTAGTTCTGGCAGGATCAGTATGAAGGTAGTTGGTGGGCAAAAAACAGCCATGGCAGAGAACAAAAAATGATAGTTACGAACTTCCATGACAACAGGTACCTCTTTTGTGCTGAGAAGCCTCACTGAGGAAAACTGCGTTTCATCCCACAAAACAAATTTTCTCTTGAATTTTACCCGTATGTTAAGACTTTTAATTCCCTAGAGGTTTTTTTAGCAAAATGAACAGAAACAAATATACAACAGTTGGTTGTGCTTCATGGTGATGATTATGAGTTGGTAGATAAACCTTGTGTATGATGCAGGTAGGGGGAAACTGAGCGCGCTGGAAACAGAAGGTTGGTTCAGAGAGATGGCATCCATCAAGGGCAGGGCAGCTTCTCAAGCCAGGCTATTCCAAAACTAGCTCATGTACCTTTGATGCTGAAGACACTTCCATATTTATAGACCTGTGGGTTAGTATCTGGAACCATTCAAGACTTCAAAATGCCTGGGGCCCAATTTCGTTAAGGTAGAAGGCCTGAATTGGGACTGAATAGTTAATAGGTTGGGGCTCTTTTGAGGGAGGGAGTTTGTTTCAAACCCACAGCTTTATTTATTTGTATTTGCTCTGATTCGCCTTCTATTCCAATGACTGTTGGTGAATTACAGCAACTGCAGAGCAGCACAACTTCCCCCCTAAAAGCATAACACTTTCCAAACATTTTAAAGTAAGACTCATTTTTAAAGTATGACTCATGGCCAGTGAATTAGTTTAAAGGAGCTACCTTTAAGCATACGTGAGCGCTGGAGATACTGATGAGAAGAGAAGGTTATTGAATTGCCATTTTCCATCCTGACATGTGAAAGGTGGTGAAAAGACTTCACATGTGCAGTAACTGAATGCTAGAGCCTCGTGGCCATTGAATTAGGTCATGCATTTCTTGAGGTGGGACAGAGTTGATTGCAACTTTTGTTTGTCAGGCAACAGATTGAACACAAAATTCCAATCAGAAAAACAGAACAAACTGCAACATTATCAACTGTGCACAGAGCAAATAAGAGTACATTTCTGCATTTCCCCCACATTTATTCCTTTTAAGAGACGTTGATTTTGTGATCACCAAATTTGATTTCTGAGCAGAAACCTGATGCAAACCTGTATATTTATGTGCCACTAGTATTTCAGGGGGTAGGGGCAACCTGGTGTAGCTGAAGCAGAAATGACTCGGATGCACTTATTTGGACAGCTTCTCCTTTCCAGTCTGTACTGCTGATACTATAACTGCAATATTTCAAATATTCATAGATACCTTCACTTACAGTTCTGTTAACTAAGAAGTCAAAGGTAAGGGAAGAATAATAACTGATTGGATTAACTTGAGTGATGCCCAACTGCCAAGATTCCACTTACATCATTATAGGCAGCATCAAAACTTTGTGAAGACTTGCACTGTTGCTTTATTGTTAGTTTACTACTGGAATTATACTGCAAAGTGCTTCTACCATGGTTTGAGGAGTTCAGGATTTTCCTTTAAAGACAAAATCCTAGTATATATGGCACATTGTTCCACCCCCCTCCCACTTGAGAAGATTGGATAAAACAAGGCAAAACTAAAATCCTAATTCAAATGATGGAAAGTATCTAACCATTTTAGTAATAGTTCTGCTTTAGTAGCACAGCAGTTAGCCAGCACTTTGCTGATGTGTAGGCAGAATGAAGACAAGTCAAACAAGATTGTCCATAGTAGAGATAAGTTGTTGGGGAAGGATAGTACGAACTGAAGAACTGAAAGAGAGAAATAGCCCATCTTAAGAATGCATCCTAACTTTCCATGTGGACATCTGGCTTACCTAGTAATCGCTAGTCAAATTTCCTTCTCTCCAAAAGAATAAAAACATAGCACCACCACTGTTGTTGCACCTCTTCTTAACAACGTCATGTTACATTTTGTGCATTAACTTCGACTATAGCTGCAAACCTTGATTTGTTGGGAGTGAGGTCCCCCATACATTCTCAGTGCTGCTTTGGTGTAGGAAAAAAAAAATCAGGTTTTTAGCAGAAATTGGCTGTAGAAAGAAATAGAAGAAGAAGAAGAGTTTGGATTTGATATCCCGCCTTTCACTCCCTTTAAGGAGTCTCAAAGCGGCTAACATTCTCCTTTTCCCCTTCTTCCCCCACAACAAACACTCTGTGAGGTGAGTGGGGCTGAGAGACTTCAAAGAAGTGTCACTAGCCCAAGGTCACCCAGCAGCTGCATGTGGAGGAGCGGACACGCGAACCCGGTTCCCCAGATTACGAGACTACCGCTCTTAACCACTACACCACATTGGCTCTCATACTGTGTAAGAAAGAAATAGAGTGTAAGGGCTTGTCCAGACTTGTGCTTGTTCCACTGCTTTCCTCTGGGAAAATCTGATATTTACCACTGAATCGGAGCAAACATCAATTTGGTTTTCTGGGACTGACGTTTGTTCCAGTTCAGTGCTAAAGAGCAGGTTTTCCTGGGGAAAGGGGTGGAGAAAATGGAAAATTTTAGGCATCGCAAAACTGCTTGGTCCCGTACTTTCTAGGCACAGGACAGCTGGAAGTGTAGATGAGACCTAAGTGTACTTGCAGACTGGTTAGAACAATCAAAACAATAAATAAACTATTTCCTTTACATTTTTTACTTAGAGTAAGATCACATTAATAGTAATAATAATTTTATTATTTATACCCCGCCCATCTGGCTGGGTTTCCCCAGCCACTCTGGACGGCTCCCAACAGAGGACTAAAAACAGAATAAAACTTCGAACATTAAACAATTCCCTAAACAGGGCTGCCTTCAGGTGTCTTCTAAAATTCAGATAGTTGTTTATTTCCTTGGCATCTGATGGCAGGGTGCCACTACCAAGAAGGCCCTCTGCATGGTTCCCTATAACCTCACTTCTCACAGTGAGGGAACCACCAGAAGGCCCTCGGAGCTGTAGCTCAGTGTCCGGGCTGAACGTTGGGGGGTGGAGACGCTCCTTCAGGTATATTGAGCCGAGGACATTTAGGGCTTTAAAGGTCAACACCAACACTTTGAATTGTGCTCAGAAACGTACTGGGAGCCAATGTAGGTCAGGTTTTTCCTCATAATTCTAAGCAAGGTGAAAGTGCTATGGAATGTATACTCTGTTGAAAATTGAAAGGTTTTTTTTGTTCCTTATTTTATTACTTTGAATGGAATATTGAGAGCACCATTACACTGTATGTATGCATTTGATGTGTGAAAGTATATAAATCTAATCGATCTACCAGCTATGTCTCAACATTTAGTTATTAGTTTTTTAGTTCAAATTGTAGAACAGTTGTGAGAAACCTGTGCCTCCCACTTCAGATATTGCTAGACATCATTTCCCATCATTCCTAACCATTGACCATGCTGGCTGAGGCTGGTGGGAGTGGCAGTTCAGCATCAGCTAGAGCAGTGTTTCCCAACCTTGGGCCTCCAGCTGTTTTTGGACTACAACTCCCATCATCCCTAGCTAGCAAGACCAGTGGTCAGGGATGATGGGAATTGTAGTTCAAAAACAGCTGGAGGCCCACGGTTGGGAAACACTGAGCTAGAGGACCACAGGTTTCCCACTCCTGCAGTGTAAACAAAAGGAAGTTGGGGGAGGGAAACCTGTTTCATATATAAGCTAGAAGATACCACTGAGACTGGCAGCTGGAAAACAATTAATTAATATTGGTGGCTTAGAAATGCAGAAGTCTGTTTTTCTTTTATTTGTAATTGTTAAACCTTAATAAATATTTTTTTAAAAAAATAGAAATGCAGAAGCAGCACTTTATGTGAAGGTAGAAAACATGGTGTTTTTGTCCTGTAGGGATTCAGTAAATAAAACTGGTCGTCATTGTGTAGGCTGTCTGTATGCCTTCTGTGCGCTGCTATCATTGAATGCCCTTCTCCTTCTCCCTGCTACAGGCATGCATGATCACATGACTCCCAGGGGACACTGGCCAGATATGCTAGTGTCAGAACAAATTTGGAATTCAGCCAGTGTCTGAATGACCTGGCGTTAGCTAGATGTATTCTGAATTTAACATAGTTTCATTTTGCCTAAAATGAGAGTTGCAGGCAATTTGATAATGCACAGAGAACGTTTCCTTAGTTCGTTTCAAGCCCTCTCCTGCTTCTGCATGTGTTCTTCTGCAATACTATTTTGTACAGTGGTTCCCTTTGGAGAAAACCAACAGTGATCCTCCGTGCTATGCTAAAGCACAATTTCCCTGTCTCTGGGTTATGTTTCTCAGTGTTGCAACAAGCTGCGCTGCTTCAGATCTGTGAGTAGGCATATTATTTGCATCTACACTGAGGATGCTTTATACAGCCTGCTGTATTTTTCGTAGTAGGTGTACGGATATGTATTTTCTAATATATGAAGGGCATTGCAAGTATGCAGTGAAGGATCGGATACGTTGGTTTCCTCGTCTCTTTTTCCTGCAAAATAGAAAACAATCTTGTTGTCTTTCATATGGTACAAACTACATGTTTGTTTTCCAACCCTGAAATTGATCTTTTTGTTGGGGAAAAGTAACTTATAAAGCAGTTCTGCAAATACAGTACAACCTAATCTCTCTAGGTTGCCAGAGGGAGGAATGTGAAAAATATCGGAGTTAAGCAGAGTGCAGTATAACTAAGGGCTAATGTGTGTTGCGGGAGGGGGTGGGGATCTTATGATGCAGCCTTTTTGGCATGGTTCCTCCTGGACTCCTTGCTTCTGGAAAACTAGCATGTTCATTAGAATAGCTGTAGTCCCCCTCTTTTTTCCTTTTATTGTGGAGAACTATTCAGACTGAAAGTCCTCTGCCATGTTGCTTGGTGACACAGTTCCAGAAGGGCTATACCATATGATGATAATTTAAAAAATCATCATCATATGGTATTACTGTTATTATTATATAGAATTGTAGAGTTGGCCATCTAGTCCAACCTTGCAATGTAGGAATCACAGCTAAAAAATCCATGACAAATCAGCAAACTATCGTATATCCTATTCTGTGTTGGTTTCAGCCAATTTTACCAGCATGGGAGTCAACATGTTTGCTTGTATCTTTCATGTGTGGCATTTTCTATGGTCCTCTCCAGCCGGGGAGGGTGTGGTACAAATAAAATTATTATTATTATTATTATTATTATTATTATTATTATTATTATATTGGACAGCTACTGCAGGTTTGCGGGGCCAAGTTTGCTTTTCCTTAGTTCCATAGGTGGCTGACGGTGCAATCCTACACATTTCTACTCAAAAGTTTCACTGAATTCAGTGGTCTGGCTCCTAAGTAAGTGGGTACAGGACTGCAGTTGGAGGCTTTTCTATTTCCTGACCATTATGTAGCTATCAGGGCCAGTGGATTTTTGCTATGGTCCATGAATTGGAGAGATGAGGCCTGCCTCTGATGTGGGCAAAGGCAAGATATGTCCTTGATTTTCTGCAAGGAGTTTTGTTCTCCTTTGACAAATGTTGACCCCAGTCTTATTTTTGGGTAAACTGATCCAATTTAAAAGTCTCTGTTCAAGAGATTTTTTGTCTTTCTATGTGGTTCAGATCTAAGGTAGAAGGATTTTAACTAACTGTCTAATCTGAATTTAAACCTTAACATCCTTTTTATGTTCTCTGTGCAGCAGAGTCATTGTAAATGACTCGTGCTAGGGCGGGAGCCTTTTAGAGTTGTCTCCTCACAACGTAGCATTAAATTCTGAAGAATACCTTGTGCATTCTCCTGATTTCAGTATGCGGACTCTAAGAAAACCTCTTTTTGTTCAAGAGTGCATGTTGGGTGATGGAAATCATGTGCTTGAGAAAGCTTCATCATCATTCTAAAGTGCTAGAACTCGGCTGATGTTCTCTGGGTGGCTTTTAGCGTATCTGTTTAATAGCTGTCAAACATCTAATACATCTGAAGCAGCATTTGTGGGAAAGTGCTACTAGAAGCCCAGTGCACTGGCATGGCAATCTCTGTGGGTTACCACAAATTGGGATGAATATAATTAATGCATTGTTTGAAAGTAGTGATGCTTATGATTAGGGGAGAGTGTTCTCAACGCTGCTGTTCATACCTTCCTCTCTTGGAAAAGCAGGCAAGGAGTGGCATTACAGTAAACTGGCACTGTGATTATGTGTTTGATTTCCATTTGGCATCTTCAAAGCCTTTATTTCTAAAATGTGTTCTGCTGTCTAGTCCAAAGGTTATATAGCTTGACAATAAAGCACAAGTGATCCATACAAAAGGTTCAGTAGCAGTTCTGTATCTCCAAGGAGGAGGGGAAAACTCCTGTTTTGACCTGCAATCGCTCTCCCAGGTGTGAGGTGTGGGCTACCCATGACCCTCTAAGTGTTTCTGGACTTCAGCTTCCATCATTCCTGACCACTAGCTATACTGGGTGGGAATGATGGGACTTGGAGCCCAAAGAACATCTCTACCCAAAGGCCACAGGTTCAGCTCCCCTGCTGTAAATATTACTGAGTTAGATGGGCCCAAAGTCTCAATTTAAGGCAGCTTCTTATTTCCTAGTGTTTCTGGAGAACCCCAGAATTTTTTAAAAAGATAAAATATGCCAAAATGCAAAACGTAAAAAGGTAAAAATTAAACATGCGTGCACAGAATCATTACAGTTAAGCAGTAATCTAGTAAGACCAGTACATTTTATAAAAACATGTAAAAATCTGCTAAAACCAAGCACTACCACATCAATTCAAATACCTACCTAACCTGAGGATTTTAAAAACGCTTTCTAAAGGTCAAGAGGGGTTCAGCCTTATGAGGCTTGACAGATAGAAGGTTCTACTGAGGCTCAGGCAGTTTTAAAAGGTTTGGTCAAATGTTAAGGTTTTGATTTGTTAGGACAGCAAAAACACTTCAATCATAAAAAACAAAATGTTTTTGTTTTGTTTGACTGCTGCTGTGAAGATTTTTGTTGTGAAATAATGAAGTCAACTTAACTAATGTTATTATTATTATTTTAAAGTTTTTATCTTTGGGTGTCATTCTGAAACTCCATTGTCAGCTTACACTAGCAAAACTAAAACTAAAAATAATTACCATATTTTAAACAAATTAATATAGATGGTGAAATTTTGTTTTATTTCTACTAAACAGAAGATCACACGGCACTCTCTGGTTCCCCAGCCAAACTGTTTGCAGGGTTAGGGGGTAAGCAGTCATTACAACTGCCCTTGCCGACAAGGATGCCTTAATGAGTAGTAGTGAGTTGACTCAGATGGCAGGGCACTTTATGCAGCAAATAGGTGGAGGTGCTCCTTAAGTAACCTCGAAACAATCTACCTTGAACTACAGTGAAGGAGGGATGGTCTGTACTAGTAAACAAAGAATGTATCAACTGATACCCATTCTAAAGTTTAATGAGATGTCGGGGTACAAATCTGCTGTAATATTCTGCAGTTTTATTTTCCTCTTTAAAAAAAAACAAACACAGCAACAAGAACAAGCTTTGTTCTGGTGCCATGAGTAAGAACCCAGTATTTCAGTTTGATAGAATGCTTCTCTTCAGTTAATAGGATTGTGGGGGGTCTCTTGAGCTTGACAACTTGATCTTATCACTTATTGTTACACATTAAACATGCTAAAGAAAATGTGTGCAGATGGTTTCCAGGAGACAAGATTGCTTGCTTCTTTGGGGAGTATATGTTCTTGTTGTTGAGGAATGAAAGAGAACTTATCTGGACCCTTGAAAGACTGTTCGTTGAAAGAGCTCTTTTTACGGATGGCATATTAAATGCTGTTTTCTTTTTCACTCGCAGGGTAACCAGGAGCCGACAGCCACTCCTGACACGATGGTCCAGCCATTCACAACAATCCCATTCCCACCTCCCCCACAGAATGGGATCCCCACAGAGTATGGCGTACCCCACACTCAGGACTATGCAGGCCAGACCAGCGAGCACAATCTGACAATCTACGGGAGTACACAGGCGCACGGAGAACAGAACACGAACACAGCCACCACACAGAATGGATCTCTTACGGTATGCGTAGCAAGGCTGAGCAGTGCAGCGTTATTTATTTCAGATGAGAATGCCTAATCTCTCGCATTTGTATTTTTCCCAAACTACATAGATAGGACTCTTGTGGCAAAAACTAGACATTCAGTCCGGCCGGTGGGTTGGGGAGTACCTTTGCATTCCAAGCTTTATTTTTAATTTCTCCCTATTTCCCTGGCAAAAGCTGTGATAACCAAAGAAGAGAATTCCTCCCAGCATTGGAAAGAGAACTGAGAAGGGCAGGTGTTTGTTATTCATCTGCAATCAATCATCAATCAATCAATCAATCAATCAATCAGTCCAGGCTGAATGAATTAAGAAGGTGACAGAAAAATCAAGCCAACTTGTTTTATTCTTAACTAGTTGACCTGTCCTCCAGTCCGCTTTCATGTGGCTGATGGGCCCTCATAATGGGGTCTTTTCACACCCTGCGCCCCCTCTCTGTATGGATCACGTTCTCTTGCAATCTCTCCCTTTGTGCAGTTTGCAGAGGCAGGATTGAATGCAGATGGGTCTGATTGGCATCAGTGTGAAAGGTGCCTTTATAACCAGTGTGGCTTGGACATGATGGGATCACGATACCCAAGTTTCTAGGTTAACTTACCTGCAAATGTGGGTGTCCAAACCCTTATTGCACCTAATCTGATGCAGCTCAGTTCCTCTCTGTCAGTACTGCTTGTTTCTATTAAGTAGGATAAAGGGAAGGAGGAGGTGAGGAAGATCCAATCTTCACTCAAAGGGACACAAGGAGACCTGTAAGCTCCTCTGTGTTTTGGTCTAACTTTAAATGGATCTTTTAAAAGAATGGACCACTGGATTTGGTGAGCAGACCTGCTGATTGTGGCTGCCTTTGGTTGTTAAGAATAGGACCATTTTAGGGGGAATTTCTAGAATGGGGTGGGGGAAATGAATCAGAATAGTTTGTTCCTCTGAATGACATAATGTGGCGAAGATTTGAAGGCAGCACCATGATGGAATTGAGAAATGGTGTTGTGGACAAGACTCTCGGACTGCCACAAAGCCATTTACTTTGTTCCCTTTTTGACATAATTCTGTAGTCTCGAACTGGGCAATATGCCTGCAGATTATCTAAACGAAAAGCTTTATCCATCTGTTAAGCCACTTGCTAAGTCTTAACTTCCTAATAAAGAGCATTATGGTGGGAATCTTGGGTGCAAAGGATGGATTTAATCTTTTAATGCTTTCAGTTTTCTTGTAACGTAGCTGGCTAATAGCACACACATAGCTCCCAAGTAAGTCCTGCATGAGTGCAGTCGCCTTGAATGGAAGGATATGATTGAAAATACCAGTTTGAGGTGTATAGAGATGCTTAGCATTAGGTAGCATTTTATCTTTGGTGAGCAGGTGGCATCATGGATCAGTACCTTAAAACATTGCTTAAAATAAAATAAAATTGCTTAAAATAAACAGTTGACTTGAAAAAGAAGGCATTTTGGCTCATAAGGTACTAAACTAACTTATTTAAACCTAATGCTCTTGTTGGAAGCCAAATCCTGATGCACTTAAAGTAGGGTAAAGCATTATTGGTCGCTATAACAAGTCCTGCCTAATGGTGTAGAGTCATACTATCTGCTCCCAAGCTTGAAAGTACAACACAGTCTTAGATCTTTTGCATGGAAATGCTTGATGTCTGCAGTGTGACAATGGAAGATATGAATCCTGCAAATGAAATGGGATCTCCTGTATACCGGTTCTGAGCTGCCTCTATGCGTTTATGTTGATTTCATCTTTGTCCAGACGTTTATTTAATTTAATACAATGAAGCAGGGAATGAATAATGGGAGCGTTGACCTTAGTCACCAGCTGCTGCCAAGCCTCCTGTTCCTCTTCCATATTAGGAGGCAATCTCAGTGTACTGCATGAAAGAGCACTGCGTCTCATCAGCTAATTCAACTGCTTAGAGAACTGGTGAGAGTGAGGATAGGGGCCTGCACATCTCAAGTGGTGAGCTGAGGTGATCAGAATGACAACCTTTAAAAAAGATGACCGTTCTCTTTTGGTGAAGTAGTGAGAGTCAAGCTTGTTGGGAGTCCACAAAGACAAGAAAAATGCTTGTTGGAGCCATCACTGAGCAGGGTAAAATATTCCTCCACAATGGAACAAGCATCCCCAAGGAGGTGTAGAATCTCACCCCCCCTACAGCATTGATAGTGCTGCTGTTTACAGCCAGTTTTGCACATTCTTTTGACCTATAAAACCTTAAACGGTTCAGGACTGCAATCATTAAAGGACTGCCACTCTCTATATGAACCTACCTGGACCCTGTTACCATCATCTGAGGCCTTTCTTAATGGACCTCCTACATGGGAACGGGGCTTTTCTGTGGTGGCTCCCTGTTTGTGGAATGCTCTCCCCAGGGAGACTCACCTAGTGCCTTCAGCCTGATGAGATCTCACCTACAAATTTTGCTGTAGGGGAGGGAGACCTCACAGAAAGTGAAGGCTCTGAGGGAGGCTTGTCTGAAATATCTCCATAAATTGTTAGGCTTTATTGTTTTGGCTCTTACATCTCATGGTTGTAATCAGTGCAATGTAGTGTGTGTAAACTGCACATGTGCAGGAAAGCTATTCGGGGGTGGGGTGTAGGTTTCCAGTTTTACCCTTTGGGATGATGGCATTGTTTCCTACCCTTTAGCCTAAGGCCTTGTCATGCTGACTGTTTTCCCTATGGCTGTTTTAAGCCAACCCCAAATAGAGAGAGAGTATCACAAGAAAACTACACATTAGGAAAACAGAATTTGCGCATGTCATTAATTCAGCCTGACATTCGTGTCGGTCTCTCTAGTAATGTTTGGACCCTTGGAATGGAAATTGGCATAGTCCCTGTATATCCTGTGACTGCTATACCTGGCACTGGGGGAAATCCTTCTTCTGGAAACACCATAACTGTTCCTTAGCTGCCTGCCAAATCATATTTATCGGAAAAACAATGGAGTAGGTGAGATATATGATGGATCGCCAAGTCTGTAGCCTCGTAACTGGTTGAATTTCTGCTTGGTTTTTGAGCCATGAGCCCATCAATCCCACTGGAAGGATCTTTTATATGCAGATCTAGGTTTCAGGCACAAGTAGTAGAGCAGATCTCAAAAAGAATATTATTGCAGCTTCCCTTGCTTCATATTTTTTATCACATGATGTAGGGTTGTGGCTTTCAGGTTTAATGCCTCTTCAGCAATCTTTGCTTTGGAATTGCTCTGCCAGGGACAAGTCAGCTTTAATTATTTTTAAGAATGTGGGACAATTTATCTCCATTGGTAGAAAAAACCTTGGATAACCACATCCTGAACTCTTTTGTGGTGCTAAAATGTTTTTGTCTTGTATCAGATCTGTCACAAGTTCTCCATTTTTAAAATGTTCCTTCAGTAGTTAAATATGTGCCTGGAATCTAAAGTCCCTAGGAGCGAGTTTTTAATTTCCCAGAGATCTTTCCAGAGCAACACACTCTTGGCTCAAATTGTTTGACTCAAGATTCTGTGCCACGCAAATAGGCCTTAAAAACACAGGCCTTAAAAACACTTCTCAGCCAAGATTATAGAGAACAATGAGCGGGCCAGCAGTTTCTGGAATTACCCACATATAAACCTAAGTCATGAAGCTTCTTCAGTCCTAAAGCTGCCACTAAACAGGAGCAAGTCTTTCTCTAAAGCAGGGTGATCCAACACATGGGAGCCTTTGCTAAGTACCACGGATTTCCTGCCTCATTAGGAAAGCCAATGCTTCAGGGGATGAGGTAGGCAGTTCGCTAGTGGGCTTTTGGCCAGGGCCAAGAGCAGAGGGTAATGTAGACGTGAAGCCTTTTCTCTCTTCCCCCAATCCATCAAAGTCCCCTGATTTGAGCTGCGGGGGGAGGTAAGGAAGTGGCTGGGAATCTGGTCAGTTGTCACCTGCTCCATATCTCCAGGCCAGGCTTTGCCTGGGCTGTTCTCCGCAACTGGCATTTCCTTCCCAGCAGAGATTGGGATGCACTTAGGGAAATGAGGGCTGGCTAGCTGGTCCAGTGTGGTGTAAGAGCGGTAGACTTGTAATCTGGGGAACCGGGTTCGCGTCTCCGCTCCTCCACATGCAGCTTCTGGGTGACCTTGGGCTAGTCACACTTTGAAGTCTCTCAGCCCCACTCACCTCACAGAGTGTTTGTTGTGGGGGAGGAAGGGAAAGGAGAATGTTAGCCGCTTTGAGACTCCTCCTTCTTCTTCCACCTTGGGGTTTGTGTGCCTTGGAGTTGGGATGAGGAGGGCTGCTAGAGCAGGAGTGAAAGGACTGGGATTATTTTGGGATTAGCATGGCTCTGGAGCAGGCTGAGGAGGAGGCCGCAGGCAGGTTGCAAAATCGCCTCCACCACTACTGGTTCCTCCTCCTCTTTGGGGTCGCCATTGTACCTCTGGCTGGGGTGGCACGAGGAGTGTGGAGCTCGTCTGCCTTGTCCCTCGCTACCTATTGGGCTCTCCTTGGTGCATTAACCCTCTTGACCCAGATAATAGCAAAGTGAGGCCATAAAGTCTTGTCTCTTCCTGGGATCCTTGACAAAAGACTTAGAGAGGAAGACCTCAACACATCCTCAGAGGCACTCTTTATCATCTGTTTGTGTAACCAGTTATGAGTCTTATTTCAGACAGCCTCATATCCCATTCCCCTCATGATGGGGGAAAATATGATGAAGAGTTAAGAGAAGCAAGGCCTGGTGAGATCACATTCAATCCCAGTTGTCATCCCTGCCACCCTATCCCCACAGCCACTCTCCTGTATTGCTCAGACAACCTCTGGTGCGCTTCCGACTGAACAGTCTGAAAATGCACTCAGGCTTTGTCCCTGGACTTCGCATTGCCGTTTCTGGTTTGCTCCTTATTTAGCATGTTTCCCTTTTCAATATTCTCAATTAGAAACTCTTCCAGTGTGGGGTGTTGCCTGGATTATTCTTAATCCAGGCTATGGCTCCACTTTAAAAAACAGCCGGTTGTTTCTACCCTAACCGCCCCTCCCCGGGCCACAACTCCCTCCGACCCCAGTTTATTCACTTTTGAGGTGAGGGGTGGGGAGTGTACTGCAGACTAACCCAAGACAACTCCATACCAGGACTGTTTGGAGGATGTCTAGGGGAGGGTAGTCCAGCATTGTGCACACTTCTTCTTCACAGGCTATGTTTATTTAATGGCTTCACAAGAGGCTCCACTAGTTTGACTAGAAGCCTTCAAAAATATTAGTATTATTATTACTATTATTTGTACATTCCCAGCTTTTTTCTTCTGTCAGGGACTCAATTCTACATATTTAATTAAATACGTTAATTGTGTATATTAAATAATATTAACCATATTGCGAACACTTTAATTTGCATTGTGGAATTTTAATTCCGTGTGCAGCCTGAGGATTCTGTGTCAAAGTACTCTTGCAGCCAACTTACTATTTATTAAATTAGTATACTTTGTATAACAACAACAACAACAACAACAACAACAACAACAACTTTTTATATGCCACACATCTGACTGGGTTGCTCCAGCAACTCTGGACTTCTCCCAACAAAAAATAGTAAAAATCCAATCCAACATCAAACACTAAACACTTCCCTGAACAGGGCTGTCCTCAGAAGTTTTTTTAAAATCACAGATCTCCTTGACATCTGACGGGAGGGCATTCTACAGGTTGGGCGTGACTACCAAAAAGGCCCTCTGCCTGATTTCCTGTAAGAGAAAGCCCTCAGAGCTGTATCCCAGTGTCTGGGTTGGATGATGAGGATGGAGGTACTTCTTCAGGTATACAAGGCCAAAGCCGTTTAGGGCTTTAAAGGTCAGCACCAACACTCTGAATTGTGCTTGGAAACGTACTGTGAGCCAACATAGTTCTTTTGGGACTGGTGTTATATGGTTATATGGTGGCTACTCCCAGCCATCAATCTAGCTGCCGCATTCTGGATTAGTTGTAGTTTTCAAGTCACCTTCAAAGGTAGCCCCACATAGAACACATTGCAGTAGTCCAAGTGGGATATAACTGGAGCAGGTACCACCCTGGTGAGACAATGTGCAGGCAGGTAGGGTCTCAGCTGGTGTACCAGATGGAGCTGGTGAACAGCTGCCCTGGACACAAAACTGACCTGTGTCTCCATTTACAGCTGTGAGTCCGGAATGACTCCCAGGCTGTGCACCTGGTCTTTTAGGGACACAGTTACCCCATTCAGGACCAAGGAGTCCCCCATACCTGACCTCACCTCTAAAGTATCTATGCCTAATCTTAATGCCTGTATTTTTTGTCAGCAGTTGTATTTTCACTGTGCAGAGCTACATAGAGAGCAGGGTCTGGTAATTCAAGTCTCTGCTGAACATGTAGTTCTATCCTCAGTTCAATTGTTGGCAAAGCTTCTATTTCTGAATTAGCTGTTGCATTTAATCCCAGTGTTTAATATCTGGTAACTGTTTATTATTTCCATCACAAGAGTACATAGTTACCATAGTATATTCTTCTTATATGTGCCTGTTAAGTTAATCATTCAATCACTGGACGAAGCTCTAGTTTCCCATCCAAAAAAACCTTCAATATGTTTGCATTCCCAGCAACTCTGTATCACTGGCCTACTAGTTAAATGTCATCTTGCAGCCAAGACAGAGACATTCATTATCCTTCTTTGACAATTGTCTGGGGACAAACAAGCTCAGAACCTATGTGGTTACTATTTTTAATATAAACAAATAAAGTGCCCCTGATCCCCTCTAATGTGTATTCCTTGTAATTCTGAATTAGTTTGTATACCATAAGATATTTTGATGACTATTCATATATTGGGAAATCTGAAGCACCCCACGGTGTGCTTAGCATGCTGCCTCGCCAGGATATTTTTCTGCACCATCTGGTCTAGGTATATAACCATCCATCACAAGTCTGTTTGTGAGAACCCCAAAAAATTGGAAGGGGGAAAGAAAGCACAAAATACAGGAGGATTTGTTAGTAGTGGGGTTTTTTGGACGGGGGGAGGGTCTTCCTTTGCCTTTCCCACATCATCATAGTAATTCAGAACATTAGATCAGTTTCTTATGATGAACACCACAGTCAAGAAGTTCCCAGACATGTCTTCAAGGGAACTTACTGTGCTGAATTTAACATCAGAATAATTGCAAAAGACAGCAGTAGAATTCTTCACTCCAACCTCAACATTTTTAATCATATGTCTGTATGACATTAACAGAGACTTCTGAAATCTAGATTAATTCACATTAGTCAATGCTGGCTTATGCACAAATTCCCCCTCTCTTCCGTGGTCTGCTTTTAAGTATAGCATACTAAAATCTGTCAGTCTGATTTAACTGTGGTTTCTGCAAACCAGGATTGCCCCAAATTCTGGTTTGCAAATCCACCTGAAACCACGGTTTAACATCATGGTTTTCAAGTAGTCCTGGTTTTCACTAAGCCTTTTATTATTTTAAAAAATCTGATTCAGAAATCATGGTTGCAGCAAATCATGGAGACCAGGAGACAATGCAAGCTAGTGGTATGTTCCTGATTTGCAGACCATGATGTAAAGATTAGGTGTTGTCTCTGTTAAGAGGTTGACATGAGAGTAGAAATTTGAGTAACTCGCAGTGGAAATCTTTCTACAGTATTCTCAACTTTCAGCCTGTTCACATAGATATTCCCCCTCTTAATAATTTCTCTGCTGTCAGCTGTCCATGGCTGAAACTTCTCAATTAAGCTGATGCATGTGTATCCCTGTAATTTGACAGTTATGATCCTATAAGTGCAAGAACTGGCAGTGGCTAAGGTATAGATGACAGTGTTTGAAATAGATTCCTGCAGGTTTCTTAGGATTATGAATTGTATGGATGTCCAGAAAACATCTCATCTAGTTCTGTCATCTGTGTTTTAGTCATCTCTTTTCAGAATGAATCAATTGCTCTGCCAGGAAGCTTTGTCTTCTTAAAGCAAAGAACAGTAACACAATAAAATTAAGTGAGGGAAATGTATACTCTGCCCTATCTTCAGATCGTCCATCTCATTCCTGAGCTTCAGGCTGCACAATATTTTAGTCCTGGATGTTCTGACTAATAAATAATGGTCATGCCAAATCATATGAGGGAATCATGATGTATAGGGGTATTATCCAAGGGGGAGTAGACTTGATACGCCAAATTTAATTGGTGATCTGCAATGACATTTCAAACTGGGCCTCCAGGCTACAGTGAACTTAACTTGCTTTGCCTCTCTCAGCCGATTTCTTCAGTTCTTTCCGGTTTCTATGCTATGTTGTGCCTGTGCTAAGAACTTTGTAATGTGTGAAGCAGCACTCATAACAACAGAACACACTGGAATTTGATTGGAGCAAGATACAGCTGTTGGCAAACGCCATCTGTTCTTGTTCAGTTAGATGTGATTAACTCCCAAACATTCTGACTCCTGCACCCATATTTTCTGTAGGCGGTTATTCATAAAGTATCAAGGAGAGAAAAGTAGTAAATGTGTGACAATTTGTACAGGGTACAGGGGGTACTGATTGCTCCAAAAATGCAAACACTTTTGTTTGCCTTTCCAGTGCAATGATTTAATGCATTGTTGCTCCCCTCCTCCTTCACATAACACAGCCTTTCCTTTAGGCATTGCTTAATTGAGAGGTTCCGGGGCTCAAGCTTAAGTGGAAATCATTGTCTCTGACTTCCAATGAGCCCTTCCTCCAATGAGCAACAGCAAGCAGTGAGGCAAAAGCACTTTGCATATGCTCACAGCCACTTTCCATATTCTTGTTCATGGCAACAATCTAGTCGAACATTTGGAATCTGCAAAACAACTTTTGATTCATCTTTGCATGCTATGATAAGCAGTCACCTTTCCATTCAGTTTTCTTAATCTGGCTACTGCATTTGCAGTATCTCAGCAAAGGCTCTCTAGTTTTTCTCCACAGTGAGTTTTAGGGACTTCCTTCCTTCCTTCCTTCCTTCCTTCCTTCCTTCCTTCCTTCCTTCCTTCCTCTCTTTCTGTCTTTCTAGGGAGCTCTCATTTATCTTGTGCAGTGTGAGTGAGGCTGTTGGGCTGGGCTTTAGGGGCCCCACCAAGTGGTCAGAGGCAGGCACAATGTCTTGGGAAGCAGGTGACTCCCGGGGTGCACGATGTCACCTCAGTCTGTCCTGCCTTCGAGAAAGCAAGCACACGCCTGCCTGTCATTGATTCCTGTTCCTTTCCGGTTCCTCCCGTTTTTTCATTTTTTCTATGGCTTTTCCCATTCTTTATTGTTACTTTTAGCCATTCGTTTTTCTTTTCTTCATTTTTCTCAATATGCTCCTGTCACCATTTTGGTTTCTCCTTCACCACTCTCTTGCTTACCATCTTGCTGCTCCTATCCTCTTGTTTATATGTTTGTGCTTGTGTGTGTATAGATATAGATATACAGTGTGCTTACAATTTATGCACATTTAACTTGTCTACTTGGCAAAAAAATAAAAAAATAAATAAAAAGAGAGCAGAAACGGGGCAGATTTCCTGGAAAAAGGACTTTGACAATCCCATTTACCATTGAATCTGATGTGTTTTGTCTCTAGATGACCATTGGATCCCTTCCAACACTGCAATTCCATGGCTTTCCTGAATGTGCTTTATTTTACATGGGGTCCCACCAGACACAATCAAATTAAAGAGTACACTGACGGACTGCACTGTAAAAACCATAAATTTGGTGCTTGTCAGCAACACAAAAACATTAATCCAAGGCATGGATCCTTTAGGATATTCATTATTTTTACATAGGATTTTGACAAAATCATGAGTGAATCACATAACATAGCTGTTGACCAGATGACCTATGATGTGGTGGTGAGAAACCTGGGGGGGGGGGTAATTTCAAGACTATCCATTTTACTGGATCCAGCTTGTGGGTGCATGTGTGTCCCTTGTCTCAGTAGCTCACTCTCACTCCATCCCCACAGTCCCCCAGATCACCCCATTTCCCACCCTATCCTCTAGGCAAATCTTTTTTTTCTTTTTTTTTTTGGTCCAGCAGTTCAGGTACGGATCTGAGCCTTGAAAAGGAGTCAAAAATGGAACTGGGAAGGAGCTTCACTCTTTCGACTTCCTTCTTCCGTTCTGTATTTCTGGGGGGAGAAAGATAATCACCCTCACTATCTCATGATGAGGAGGACAGTGAGCAGCGATGGGCTCTACATGGACTAGCTGTGGCTCTCCACATTTTCAGACAGTGTTTTTTCCTCAGCCCTGCCTGTATAGTTGCCAGTGTCAGTCTACATGAGATTTAAGTCTGACCCAGTTCCCCCTTCTACCTCAAAAGGTTCCTGGTTCTTGTTCTCTCATGCTGTCTCATCTCATATCTGCCATCCAGCAGTTTGCCAAAATAGCCAGAATTCTGAAAAAAAATAATCTAAATATTGCAAGCAGAATGCAGAATATTTAGCAAGTGGTTTCCCCCCAGATATATTTTGAAGAGATTAATTTTGTTGCAGAGTCTGACTAGCCATATGCAACCTTGAGAAAAGAAAGGGCTGTATCTTATAATGAGGCACTGACAGAGAGCTAGCCTGAAGGAGCCGAAACTTCTTAGTGGAAGATTAGTTGTTTTCTAAAGTATATACATTAATCAGCTACACTTGAGGTGGTTTCTCCTGCCAGGCCACTGTGTAAGCTGTCTTCAAAATAGATCAGAAGGCTGGGTCTATTATATTCATCATCTGTCTAGTGAGCAATCACTTAAAGTGAAATTAAAAACTGAGAGGCAGAAGTCAATTTTTATAAAAAACTTAATTTGTGGTAATCAGTGTTTTATTATAGTTTTAATGACCTCATAAAGAGTAAGGTGTATTCTGGCAGCTCTAATGTGATATTTTAATCTCTGTGGAAGTCTGAAGTTAAATGTACCTTTCAGAAGTCTGTCATGCTCTGAGGAGTGAAATGTGCACCGGAAATCTGGAAAAGGGAGGCATCCCACGTTCCTCATATTTGAGACCTTGGCTTTCTTCAATATACAACACAACATTAATTGGGGCACAAATTTCAGCTTCTACGTAGTCTTATATTTCCATTGGTTTGTAGTCTTTAGAAGTTATTCCAACAGAACTGGTTGGCTTCTTCTGTATGAATGTTATATCAAGATTAGGTCAGGCTGTTTAGAGCAGGGATTCTCCAAATCCTTTTGTAATTAGCCTTCCTCAATCAAAATCACAGCTCGTTGATTAAGACAGAACAGAGCCTTATTTGTTCGTTTGTTTATTGAAGGAAAAAATTTATCTTTCCTTTCCGCTTTTGAAATGTGCTTTAGGCAGCTAACAATTCAAGCCAGGGCATTTAAAAGCAAGATGATAATGATTGTAATTTTTTTGTTTAATTACTAATAAGAATTCGGGATAGGACAGCAGATAAAAAGAATAGTTAACAGACAAATTTAACTTGTTCCAGAATAGGTGTCTTAAAGTGATGCCAGAAAGACACCAAGGAAGAAACCACACAAATATCTTGAGCCAGGGTGTGCCATAACCTGGTGCAGCCACAGAAGTGAATCCTTTGTCCTCGCTGCCTCTGATTAGAAGCACAGAAAAGCAATATGGCAGTATACACCCACAAGATGGTTATGGGGCTTAGGAATGCAAAATTTTCCCAAGGGATTAAGCATTGATTGCTCCATTTACTCCTCATGCTAACAAGACAAGGAGTGAGGAAGAGAACATAAGAAGACCCAAATAGTCCTCATTCTGTTCCCACAGTGGCCAGCCGGATGGATAGGAGAAGCCCACAAGCTGCTGAGGAGTGCAATAGCATTCTCCCACTCATGTTCCCCAGCACCGCTATTTAGAAGCATACTGTGTCTGGTACTCAAGGTAATATATAGCCATTATGGCTAGTAAGGTAAAGGTAAAGGACCCCTGGACGGTTAACTCCAGTCAAAGGTAACTATGGGGTTGCGGCGCTCATCTCACTTTCAGAAGAAGGGAGTCGACAATTCTGTCCAATTCCCTTTTTTGAAGCCAGTTTAGTTGATGTCATCACTGCAAATTGTAATAGCAAATTCTGCAGTTTAACACTGCAGCGTGTGAAGAAGCACTCTTTCTCTCTCTTCTGTCTGTCCTGAATCTCACACATTTCAGCTTCATTGGATGATATTGGGTTCTAGGGTTATGAGAGAGAGAGAGAGAGAACAATAACGCACCTCCCTATCCACTTTCGTCACACACAATACATAATTTTATGCACTTCACCTTTTAAGCTTATGTAGTGAATAGGGTCCTGCTGCCAGGCCCAGTATAGGTATCCACTGGGAGAGGTTTGGGAGGAGCAGGGACATCCCCGCCAACTATTCACACCACCCATGGGAGCCCTGTTACACTGAGAACCACCAGTTCAGCCATGTTCCCAGTTTCCTCACTCTGTGCACCCTTTGTAACCAGGAGCGGGAATGATGGGCCGTATGTCTGTGGCCATCTGGAAGGCTGTGTCAACTTGCCAATTTCACCATCTGCTGTAAGCTGCTCAGAATTTGGAAATTTGCATTAGCCGTGCTCCAGAGTGCAAAAAAAAAAAAAAAAGCACTTTAAAGAGAGAGACCCCTTGGACCATGGGGGGAGAAATGATATCCAAGGGTTGTTTAGGGAGACTATTTCCTAGTGGTTGTCTGCACAGATGATAGATGTGATGTCATGCATTCTGTCCTCCTCCTTGGACAGTTTTACCCTGGGGAGTAGAGGACTCTGACGAAATCAAAAATAAAACTGCCAAACAGCCTAGTGTGATTTAATCACAAGCCAGCTGCATTGATTCTCCCCTCAGGGTGCGCCATGCATTTGTTTGGAGATAATTTTGTCAGTGTAGTGAGGAGGGAATTGGAAGCCACTGTAAATAGTATACTTGTGATGTGATCAGGTGTACCTTTGTCAGGAAACTCATGTGTGTATTTGATATTTGGGGCTGGTTGAAATTGATTCTTGGTTGAATGAAATTAGTTTATCCCAGCTGTTTGGTGTCTTGTTTTGCATTGTGTGACTGCAGATGCTCAGATGGAGTTTATGTTGCATTCATTGCCTGATTGAAGCAAAGCTGAAAGCTGCTCTTGCTTTGCTCAGCACGTTGCCTTGTGAATGTTTGCTGCTAATATGCTTTTGTTTGTCCTGAAAAGCTTATACACAAGTCCAAGGTCATATCTGGAAAAGAATGAGAGAGAAAGAGTAGCAGCTGACAAATAGAGCCTAGTGGTGCTGCTTTTAAGAGTGGCTGAGGGACCTATTTCACTTCTTTTGGGAATTCTATAGTCCTTATGAAGTCACATGAAAGCATCATTTTAATATTTTGGAGAACATAATTTAAGTTGCTGGGTTCTGATAATGTACCCTTTCATACTAGATTCTTAAAAGTAGATGTTGGCACTGCAATAGATGGTGATAAATGTTGGATTTTCGTACTTGTCGCATTTTATAGAATTGTAGAGTTGGAAGGCACCCAAGGGTGATCTAGTCCAACCCCCTACAATGCAGGAATCACAACAAAAGCATCCCTGACACATGGCCATCCAGCCCTTCTTTCAAGGAATTCTGACTTAAATGTGCACTATCCACCCTTTCTTTCCTTTACAGCCTTAGGCTGTAAGATGCTGAAAAACCAGAGGCCATCCAGTGGGCTTCGTAGTTCAGCCAGGGACTTTGAAACCTGTTTTACTAAATCCACAAAGAACCAGCAGCTCTTCTTGAAGATAATTTTTTATGGTTTTAAACTTACATTTTTTTAAAAAGTGCATAGCTAAGCATGCAAATTTCTTGGAATATATTGGTTGATATTCAACTAAATTTTACCCACAGTAGACTCATTGAAATTAATGAACATGGGAGGTCTGTTCTGAGTAAAACTTAGTTGAATACCAACCCACCCCCACATTAACATGATTGTCTATTAAAATAATTGGAAGCATATCAAAACCTACAAAATAACCTTTCATGCTTCTAATGATGAAGAGGAGTTAGCCTGTGTTGTAAACAAGAAGAATCAGGCATGAAGTATTAAGTCACCTGCAAACCAGCAAGTATTTCATTGTGCTTTCCTTAGCTGTAACTGCGGTAAAAACTAATTAGATTATTATTGATTTCGCTTTGCTCCTGCCAGAACACATCAGTCAGCGAACACGTTTTTTCAGACCTCACCAAAACTGGGTTCCCTAATGGTGCAGGTTAACCATGTCGTAATAAGGTTTACACAAAATCTCCTGCAGGAAGGATTCAAACAAAGATTAAATAAGGCTTTCTGTCTCTTTCAATGTTTAGAGCCTTTCACCATGTTTAGGTCCCAGTGTCATCTGTAATGCACAATAAGTTTAGAGACGGTACATGCAAAAGAGCATGGCACACAATGGATCTTTTGTTCTCAGTGGATTTTAAAGTAAGTAAAACACCTTAGAAGTAAACATAAGCCAAAAGCTGCACTTCAAGTGAGGTATTCTGATGGTTATCTGAGACGCTGCCCTACGAAACTGGATTGTTATGTTGTTTACGAACATGAGCAAGACACTGTTCTTCATTGTAGCCTTATTGGTAACAGAGAAGGAGAAGCAGGATGGAGAACTAATTTACGTTATGAAATCCTGCTAATAACTAAAGGGTTGTCTGCACTTCAGGTTAACTTGCTGCTGTTCAGTGAAATGTCAGCTTTCATGACTTATAGCACTTGGCATAGAGCAACGTGGTCCTTTGCACCCTCATAATAATTGTATCCTACACCCAATTTTAACAGGATCTTACAGTCATGGGAAAAAGAAAGTGCACTCTCTTTGAATTTTGTGGTTTTACATATGAAGACATAGTAACAATCATCTGTTCCTTAGCAGGTCCTCAAATTAGGTAAATACAATTTAAGATGAACAACAACACATAACATATTACACTGTCTCATGATTTATTTAACAGAAATAAAGCCAAATTGGAGAAATCATGTGTGAAAAACTAAGTACACCCTTCCTGCTTCCATAGGAATTAAGTAGCAGATAGGTGCTGCTAATCAAATGCCCTTGCTTAATTGATCATCAGCAAGTGTAAAGGTAAAGGTACCCCTGACCGTTAGGTCCAGTTGCGGATGAACAAGTATGGTTTGTTTGAAAGGTTTGCCAGGAGAAAGCGTCTTCTCTCTAAAAAGAACATGGCAGTGCGAGTTAGGTTTGCAAAGTTGCCTATCAGCAAACCACAAGACTTCTGTAACAATGTCCTTTAGACAGAGAAGATCAAAGTGAAGGTGTTTGGCCATAATGCACAGCACCACGTTTGGCAAAAACCAAACACAGAATATCAGCACAAGCACCTCATACCAATTGTGAAGCATGGTGGTGGAAGGGTGATGATTTGGGCTTGTTTTGCAGCCACAGGACCTGGGAACCTTGCAGTCATTGAGTCGACCATGAACTTCTCTGTATACCAAAGTATTCTAGAGTCGAATGTGAGGCCATCGGCCCGACAGCTAAAGCTTGGCCGAAATTGGGTCATGCAATAGGACAAGGATCCCAAGAACACCAGCAAATCTACTGCAGAATGGCTGAAAACAAACAGAATCAAGGTGTTGCAATGGCCCAGTCAAAGTCCAGACCTCAACCCAATTGAAATGCTGTGTGGGACTTTAAGAGAGCTGTTCATAAACAGATGCCAGCAAACCTCAAAGAACTGAAGCAATGTTGTAAAGATCAATGGGCCAAAATTCCTCCACAACGATGTGAGAGACTGATAAAGTCCTACATAAAACAATTATTTCAAGTTATTGCTACTAAAGGTGGTTCTACAAGCTATTGAATCATAAGGTGTACTTAGTTTTTCACACATGGCTTTTCCATTTTGGCTTTATTTCTGTTAAATACATCATGAGATAGTGTAATATGTCATGCGTTGTTCATTACGAGGTTGTATTTACCTAATTTGAAGACCTGCTAAGGAACAAATGATTGTTATTATGTCTTCATACATAAAACCAAAAAATTAAAAGAGAGTGCACTTTCTTTTTCCTATGACTGTATATAAATGTGGCTGTATATAAATGTGGCTTGGTTTCCACCACCATGTAAGGTCCATTTAAGAAACGAAAATTTGGCATCTTATAAGAGTTACAGTCTCCTTTGGGGGAATCAGTATAAATGTCGAGAGGGCAACAAAAGATTTGATTGGGAAGAGAGACAGTGGAAGTAGTTGTTGATGAGAATAATTTGCCACCAGATGTTGGAAGCAGGGCACCTCACAAACCCACTTGCTAGGCTGTAAAGCTGTAGTTCCTGTATAAAAGGTCTTTTTGCTGTCCATTAAGGCAGCACTGGTATCAAGAGAAGCACAGCCAGTGAAAAGGAGAAGTAGGTTGTATTACTGCTAGCGGCCCTCACGGCTTCTTTACGTCTGGCAGCAGTTGCACGCAGTCTCAGGAGCAGTGGGGTAGCAAACTGATGCAGTAATGCCAGCAGCAACCGCTCTATGGGGTTAAAAAAAATAATGGACCCACGGGTGGCATGCACAAAAAACTCCCATTTCATAGAAGGTACACCAGGCCCTATATAGCCGTTAGTTGTGAGATGATGGTAAAATAAACTTGAACTATTTAAAGCTAGAATGGCATAGTGATCAAGAGAGTGTTACAAATCAGAGCACCACAGCTAGAATCTCACCTCTGCCTTGCACTCACTTAGGCAAGCCACACTTTCTCAGCTTGAATGCCACCACCTGCAGTTTGGGAATAATTCTGACCTACCTAACAGGGTTGTTGGAAAAAACAGTATGTAAAATGCTTTGACTATGTTAAAGTGCTGTATAAGTGCTGTGTACTGTTGATTCTGTTTGCTGTAATTATAAACTTGAAATGTTGACATGTTGAAAGCTAAACGCTAGTGGAAGCACGCCAAGCAGGACATGTCTAATATGGGTGCAACATTAGATCCATATATAAAAAATGCCACAGGTTGAAAGTAGTGCCTCAAGAAAGGTTCGGTCTAAAAAAATTAAAAGGTATCTACTTCTGCAGTAAATGTATTGGCACAGTCATTTGCTCTGCTTTATCTGCAACTGATCTCCCAATAACCTGCTCTGTGGAGATTCTCTTACTGTTTTTGTTCTTCTCTCAACCATTGCATGAACAAAGGATTGCTTGTTAAACTTTGCTGTTATTATCAAACTTACTTTAAAGGTGCTCAGATACTAGGTCAAGGAAGGTGGTGTAAATACCTGAGACATGAACTGATAAACGGATAAATCTTGGCTGGATTTTTGTGATTTCTTCTCCACTTTTTATTTTTATTTTTTAATTAATTGCAGCAGACAGAAGGAGGGGCACAGACGGATGGCCAGCCGTCACAGACACAAAGCAACGAGAGTACCGAGAGCAAATCTACTCCAAAGCGGCTGCATGTCTCCAACATTCCCTTCCGCTTTCGGGATCCTGATCTCCGACAGATGTTTGGGGTATGTTAATATGTCCTTTAAGGAACCATAGGCCTGTATCTCTTTCTCTCACCCCCCCCCCCGGAAGGTTTAAAATGAGTAACAATTTAAAACATAATATATTCTCACGAGGCCCCACCCTGTTTGGGTGGGGGGTGCCTCGGGACTGCAGTTTTCCCCCCTCAAAGTCACCGCAGTCTGACAGAGAAGAATTAAGTACACCTGTGCCTCAGGTGTGTTCAGTTGCATAGTGCAGTTCCCTCAGGGGTCTGGATCCGGTTCTTTGAGATCAAACAAGGAGGATCCAGGTGGTGTGAATATGTAACTGTGAGTTAATGTTTTCCTTCTGAAGGACACATTCATTTCCTGAAAATGACGTTCCTCCTCAAGATCCAATTAAAAAGAGTATACCCTAGTTTCAATCTTTTGGCTTTAGGATTGTGGGCTTTCAGGCTGCTAGCATGTCTGTTTTACACTCCCAACCTGAACCTGATGGCTTTTGTCTTTAGCAAGCAAGAATAAAATATTGTTCAGAATTGAATTTCTAAACATGTGGAAATACATGCCGTGTCAAAGGGGGTGGGTGGGGCGGAAAACAAATCTTTGAATGTCATACACTTGGATTTCTAAAATGCTGTTGGAAAATACTGAATTTCTAAAATACAGTAGATCAAGTTGCTCACTGAAGGTTGAGAGTGTAAGATAAGAGAGAACGATTAGCTCAGGGTCACCCACTGAGCTTCACAGCTTAGCCAAACTTGGAACCTGGGTTTACCAGTCCTAGTCTGCCACTAACCACTACACAAGAATGGTGCTCACTGTACAGTACAGTGGTACCTCGGGTTACAAACTTAATTTGTTCTGGAGGTCCGTTCTTAACCCAAAACCGTTCTTTTGCTAATGGGGCCTCCCGCTGCCACCATGCGATTTTAGTTCTCATCCTGGGGCAAAGATCTCAACCTGAGGTATTACTTCTGGGTTAGCAGAGTTTGTCACCCCAAGTGTTTGTAACCCTAAGCGTTTGTAACCCAAGGTAACCAGCAGAAGCCATAGAAATAAAGTTCTCTTTTTCCCTCTGACAGCCGATTTGACAGCTGTCAAACTCCTCAGCACTTCATCAACAGGCTCTCTCTTCCATATTACTCACGGGTTTTAACTTTACAGTCCAATTGTTCCAAGGAAAAAGTCAGTGCTCTCCGTCAATGGCTTGCGGCTTCACTCCACAGGAGGAGCAATGAACTCACAGCACTGCGCCGCACCCCGTCCCTGTTCCGAAGCCTTTAAAAAGGCTCCTTCACGGTTTGGGGGGGCACAAATGGTGCCCGCCGAGTCACCAGGTTCACAGGCATCCGCGCCTGTGATTTTTGAGGGTCCCCGCGTCGCCGCCGCGGACGAGACCCGATCCTATGGAGCAGATTCCCTCCGGAGCTCGGAGGGAATCCGCCATGAAATAATGTCGCTAACCCGGAAGTCCAATGTAGACAATCTTTTAAATTCCCCAGAATTCAGAAAGCAAAAATTATCTGCCACGTTTTCCAAATTTTTGATACCAGGGGACATAGGTTTGAGGTTTGGGGGGGGGTTAATGCAGTAATGTTGGGGAGACATTTCACTCTTGGCCTGACAAAGTTACTTATTCCCCCATCCATCACATTGGGTATGTGGCACCCTTACAGTTTGTCTTAATTGCCTCCCAGTTCCCTGTTCACCTAATTGGTCAGGGCTCAAGGACAAGACCGTGCTTTTTTTTTTTTTTTTTTTTAAGCAGTAGTGATACCTCTGGGATTTCTTTGTGCCTATCGGTTGTAGCTTAAGGATGAGTCCCAGTGCATCCTTACTCCCTCTCAGGCTGAAAACAGTGATCGTATATTGGTAAAGAGAGGGAATGAAATTCATTAATTTAATATTCTCTGTCTATCCTAGCCATCACATGAAATTCTTCTGATAAATATGTGCATGTTTCATGGAGCCTTAAGGTAGCACATTACCTTTAGCATTCACAGGTGGGAGGAAAGTCCTAAACCAACTCCCGAGCAATTCCAGATTACATTAGACTAGAAAAATGTTTTGCAATTCCCGTCTCCACCAAATTACTGGTTACCATTTACCGTCATTCTACTTAGGGTAAATGTTTTGTCTGGAAGGTTATTCCAGTGGCATAAAAGTAAAAGGGGAAGTGCACATGAACTGTGGTGCCTGTGGGTTTCATCTTTCCTTTTACTTAATTGGAAGCTTTGGTTTTCCTGGCTCTGACTTTAGCCACAGGGATAGAGCCTGTTAAAACTGCTTTTTTTACTTCTTAGGCACACATGCGTGAGCATGTGCCATTTTGAAGCTTGGGGTAGGCTCTACACTTGGAGCAGGGAAGCAATCAGAAATTCAGTTCTGATTTCCTGCTCGTACAGCATTTCCAAACAACATAAAATCAGTCTGGAACTATAAAATGGGACAGTGAAATATTAACCCTAGTTGTGGTGTTCTTATTATTACTGCAGTAAGAGAGCTTTCCCTTGGGTGAATCATATTAAACGAGCCCTTTATCCTGTAGGGGACCTATGATTGCAGCTTCTGCAATATCCCGCCGCCCAGCCTTTCCCAGTGTCAGGTTCGATTGTTTCAATGTCATCTATGAAAGACTTAAGGCCTTTGCCTCAAGTGAATTTTCCAAAAATACATGAACAGAGAGAAACTGCGTAGTTAGCAGGAAAATGGGCCATGAGAGAATATTATTACGTGGGAGGAGTGAAAAAGTCCCTGAAGGATCCAGCAACAGCCTGGAGGTCAGCTTTGCCCTGGAGCATAAAGCATCAACTTACGTTGTCATGCAATGTAAAAAAGACCATCAGGACTGACAATGATGGCTGATCTCAAAGTGCTCTGCAAATTTTCCACAGCTGATTTCCAAAGTCTCAGATGTTCCTGACTGTAGGCCAGAAGTCACAATTAGTTGTGGTAAAGGAGGACTTCTTTGCCACTGTGTGCACACAGTAGCCACAATTATGTGCTCCCACCTGTGTTCAGTCGAATTGACTATGGGACTTGCACACTACCTATACTCTAGTTATCATTGGGCTTGTTTCATTGAGCAAAGCTCCTCAGAAAAGCAAGGGGTCAGTTAGTCTCTACAATGCTGAAAAGCACACCTAGGAATTATATGGTCCTTTCTATCTTGCTATTGCATACTGAAACTAGGGCCTTGATGGGAGCACCAGCCATGTTGACTGGAAAATCCCCTAGAGCATTTAAGAATCCCTTAATTCCATAACTGTGGAGCCATTCTAGCTGGGCCCTCACCTTTGCAGGGAGTTCTCACCATCATCAGTACAGACTATTTGGTACTCTTGATTGTTGGTATCTTCCAGGAGCTGCTTTGTGGCTTGGGAGCCAGAGGTACAGTGTTACAGTGGTTCCCCTCATACCTGCAGGGATGCTACAAGGGAATGGCATAAGGGGACTTCTGCTCAGTCTTTGGCTCTTGAGCTGTGAGGTCCTGCAGGGTTCCCTCTTGTCTCCCGTTGAGGTTAACATCTGTATATGAAGCTGTTGAAAGTGGCCATCTAAGGATTTGGAGCACAGTGTCATCAGTATGCTCCATACTGTTTGAATCAAATGCCGGATCAAAGCCTGGAGGCAGGATTGAGTTCAATGAGGGCTAATAGAATAAACCATTGTAAGATGGAGGCAGTGTTGGTGAGTGGTTCTTGTGTTCAGGAATTGTTGTTCTAGATAGAGTCAAATTGTTCTTGAAAGAGCAGGAGGTAACTGTCAAACAAGTAATCATCACCATCAACTTCATTGTTTATTGAACTTATTAGTCACTTTTTATGAAAAGTAAATCAAATCAACAGTACAAACATTAAAACAAATAAAAAACTAAAACAAAATGAAAGCTAAAAACATTCACATACAAAAAGGCCGTCTTAACACATCCCACTCACTAAAGGCAGCCACAATATCTAAAACTTCAGGTTGAAAGCCTTACTGAAAAGAAATGCAAGCATCACATTAATGCTTGCTTTTTTATTTAAAACAATTACCCGGGAGCAATAATACCTGAGTTTTGATTTTTTTAAAGGCAAAGTAAATATTATTATTTTTATTATTATTATTATTATGCAAACTATGACTATTTTATTTAGACTCTTGATCAAATTGCTTGCAAATTTATTATTCATTGCATGAAGCAACACTGTTCTACCCATTAAGTATCAGTCCTTGTTTTTGGAAAATTTAGGGTATTATTTCAGATAAGTTCTGTTGCTTAGTATCTTTGCATATGCACGGAGTCAAACAGAAACACTTGATTTCACATGTATAGTGGTACCTCGGGTTACATACGCTTCAGGTTACATATGCTTCAGGTTACAGACTCCGCTAACCCAGAAATAGTACCTCAGGTTAAAAACTTTGCTTCAGGATGAGAACAGAAATCATGCTCTGGCAGCGCGGCAGCAGCAGGAGGCCCCATTAGCTAAAGTGGTGCTTCAGGTTAAGAACAGTTTCAGGTTAAGAACAGACCTCCGGAACGAATTACAGTGGTGCCCCGCAAGACGAATGCCTCGCAAGACAAAAAACCCGCTAGACGAAAGGGTTTTCCGTTTTTCGAGGCGCTTCGAAAGACGAATTTCCCTATGGGCTTGCTTCGCAAGACGAAAACATCTTGCGAGTCTTGCAAGTTTTTTTCCCTTTCCCCCCTTTTTCTAAGCCTCTAATAGCCGCTAAGCCGCTAATAGCCACTAAGCCGCTAATAGCCGCTAATAGCGCTAAGCCGCTAATAGGGATGCTTCGCAAGACGAAAAAACCGCTAGACGAAGAGACTCGCGGAACGGATTATTTTCGTCTTGCGAGGCACCACTGTAAGTACTTAACCCAAGGTACCACTGTATTCATCTGTCTGTTGGCATTTATAAATTCTGTAGCACAAAATGTGGGTTGCATGACCAAAGGTTTGGGAATATGCTTATCCTAGGTAGTGTAAAATTTATATTTATTTGCAAGCTGATACGTTCAGTCAATATATGAACCAATTAGTATATATGCTTGTTCAAGAAATATATGAATTTAAAAATTGGTAAATTGATTCAATTCAGTCATTTAAATCTGACTTCTGCACTCTTATGTATTTAAATCATTGACTTAATTGCCCTGATTTAATGTAATCCACCCTAGCATGCACTTAAAATTCTGGTCTCAGGTGTTCAGAGCCCTAAGGCTTAATGATGTTTGTTGACAAGATATACAGACAAGATTTGTTTTTGAGAAAGCTGTGTGAAAATACAACCCAGTGTCTAATAAAACAAGCTAGGATCCTTTCTACGACTTTCTTACCTTACCTTTGGAAATATACCATTTATTTGACTTGAAGCTAGCAAGAATTGTAAGCTGTTTTCACACACTTGAGACTACTTCAGTATTTACAGGCTGTGTGTCATCTCAGTTATTTGTAAAACTTCCTGTGTGGACTGGTCTATTGTAGAGGAAACAGTATACTCTGCCTCAAATGAATGAGAGAATCAGAGAATTGTCGAGTTGGAAGGGACCACCAGGGCCATCTAAGGAGTGCACTTATTAATCTGAAGATTATAATGATTCAGATGTGGAGCTGAAAATAGTTGCATTCAAAATTTGCTCCATTGTAATTATTATTGAATTGCTGAAGTGATGAATGGGTAAATTTCTTTTGTTTTTGTTGTTGCCAAATTGCAGCTGAATGGTCTCCTTCGAAACATAGGTCCCAGCTCTAAGGACAACACATTAAACCCACTTTATGGGGCTGTTGGGGTCCTGCTTTAAGCTGGCAAGACAGCAACTAGCCCTTGCCAGATAGTATTAAAGGCATAGGGACACCCCCCCCCATGGGGGGATCAGGGGACTGAACTATCTAGCTACTACTTTCTTACTGTATGAGTTCAATGTCTAATTCAGCACTGTCCAAACAGTGAATACTGCTGGCCTAGTTAGTTCAATGCCTCTAGGGAAAGTCATGTTGTTTACTGTAAAATTTAGAAGAGTTGACAACAAGCCGGTAATAGTTACATTCAGATGGACAGGGAGTTTGGGGGTGGAGAGAGATATAAAGCTTATAAGACAGGCAACGGTGACCTCTTTTTATTTTAATTTTTGTGTGTGGCTATGACTCATACATTTTGAGTCAGTCAGTTCTGAAATCATTATGCTTAATGAAGCACCATATGCTCATATCCCCTTTGGATAAGAAACGAGGCCTACAATTACTCAGTGGGATTTACTTCTGAGTAGACATCTATAGAATTGCACTGTCAGGATGGAGCTATATCTGCAGTGTCCTTACATATGTTAAAGAAAGCATTTTTTATTAGGACGACCCTGTTTTTAATGCCTGTTGGGGGTTTAAGGGGGAGTATAGGAAGTGTGGCGTCTTTGAGTACAAGAAATAGCACATAGGGTTGAGTTTAATGGAGAAGCAATTTAAAAATGGCAGAGACACACCAGCATCTGGAAGTAGTGCAAGAACTTATGAATGCCAGGGGGGCTACTACCATAGCATTCATTTGCCCTGTAGTAACCCATACTGTAATGCACTGAGAGTTTCTTAGTGCATTACTGTGTGGGTTACTACAGGGCAAATGAAGCATCTGGCCTCCATTGGTTCAGCTTAATGTGATGATTAGAAAGTTCATCAACACTCCTTCAGCTGAGGGAACTTGTTAGTGGTGGGATTCAACTTAAGTTGAATTAAAGCTAGAGAAAGAATTAAGCTAGAGAAAGGCAAATAAGGAGGCTGGAAAGCTCACAGGAAAGAGGTCCCATGAGGTAGGGAAGCTAAAAGGAAGAGGAAAAAGGAGCAGGGTGACTGAAGAAATGGTGCAAAGCATGGAACAGAACAGAAATGAAAAAACTGAGGGAAAGGAACGGGGGAGAAGCCTGAGGAAAACATAAAGCTAATGGAATTGGGTTGGCTCTGAAAAACCCATACAAAGCCTAAGGGTATAGGCACATAGGAAACTGCCTTATAGGGAGTCATGCCATTGGGTATGCGCACTGCCTATTTCAGGGTTTCAGGCCAGAGACATTCCCAGCCCTGTATGGAGATGCCAGGGATTAAACCAAAGCCTGCCAAGTAGGTGTTCTGCCACTGAGCTACATGTCAGTGTGTTAGATGGAAGGGAGTTGATAGACTAGCAGGACATAGCTGACTTCCCATGGTAAGCATAAGGAAGCCAAGGGTGATTGTCTCTCTAGTTTTATGTTACGTCATGCCTGCTGTGGCAGCCAGTTTGTGACATGCTCACAGCGCTCTTTCAAAATCCAAAATGTGTCCTGGTCCATAAAGTTTGGTGAACCCTGTCATAAGGTCTCCAGGCAAGCTGCAACATACTTAATGTAAACATAACTACTTTATACTATCAATACATTCATTTAAAAAACGCACACACGATTCATAAAAAAATTCAAAACAATATTCTCCGTAATAGCCACAGGAAGCTTTGACAGCAAAAAACCCACCATCATCTTAGTTTATCAGAAAGCCTGAGGGGAAAGGTAAGTTTTTAGCTATCACTGCAAAGATATCAGCAAAGGTGCCAATCAGAATTCATTAGGAGAGCATTCCACAGACAAAGAGAACCACAATTAAAAAGGCCCTCTTTCTTGACATCATCCTCCAAGCCTCCTTCAGAGAAGAGCCCTGGAGACTTGTCCTTCTATACGCATTGTAGTTCTGTCTCTAACAGTGCTTTCCACCAGTTTTCCTAGAACTGATGAGCCAGCCTAAAATTTCTGGAGTGGAGTAGCTGGAAAAGGAGGATGCAGGAAGAGAGACCTAGGTCCCCTCACACTCTCACCACCCAACAGCAGCCACCTGTTCCTTCACTCTCTTGCCCCAGAAGCAAAAGCTCCGAAACATCCCCACCCATGTGGTGTTGCATGCCTCCACTTGTTCTCTGCGCATGTTAAAGCAGTACCACCCATGTGGAAGAAGCCAGTATCAGTTGACTCTGGGAACTGTAAGGTTTGCAGGAGTACCCCCCTCCCGCCTCGCCCCGCCAAAAAATATATATCTGAGTAAAATATCCATAAAGCTGGGGGGGGGGGGCAGATTCCAAAACAGCATAATGAGGACCGAGCATGCTCTGTGACCCTGGCTTGCTGACTAACTGCTGGGGCGGAAAAACAGAAAACCTGTGGGTGGCAGAATGCAATGGAGTATCATGGAGGGTGAGGGCTAGAGTGACTGGAATAAGAGCACTCCACACCACAGTGCTTTGTTGCCTGTTGCACTCTAGTCCACAAAAACTTATGCCACAATAAATCCATTCATCTTTAATTTACCGGAACACTCGCTGGTTTTGCAGTGACAAACTGAACCTGGCTCTGCAATATCTTAACCTGGAATGTGAATTGAGATTGCTTTTATAGATCTCTGCTCTTGCAACTAACTCAGGGCATATTAAGTAGTCAGCAGCTTCAGCTAAAGTCCTACTCAAGCTTTTGCCTCAAAGTATGTGGGCTTAAAAGTGAGGAGGGGGCAGAGTGAACCAGCAGCCCCCACCCACACCTTACCCACCTGTGCCCTGCTTCACACCTTTCCTGTGTTGAAAGGAGAGATCTAATTCTTAGTGTGTTCAAGTGAATAAGCCTGGAATCCTCCTCTCGATTGGGAACCCCGATAATGCAGTGTTACTGATCATGTGCATTTAGCTGAATGTGCTTAGAAACTCCTATAAGCTTTTCCTCACAGTGAAAGGCGATCTGGCTGGCGATGGAGACAGCATTTATCCATCCATCCAATTAATTTATAGTCTGCCCTTCCTCACGAAAGACCCTAGGATGGTATGGTCATGTATCTCTGTCCTCTCCCCCCCCCCCCTTCTTGCCAACATGCTTCTGGGTGGTTCCTGAATAGGGTTTAAATAAAAGCTGACAACCAGAAGAAATTCAACAACTGAGCATTCTTAACTGCATATTATGAAAGGAAAGTTTGCTAGTGAAATGAAGATTTTCTTAGAAAGGAGGATAAATGCAGTAGCTGACAAGGGGTAAATCTTCTCTTCTGTCTTTACAGCAATTTGGCAAAATCCTTGATGTAGAGATAATCTTTAATGAACGTGGCTCCAAGGTAAGTTTTGTTTCTATACCCAGTTTCTCTCTTTCTCTCCCCTCTCCCCTACCGCCCCTGCCCGAAGTTGACAAGATAGGACAGCTTCCTGCATAGAGAATAATGCAGAACAGGAACTGGTCGTCATGTAACCGCCTAAAAATTGCCATTCCTTATAATTGCAGATTTTGAGTGTAGCCAATATATTTCTTCCCAAATCCTTTCAAAATATTCCTTCAGAAAGATCAGGCACCCAAAATTTCTAGCAATAAAGGGTTTACTAAAGCTATCAGAGTCAGATTTTCCTTTGATTTCTCAAAGTTCCTGGTGTTTGGGACAGATGGCTTCTGTCCATTTAAAAATAATAATCTATGAATAAATTATATGGGATAAGAGCTTTCACAGGCTATCTTGTGTGAAAGAAAAATTTCCACCCACTCTGCTAGCATAATGGACCCTTCAACATTGAAAAAATGTTGGCTTTTAGCAAATTACGGTATCTGTATAAGCTTCTAATTTTCTGGAACAGCTACTTGCGTAGCTATTCAAGATGCATCTGAATGATAGTTTTTCAGGCTTACTACTAATTGAACTATCTAGAGAACAAATTGCAAACATTATGGTCACAAGTGCAGCAATTTTGAGTGATACTTGTCCTAACTGGTTCTCGTCATGAAACCATTGTCCCCTCACTGAAGAATTGATGTGATTCTCTCTCTGCCCAGTAGGTCCAGCACTGGAATAGCAGGGAGTGTTGCAGGTCAGGAGCAAGGTGCATTGGCAGAGCTCTGTGGGGGAAGCTTGCACAGTGCATGTCTATACTCTGCTTGACTTAATCAATGCTAAGTTTTCCACTTTTAATTAAAAATGAACATCTGTCCCATCTCCCCACCCCATCACATGACAGTTCAAAGGTGTACCGCCTAGTATTTTTTTATATTAAAAAAAAACATGGCCCAGTATAGTAGAGCCCCACTTAGATTTTTATATTTGGGTTCAAATTTGCATGTTGAAATTCATTTCTATGTGTTATCTGAAAACCAGAAAAGGGATTATTTTTAAATATTAACCACTATAATATTCTGCGTACCTTCGGTAAATTCTGTAAACAGAATTTAAACCCTTCATGGCAAATGATCTTTGAGCTCAGTTTATGAAAGTTTAGGATAACATAAATGCAGCACAACATGTGTTGAACTTGTGGAGAGATGCAGAACTATAGTGGGCTGCCTAGAGCCCTTTATTCCTTTACCTATTTCACGTGTTTGCCTGATCTCAGAACTGGAAGGGATGCAGTGCTTGGCTACTGCCCTTCATTAGCCATAGGCCACTTGACTATTGAGAAGAGTTAACAAGCTGCAAAGAGAACCATAGGCATTTCATTTGTGTAATGCAGCCTCCTGCAAAATAAGCACCTTCCCATTGCAACTCTTAATAGAGAATGTTCAATCTGCTGTGGTTGCATCTCTAAATATATTTCTCTCCTCTCTGAAGTTAGCATAGGCCAAAATTGTTTATGAATTAGTGGTGCTTTAGTTATTATTGTCAGCCTTGGGGAAACTGACTCCCATATACAGTCTCTTTAAAATGCCTAAAGGATGCAAAAGCGGCAACCATGTCAGAAAGAACAATGCACTTATCAAGGCCTTCATGTGACACTATGCTTTAATTTTATAAACACATGTGATAATCATACTCATCTTATATAAACTTACATGACAGTCTCTGTTCTTATGTTCAGAATCTTCTATAAATCACAGAATTCTAATTATGACTATTTAACAGTGCAGCCAAGAAAGCCCAAGACTTCTGGTTTTCAGTTAAAACAAGAGCTGTTAGTTATGAATTAACTTCTGGGTATTTGCCCCTTTTTCTTTCATCCAGGCAATATTTAGCCCAACTAATTTCTCCTATATTTGGTGCTAGAGTTTCTAACACCTGCCTGTCGAATTCACAACAGTCTTTTATCAGTTGGGTCCAAGCTGGGGCCTGTTCTCTCAAAGATGGTGAATAGCTTCAGTGAGACTCAGGAAGCTCTCAAAGAATGTTTGTTGGTTATATCATGGAATATTGAATTGGGATGCCTGGGATTTGCCCTTCTTTTTTAAAAAACAAACAACAGTAGCTTAGAATCCCCAGTGGTGGAACACAAATATTTCTAGAGCCCTTTCACTTGTCACTCCCCTTTCTTCTGCAAAAAGTATGCCAAAACTTGAATGCCTTTCTCCTACCCTGTGGTTTCTGTTCTAACCTAACGATATGGAACCTCTCTCCTCCTCTCTCTTGGGAATCGGAAAGCAGATGCTCCTGCTGCCTGCATTGTGCTGTGTTCTCAATATTATCCCTCCCTCCCCTGGGTGTCTAAAGGGTATATTTTTGAATATGTATTTGATAAATGAATGTTAAAAAGGTGAATATGTAAAATCCAAATCGCCCTAGGTGTGCCCCCATCCAGTAATTGGGAAGGTCCTCTATGGGCTGAGCATATCTTTATCCCTTCATAACTGTGGCAAAGGTCCTCTGCCAGAATTGTTCCAGTGTTGTGAAATTTTGGGAAGTTTCTGAAAAAATAAAAATGCATCTTACCCATTGGTCCATCCGAGATGAGATGATAGCTTTTCTTTCTCTTGTTAAGCTGACATGCTAAGAGAAGGTTTCATGCATGTGTTAAATCTTATTAAAAACTGGCTCTCACTGGAGAGAGCCTATAGTTATGCACACTTTTACTGTATAAACATTGATTCTTCACAGGAGCACCAAACATTTGAATTATACAATATGCACAATTAAGGAGGAGATTATTGAAAGATCTCTAAGAAAGAAACCTTTTGAACAATTGAAATAAGAGTTTCCTTTGTTTTCAGCCAAATGTGCCTCATAGTTTTAGTAATTTTCATTGCGCTTGTTGCACTCCCCCTGTAATGTGCCTACCAGAAATCATAGCCATTGTGTCTTAAATGCTGGTTTGTTCCAGTTTGCCAGTGAAAACACTTAATTTCTCCTCCCAAATGAATATTTTGGTTTCCATGAGAATAAGTTTGATTTCCCCCAGTTTACTCTAGGTTTTGAAAAATCCAAATTTCTTTAGATCTAGAACACTCAAACTTTGTGATAATGAACCTACTCAAGTCAGTACAACAATTAAAGCATCCCCCCATATTTAATTGGAAAGGAAAAGTGTGTTGATATTCTGTACCCTGGTCCAGTGAAGATGTAAGTTGGCAGGGTCAGGTAATTGAATCTCCCCCTGGTAATTATAAATGAACAATAATTATTTGTCTTTGGGGAATCCTTTCTAGTGCTACATGTTGTACAAAAAGTGCATGAGAGACTGGCAAGACACTGTTAGCACTACTTAAAATAGTAGCTTGAGAATCCTAGGTTCAACCTTTGTTTAGGATCTGTACACATGACAGAACCCTACGGTATGTATATTGGACCAAACCAAAAATATATAAGTGCAAGATATATGGCCCTGCTAGATTACTGTTCTGAATATTCAGATTGGTCCATGTGTATTTCATGACCAGAGAATGACTAGTAGGGATGCATTATGTGCCGATGGCTTAGCCTTGCTCAGTAAAGGCTGTGGCTTCATAAAAACTGCTGTGCCATGGTTGCTGTTTCCATGTTATTTGGTTTCTAACTATGCCTGAGAATTACATGGTTGCCTTCCTGCAGCTTGTTGCATGCATCAAATGACAGAACAGTTTACCTTAATTACTGATAATTTGGTGTAATCAGGCAGTATAGCATGTGGGGCATAGGCATGCTTACGCTCAAGTCATTTTATAAAAAAATTAAAGATACAACAGATATGTTGTATGTCTCTTTACTTATGGAAAGTATCTAGTACAGGGAAACAAGTGATCTTGCACTGTTCAGCTCAGGGGTTTTTAATTGGGTTGGCTCAATAACAGAACTTGTTTCGTTGTAAATTACTTTGGGTTGCCCTAGGCAAGATAAAATGACTGACAAATTCAATAGGCAACAGTGATAATCTTCCCTCATCATACATCTAAGCTGCATGCTAGTTTAGTCAATATTACCCCTGAAATAGAGATAATAAAAACAAAGAGTCTTGTAACACCTTAAAGGCTATAAAATTATTGTGGCATAAGTGTTTCTCTCTGTCAAGGCAGGAGTCAAGAGCAGGTCAGCAGTAACTCACAAGGTGCCAGTGAAGTTAACTGTTTATTCCAAGAAACAAAACAATTCAGGCCTAGTGAGTACAGTAACCCTTCTCAATAGATCTTGCCCCAATGAGGCAGTTGCAAGGACTGAAGGTCCCCACCTTCCCACACCTCTCTGTCTTCTTTTCCCCTGGGTCCTTCCCAAGCAGTCAGAGACTCTGACTCCTTGTCTGACTTTGCTCCACCCTCTTCATACCTCTTCTTCCTCTGACCAGTCATTGTTGTCCCACCACCAATCTCCTGGTTCTGAACCTTCTTCCATTTGGGGTTCCCCAGTTGGTGCCTCCCACCACCACCACACCTCTGCATCCAGCTAGTCCATGACAATCTCTCTCTGACCCCCCCTCTCCCCCCCACAGAAATAGCGGTGGTGAAATTGTAAACAGTGAAGTTAACAACTGCTTTCTTTGAACGAACTACTGTTGTTAACGTAATCATCTCAGCCAGAACTGTTCTGCACTTAATCTCCACCCGACCTCACTGTTTAACAGTTCCACCTTCCACAATTGGTATGTGTTACCTGTAAATCAGGATAAAGCTTTTTGCATCTGATGAAATGGACCGTAGTCCATGAAATCTTATAGCGGGGGTTTATTTATTCCCCTTGTTTCATAAAATTTATATACTGCTTGACTCTAAAAATAAACACTCAAAGCGGCTTAGAAGAAAAGCTAAAACAATAGCATTATCAATAAGAAAAATGAACAACCATAGTTTAAAACTTTCAAAAAGTTAAAATAACAATGGATTAAAAAGAGATTGAAACTTCCATCAACCATGGTGCCCTTGAGGGCTTTCATTGATGCCCTTGGGCAGGTTACCCAATCTCTGAACTTGTATTTAAAAAGAAGTGTCTAGTCCTCCTAGAAATAAAGTTTCTAAAGAAGTAAAAATAAATAAATGTGCAGGCACCTCCTAAGCGATTTCTGTGAGAAGAGAATGTGCGTGATGTGGCCATCTTGTACATTTTCCTGGTACTAAGGAATGATCCCTGTTGTTATTAGACAGCAACACCCTTGTGAGTGTGTGTGAGCTCCACAGTCAGGGCATAGCTGACTTCTTTTGTCAGGGGTGGGGAGTTTTCCTTATTTTGTGCTGTGGCATGCCCCCTTGGCAGCCATTTTTTGACTGGGGAGCTCAGTACTCCCCAAATTCAAAATGTGCCCACTCTTCCAAAAAGGTTGGTGACTCCTGGCTTATAACATTAAAAATGTGTTAGTCTTTACGGTGCTACAAGAAACTATGGATTTTGCTGCAACAGATTATGCCCTTGGAAATAAATACGGTGAAGTTCTGCTTCCCTCACTTGCAGATTTCATTTGTGTTTTTATATTCTGCTAATGTTAGGTCTGCATTAGCAGAAGCACTTTTCTTTGACTTTGTGGTATTCACATGTTGTCTTGCTTTAAGCTGAAGCAACTCTGTCAAGACCCAGTGTGTTTCAGAATTATTTCGACCACTCTAATGAAATAGCTTTACAGCAGCACGTAATTCAATCAGTGCAATGCAGTATTAGATGGGAGTTCCAGTCTTTAAACTGCAGATCTTGGAAAGTAGGATCCTTACTTTTAAATGGCGGCAGGGTTCCTTTTTCTTCCCCTCAGACACCTGGAACTTCATGCCAATCACTCATCTCAGATGGATTATCAAGGATGGCTAAAGATGCATATAAGTTTTGGAAGCAAGTAACCCTAATGCCTGGAATCTTTTTGACTATTTATCCAGGCTTCTGGCTGTTGACTGAGTCTTTAAAGTGTGTCTGTGTATATATAGATATATTTTAAAAATGAAATTATGGAAAATCCGTCCCAACACCATAAGATAAAGATGCTGCTTCTGAGGTGAATGTTCTAAACATAATAAAAAAGGGTTAACAATGCATGAGTTTCAAGGGGCTCCGTTTAGTTTTCTTTGGTTTTTGTTTATTTTTGTTTATTTTTGGTTTTATTATTATTTTTTCTTAATTTCTGTGTTCTGGCCACACCCAGGAGAATCGTCTGCTTTTGATTTCTCCCTTTACGGTTACATGGTAAATTTTCTTTCTCATTCTTCAGAGATGGAAACATTTTTAAAAACTCTGTATAATTATTATTTTTACACTGCTCATCCTGTTGCTTGTTATTTATTGCAGAATCTGAGGCCAGACTAAAAGGGTGATGGTTACTTGGGTGTCTTTTGGGTCCTTGAACAGCTCCTTAAAGAAAATGGGGTGTCCCTGGGCTGCAGGTGGTTTCAGGTTATAGGAGAGATTTCTTTATGAGCATTTAATAATCTACAGTTGCATTAGTTGGATAATTTTCAGCCAGTAATAATAAAAAGTAAAAAGCAAGTGTTGGTAAAAAAACAGGAAAAAACCCACACACAGACAACTGAACTTTAAATCTGGTAGCAAAGCCAATCAAAAATAGGTTTGTAGTAATAGTTTGTAATATTATATAGCTTTGTGGATGCATAGTTGCTGCCTTCCTTCAACTTAACATTTTCTGTAATGTACATGGGCAATCTTCACCCAATAAAGGAATGCATATATTTTACTAATTGAGATGTCCTTCAAACATCACAAAATATCAGTTCTAAAGAAACTTATTCATGCTTATGGACAGATATTTTATGCTGTTTGGTGTTGTTGTTTTGTTTTGTTTAAAGCACAAACTAATAACAAATTAAAACAATTGCAGTGAAAAAAGTTTATAAATGTGACAGATGAGTATGTACATCTGTTTATAATATGTGATTCCTGCTCCTCCTCCAAGGACTCAGGAACCCATTCATTGGACTATCCTATTGGAGAAGATTATCTCATTGTGTAGATAATAGTGTTCTGTTGTGAACCACCTTGAGACCTTCGGGTATAGGATGGCATACTAACCAAACCAGACCAAACCAAACCAAACCGAGCTGAACTGAACTGAACTGAACTGAACTGAACTGAACTGAACTAAACTAATTGTATTCATTAAGTTCCTGGTGTATGTGTGTTTGGCCAGATAGCTTATCTGGAACACAGAGATTAGATTGCCTCCCCCCAGCTAGCATATCCAATATATTCTCATCTTCTTAGCAAAAGCAAGTTCCCCAACAAGCAGCAATTCTTGTGATGAAGGAAATCAGTCTGTTTTCCTAGTAGGATGGAATGTGACTGGGGAAACACTAGAGCAGAAGTAGGCTTTCTGAGAGCAGCCTCCAAGGGGCTGCATTTGGGGTTGGGGAACGAAATCGCCCATGAAGGTAGAGTTGCAATTGCCAGCCACAGAACAGCTTCAGAATTGACCACACGTCTGTCTGGGGCCGAGAGGGCAGGAGAATGGGGGGAAGCTGCTGTCAGCACCCTCAGCCCTAACACCTTCAAAACATTGCAAGTTTGGGGTTTGCATGTCCGGATAAGCCCTTTTGAGAAGAATTTGCTTAAATATCCAGTAATAATATTTTTGCTGGAGAATCCAGTGACCCAGTTTAATTTATCAACTGATTTTTTTAAAAAAATATTTATCCCTTCCTTCCCATGAATAAGCTTCCCATTGAACTCTACAAATACAGGGCAGGAAACCCAGCTGTGAAGTAAAAATAGAGAAATAAATCCTTCACACAGTTGCCGCAGGGATGGCGAAAGGCTTGAGCCCTAGCAGGTTCTCATTATAGCATCTTCAAGAGCACTTTAAAATGATGACCCACTTGCTACTTTAACTTAGTGAAAAATTAAAATGGCTCTCTAGCCACTGCATCTCATGTTTCATGTAAAGCCAAGGTAGATTTCCCCCTCAAACTATGTGTAAGTGTACTACTCCACCTAAACAGTCTTGGGCAAGTCTACTCAGAAGTAAATCTAGTTGCATTAAGTGGGACTTAATTCCAGGTAAGTGTGTACAGGATTGCAGCCTTCATTACCTAGGTTCCTGTTTCAGTATCAGCAGTTTCCATTATAGTTGACATATACTTTGTCCTTCCTGTTTCTGGGGTGAAAGAACTCGAAAAGATTAACTACTACAGTGTTTGAAATGTGGCTGTAAAACTTCCACGATGATATTTTATCTAGCCATGGGCTAAGCCAAATGTCTACATTCTTGTGAATGGAACAACTAATGCTCAGACCACACTGCTGAAGCTAAATGGAAGTAGACTTGAACAATTCCTGGAGAGGAGACCAGTGGGATCCTCATCTACTTCTGAGTTTTCTAAAGGAAAGTAAGCTATAAATAAATAAATCATTTCAGCTACTATTTAGATGTTATCATTTTCTACTAGCTTCTCATTTAATTAATTTAGTCTTCCTAGCTTGGTCCCTGTGCAAGTGTTGTTCAGCCCCATTAATGAGTATCACAAGTTTAGAAAATGGTCTGCTTTGTGACCGAAACATGGAAAGAAGTGGATTAGGTGAAAGAAAGTTAAGCTGTCCTGTGCTAAATTAGGTGGCTACCCAGTTCTTCAGATCAGTCCCAAGCTTCTGTGCTCTTTCCCATGTAATAGATTCTTTCCCCTCAGATTAAGTAGTTGCCCACTTAATGATGATATATCCATATTCTGCGGCATTTCTTTAAACAATGTTCATTTTACAACTAAATGTAAGGATTTTGCATCAGGAAAAGGAAATGTAAAGCGTGGACTGCAAAGATAAACAGATCAATTGTGTAGCCATGTCCAGTTGCTCTACCATTATAGGAGCATATACAGTGGTATCTTGGTTGTCGAACTTAATCCGTTTTGGGAGTCCCAAAACCGTTCGAAAACCAAAGCGCGGCTTCCAATTGGCTGCAGGAACTTCCTGCACTCAATTGGAAGCTACGTCGGACGTTTGACTTCCGAAAAATGTTCGCAAACCGGATCACTTACTTTCGGATTTGCGGCGTTCGGGAGCCAAACTGTTCAAGTACAGTGGTGCCTCGCAAGACGAAAAGAATCCGTTCCGCGAGTCTCTTCGTCAAGCGGTCTTTTCGTCTTGCGAAGCAAGCCCATTGACGGCTTAGCGGATTAGCGCTATTAACGGTTTAGCGGCTTTTAGCGGATAAGCGGCTTAGAAAGGGGGGGGGGACCGCAGGAACTCGCAAGACATTTTCGTCTTGCGAAGCAAGCCCATAGGAAATTCGTTTTGCGAAGCACCTCCAAAATGGAAAACTCTTTCGTCTAGCGAGTTTTCCATCTTGCGAGGCATTCGTCTTGCGGGGCACCACTGTACCAAGGTACCACTGTATAGTATAAAGCCTTACAGTGTGTGTGTATATATATATATATATATAGAGAGAGAGAGAGAGAGAGAGGGTAATAACATATAGGTATGCGGTAATCAATAAAAGACGAATCCAAAACTGCTATGTCTCCAGAGCTGCTGCAAAGGGTGTGACTTTTTTGCACAGCATTAAACTGTTGGACCACACTCCCTTTTTGTAGTGGCTTGTTGAAAGCACCTGCATGTGTGTATCCTTGCCTTGCCACAAAGAGGCAACTACTGAGAATATTGTAGAGTCATGCCTTTGTGAGGTTCCACGTGGCAAGAGGATTTCCAACTAGGATTTAATAAATTTTATTCCGTCAAACTAGGAGCTAGTTTACTTTTCAAAATTTGTCTCGAGTAACTGTACTTTTTTTGGTCTGGCCTCAATTGCTTTATGTTTGTTATTATTTTAAATCTGATTACAACTTTTTTTTATTAAAAATAAATAAATTTATTTCATGAAACATGCATGAACCAAAAATGTGACTCTAGGAGAGTATTGCTAAGTTGTGCTGATGTCAATTTCATACTGTGATATTTTTTTTCTCTATTTATCTAGATATCAGTATTTCAATATATAACGATGTGCATGTTTTCCCCCCTTCTCCCGCTGCATGCAGGGATTCGGGTTCGTAACTTTCGAGAATAGTGCTGATGCAGACAGGGCCAGGGAGAAATTACACGGCACCGTGGTAGAGGGCCGTAAAATCGAGGTGCATGTCTTCAGTAATTCAATTTCTTCTTTATATTTATTCTTTTGTTTCTTTTTTTGTGTCTTGCCTCACTTATTTCACATTTGGATTCCTGTCTTGTGTGTGCGTGTGCGTGTGTTTGTGTCTCTGTGTTTTTCACTCCCCTGCCCCCCTGCACTGAGGTGTATAAAAATAACACACCCACTCAAATATATATCTATATATGTTTTGTTACTTTAGGTATTTTTCTTTTTCTCCTTTCTCTTAAGTTTGTTTCCAACCCACTCCAAATTTTTGACCTTCTGCTGTCTTGATTTTCCTTTGCTTCAGTTTATGAGGCTCCGACTTTTTATTGCCAATCCTGATCAAAACTAACGAAAAGAGCACTGTCCAATTTGTAACTTTTGTGTCTTAACAACAAAGAAGGGGGCCAGCCAGAATCTGCCCTTTTCCTCAGAGGCCAGTTCTCCTTCATATGAGTGTGACATTACATTAATTGCAGGAAGGGATTGACAACACAGGAAGAAACTTCCTTGGGCTGCTAGAATAATTTTTCTGGAGATGATTTCAGTAAGTAAATACACACTCAAAATTAGCTCTTACAATGTGCACAGAGTTTGATAAATGTGAATAGTTGTTATCCACGTGGGAAGTAACTAATTAATCAGTGGGGAGAAAAATATTTTCCCTCATATTGAAGGCTAACTGGCCCCTTTCTCTTTTCCCTCCCTTTTTAAGAGAAAAAAGTACGAAATATAGGGGGGGAAACTTAAAGCCGCCGTTTTGAGTAAGATGTCTGCATATTTTGCTTTTTTGTTTTGTTTTTTTGTTTTGTTTTTGTTGTTTTATTTCCCTTTTCAATGGTTTAGTGTTTAGGGCCCTTCACTTGACTCACTCTTTCCATGGTAACTATACACAATGCTGGCGATGGTACGAGTTGGCGGTAAGTGAAACAAAAGTGCTAGAGGAGAAGCTTATTTCTTTTCTTTTTTTTAATGCAAAACAAAATTAAGAAAGAAAAAAATCCATCTGCCATTTCACATTAACACTACAAAATGTGATTTGACTTGTTGTCCCCCCCCTCTTTCCTTTTCCCCTTCCCACCCTAACCCACCCACCCCTTTTTATTTTCAATGCTGTTGAGTAATGCCGCCTGGACTTTGGATGTACATACCGTTTTGTATAAGTCTGAGCTGTTTGATTACTGACTTCCTGGTGATTTCCCTTGCACATCTTACTCAGAGTTACTGAACTCCAGTTTGGCTGGTTTTTATTAATGCACCCATACCCTTCCCCTCTCTATTCTTTCCCTGCCCCCTTTTTCTTTTCTTGCTCTGCCTCTCTCCAAACCTGTGATTGTTTTTCATTTTTCCTTTCTCCCCTTGCCATTTTTTTCTTCTTCACTCAGTTAAATGCAGCTGTTGGTCTCTCTTTGCTGACTGGTGGTTTCTGATTGGTTTTGGCCATTTTTCCTTTAAGTGCTTGTATTGCACTCTGCTGTAGCAGCTGATTTCAGGCACTCGCTCCATCTTAATGATTGTCTGTGAGACCTCTCCTCTCTCTCCCCCTCCCTAGCCCCATTAATCGATTGTTGTTGTTGTTGTTTTTCTTTTTTTATGTGTGTTTTAACAGCATGCTCTCAGTCTCATCGTTGTTGTTTCCCATTCTTTTTAAATGTATGATGTTTATACTGTTTGGGGGCTGAAATTAGAGTAATGGGTTTCCAGGCTCCCTTCTTCCCTGCCCGAGCTCACTCTTCTGTTAAACATCAGAGGGCATCTAAGACTCCATCTTGAAATCAACCTTGTGGCTTTTCCTTCTGTTACGGCTTAGGATTTTGAAATGTCACTGATTCTAGCTCAGCCTTCACCCTCTTTGCAAGAGCTCTGAGGCTGTGTCTGACACGGGGCTGCAGTAATTTTGCTTTGCCCATCGCTCCCATGTTTTTCCAGCACCATTTCTGCTGTAACACACACTTGCTGCAGTGCTTAGAAGGCTTGGGGCTATAAAGAGCTCAGAAATGAGGGTGAGTGCACTACGAAATCAGGAGACACCTTACCAGTTTCTAAATGGTGTTTGTTTTTTTGTCCTCCTCTCAAAAGTCAGCAATTGGAGATGGTTGCGTCAATATCTCAGGATATCCTGAAACTGGGACGTAGGCCAGGCAGCCTTGCTTTAGGAATCCAGAGTGGAGGGAATTAGTCCAAGACACCTGGGATATCCAAACTCTCCTTCCGCCTGAATAGATGTCTCCTCTGTAATATTAGTAGGCCACTGCAGTTCAGTGAAAGGCTACTAAAATATGAGACAGAAGGCTACTAAAATATGAGACAAAGTTGTTTTTGTTCATTACTTCATACCAGTCAAGCTGGACGTGGAGAAAATAGCAATAGGGGGAGTTTTTGCCCTTTGGATCAGTGAGCATCAAATACCCAGTTCAGTCAAAGGTAGCAGGGATGCCTGAGAAAATGTGCTCTTTTTGGCCTTTTCTTTAATGCCAGAATTAAAATGCCAGAATTAGATTGGTTTGCAATTTTAATATTTAATTTAATGGCAACCTGCAAAAGTAAAATTAAATGTGCTGAATTTTTAAACAAGTTTAAAAAAAACAAAAACACACACAAGTTTTCACCATTTTCTCTAAAGTCCTGTGCTTCCTCCCCTCTTCCCCCCTTTCCTCCTTTTTCCTTTTAGGTTAATAATGCCACCGCCCGTGTGATGACTAATAAGAAGATGGTCACACCGTATGCAAACGGTAAGAGGAAATTCTGCTAATAATAAGCAAGGTTTATGGGGGAAGAGCTAAGCTATTGGGACTGTTCTTCCTTCCCTGGATTTCGGCATCATAGAAAGCTTTGCTGGAAGAATAGCATCTTCGAAATCTTTTGTGACTGGTGTGTATAAACACTGAAATAAGATGCCTGTTTTTCAAAGGGTAAGAGAGTACCCCAACTGCTATTATTTAATGGTATTAGATTTAGTTCTGAGCAAGGAAACTTAAAGTTAAATATAGATTAACAAGTCAAACTGTAGGGAATAATGAAAACTTTGCCCTTGCCATTCCCTGGTAAATTAGTAAGAAATGATCAACTTGAAAAGTTCCATCACTGGAAGACAGTAACTGCGGTCTGATATGTGTATACAAATGATAATATTCATGTATCGGATTTATTAGGCACTTGTTTGCCCAGCAGTTCCTTCACCAAACCTGCAAACTGCTTTTAGAATGGGGAGGTATTTAAAAAGTGGACCCAGGAAAGGATGCAGACAAGGAAAGGGCCTAACAAATACACATGCAGATATGTAATTCAAAATAAAAATCTTTCTCTTCCCTTATCCCTCATGCAGACATATCCACAAAGACCTTGGGAGAAATCATAGAATGCTAGGTTAGAAGGGTGAAGTCCAGTTTTGTCTGTCCTAGCAAGGTTTACAAAACCCACAAAGAAGGAACTTGCCTGTTGACTGCCAGTCTCTTTGTGTGAATTAACCATTCCTATAATGCTCTTATTTGACCATGTCTGTGTTACACAAAAGCTTATTGCCAGATACTGTACCTGAACAACATTTGATAATGGCAACGCACCTGTTTCAGCACTTGCCGTTTAACTATACTAATTCTCAAGAGATGGCATGAAATGAAACACATGAACTTTGATCTTCGTGAAAATAATTGGTGTTGACCTAGAAGTCCATAGTACAACAGCCACTATAAAAGCACTTGTAGGTGGCTAAAACAAAACTGGAGGCAAAAAGGTCCAAATTCTCAGCCCCACTGTCTCCTAAAAGTAGCTCTTGGTCTGGCTTAGTCACCATTAAGCTCAATCACCATTAAGTGAGAAATGCTAGTTACTAATTTGGGTTGAATAACTGCATGTTTTAAACAAGGTTCATTGAGAAGGGTATATTTGCTAAATCTGTATGCTGTCTGGTTGGATAGCGATGGTGTTTGTGTTTTTCACAGAATTGTAAAAGCTGAGTTTTCATGCAGCTGTACATTGTCTACCCACATGCTTGTGCTAAGCCCTTAGTCATATTAGCTTTCTTGTTGTGATAGCACAGAGGCTTTGTTCCAAAGGTGTGCTATATATTATAATGCATTGCACTGGCATGTTAATTAGTTATGCTGAGATGATATAGCTGCATACCCCTGCCAGTAGCCTAATATAAATTCTCAAGAATGGCAGATCTTTGAAGTGTAAGTAACTTTATCAAGGAATAAAAATGGAATCTTGTAAAAAACTACAGTGAAATAGGGGTTACTTAGGAAATATGCCTTTGTGGTTCAGTTATACGTTCTCAAATAGCATTGGAAGCACCCCCAAGTTAAAAATAAAACAATGATTTTGTGCATGTGCACATATAACTATTTATAATCTGTATAAGAAAGCCAGTTCCCCACATTCATCATACTTACTTTCATTGCACAAAGGGGAGGGGGAACCCAAAGCAAGACTCTGCAGATGAAAAGTTAGGGCCGGCTCACTTCTCACTGGTTCTCATTTAAGTCCTATGAGACAAAGTAAATGGGCTGCAATCTGAAGTACAGCTTCTCCCATGTAAAGTAGTGGTGGCCATACAGTGTGTCACTTGGAGGCAAAGAAACCCTAACAGCAGGTCTTTACAGATAGGAACTACAGAGAAGCAGCCAGAACCTGCAAAGGCCATTGGCTTGTGTGCTCCATCCTTTCGCTACACTGGTTAATGGGAGAAAGGACAAATGGCACTAGCATTCTGCACTTACATATTGAACTAGAAGAGATTGGGGTAGGAGCTCAGATGTGTTTACTGCAAATGCTCTTGTATTCATAGGAAGGCTGCCTCACACTTTGTGAAGCATAGACAGAACTGTGTTCTACCTGCACTAAAAAGAATTTTGTTCCCCCCCCTGCATCTAATATAATAATATTGCTATAAGGAACTACTTTGTACTGAGCTAGACTGGTAATGGCTCTCTGAGCTCAGCACAAGCTTTTTTCCTCCAGCTGTGTTACCTGCTAAGAATTTTTAATTGGCAATGTCAAGGATGAGTCATGATTGTAGTTCATGTCCTCCAATACGGAGCCACAGCTCCTCCCCACAAGGATGTACAAGAATTCCCTCGCATTGAATTCAATCATTGGTCCATCCAGTATAGTACCGTTTACATTGAATAGTAGCAGTTCTTCAAGTCTTTGGCTAAGAGCTTTCTTGATGTTAAATATGGAACATTAGTGTGCTTTATTATACAGGTGTGGCCCCTCAATGGTAGCAGTATGGGACTGTGTGGGTTACTGATATATTCCCCTCCTGGCCTCTAGCATCACATCATAAATCTACTAATCTAGTATTATAAAAACCATCCAGACTCCAAATTCAAATTTGTACTACTATGTGTACTTCACATGGTTTGCACAGCTCTGACCCGTAAGTTTTCATTCAGTTTATAGGAACATAGCGAGTTAGTAGCTGATCTCTGCTACATTATTTTGTAGAATGCTGTTTGACTTTGCTTTTCGTTGGGTAAATATTTAAAAATGCCATTGCAGAGATCTTTTACAGGCCCACAAATTCAGAAAAAAAGTTGAAGAAAAGATATGATAATTAAAGTAATAGAATCGTAGAGTTGGAAGGCATCACGAGGGTCATCTAGTCCAACCCCCCATGAGGCAGGAATCGTTTGTCCAACACGGGGCTGAAACACATGACCCTGCCTGAGCCATGAAGTGTACTTGGGCATTATGTTCTTGGTTGGTTTGTGTCAGCCCATTTTGACCTGATCTGTTCATGGTTTGTGTAGTGATCTCAATTTCGCTTGTCAGTGTAACGTTGCTGGATTGGGCTTACTTGTGCCTCTAGTGAACGAAGACAGAAGGCACGCAGCTCCTAGGCAGGCCTTGCACACAAGAAAGCCCAGCACAGAGCCGAGCCTGCCTGCCTGCTCACCCGCCTGCCCGGCTTCCCACTTTTCTGTCCATTCCCAACAGCAAGGGCCAGTGGACTGGCTGGCTGGCCTCCCTCACCCACTTGCTTGCTTACTCTGAGGCTGCCTCAGCTCCTGACAACCATCAGTCCCTGGCCAGCCCTAGAGGCACCATTTCCCTGGGGAGCTTGAAGCTAGGACTGCTGCAACAGCTGCACAAGCATTTGGGAGGCAGAGACGCAAGAGGGCATTGAGGGAGGGAGGGAAGGAAGGAAGAAAAGAAGGAAAGAGGGGCACCCCTGACTATCATTCAAGGCACCCCAGGGTGCCACAGCACACCGGTTGAAAACCACTGCCATAGGCCAAGCTTCATGTGAGACCACTCCAGTGGTTCCTTCCACAGCAAGCACCTCTGCATTTCATTTCGTCCATGCCTAAGGGAGACCATGTACTGGTGGACAAGGGGTGTTACCCTCCAAAAAGGAATACCCTTCAGAAATCCCCCAAATACAACCATTACATTGGATGCCAGCCTGCATTGCGAAGGGCAACTGGTCTACATATGGAGAACGAGTGTCTCTCACCAGCATTCATCTCCACAGTTCTGCACTCCAGACACCCGTCTACAATCCACAGCTGCCAGGCGACATGGAGGGCCTTTCTTAAATGGACCAGGTGCAAACAAGTTCCAGCAGAAGCCACCTCCAATCCCTGACTTATTAGCGTTCCTACAGGAAGGCCTTCAACAAGGGCTTAAACCTAATACGCTTAAATGACAAGTAGCAACCATCTCTTCTATTCTGACATGTCTAGATAGGCTCATTCTGGCCACTTACCCACTGGTAAAACACTTCCTTTGTGGAGCACTTCTCCAGTGTCCTCCAGTTGTTTATCGCTTTCCTTCCTATAATCTTCATAAGGCACTCTCAGCTCTCCATCACTGCGTCATTCCATCTGAAGTGATCCAACTTTTTTACTTCATGCCATCCCATTTTCTTAATATTTTGCACACTTGTTGAATGATCAAAACTAAGTTTAAATCTAAATTTTAATTTTTTATCTATGAAGGTTTGAAATTTCAAAAATTAGAGCTACAAAATTTCATATTGGGATCTCAGTGTGATCACATAAAAAAATTTGTACACACATGTCTGCATTATTGGGTTTTATTTAGTATAAATGGGTCTTCTTGGAGTAAAATATGACTGAATAAACAAGACTTCCAACTACAATATCAATTGCTTCAGGCATTTCTTTAGAAAGTTATTCAATTAAAAGGTGTCTGTAAAGCTAGTCAGGCTTTTCTCTTAACAATGTGATCTAAAACCAAGTGATAATTCTATCATGCAATAGCAAGCTAACGCTTTGAAAGAATTCTTGTTTATACATTTCATTTCATGAAGTACAACAAAATACATATTTAAACTTAGTTCTGATCATTCAACAATTGTACAAAATATTAAGAAGATTGGATGACATGAGCTAAAAAAGTTGGATCACTTGGTATGGAATGACCCCACCCACCTTTGAGCCACTGAAACAAGTCCACTAGAGGCACAAGTAAGCCCAGCCCAGTGATGCTACACTGGGAAAGCAAATCTACCCTTTAGGTAGGTACAGTGGTACTTCTTTTTGGTAGAGGAGCTCTGAGGCAATAGGGTCTCTAGTTTAGCACAAGGAATTATAGTGCAGAAGTTCAGAAACTTGTATGATTCTAACCAACACATACTGCATGGCAGCAGCAATCATAAACTGACACCCCATAGTTTATATGCCTAGTTTTGGAGGTGGCCCTTTCCAGTTAAGTCAATGTGTGGTGCATCTGCACCAAATCCTAGCTCCCACAACTGCATTGTGAGCCAGATCTATTAGGACAGGCATTTCTCTTGTTCTTTCACATGTTCATCATCATACTTAACACTGGGAGCTCACCACCAGGTGTTCAGAGATCTCAGGCCTTAATTTCACATATCGTTTGTTTTGTTCTTATTGTAAAACAGCTTGTAGTAGTTGCTTTAGCCTTCATCTTTTTCATTTGCTTCCTTACTCCAACCATTACCTTAAAAAGAATAAAGACTCATACTTGAACTGCAGGAAGTAATTGCACATAATTTTTACCAGAAGGAATCAGTTGATTTCCTGCTTCTTCCATCTATGTCCAGAACGTGAGAATTTGGGAAAACCTAGCCTGCCTTTATACACAGCAGCAATCTGCATGGAAACAAGGGGGGGGGGCGGGATATGCACCAGAAGCTACACTGCATATATTGAGCTGTTTGCTCTTCCCCTGGGGTAGATCTTGATGCTCATTCTGTCTTTATTCTTTCAGGTTGGAAGCTGAGCCCTGTGGTTGGAGCAGTGTATGGCCCTGAATTATATGCAGGTAGAAAACGTTGATGCGTCTCTTTCTGCTATTTAACTGCAGTGGTGTTTGTTTGTGTTCTCAAACTGCTGTTTCTTTATAACCTTTTTACATTTTTTATTCTTTTTAAAACTAAATTAGCATCCAGTTTTCAAGCAGATGTCTCGCTGGGCAATGACGCTGCAGTGCCCCTGTCAGGAAGGGGGGGTATTAACACTTACATTCCTTTAATCAGTAAGTAGCCCCTATTGGCCCCTGTATTGTTACTGTGCTTGAGTAAACAGTGATCTGTTAGCCCTCTTATTTTCAGTCTGTATAATATGTACTTGAAAGGATGGGCTTTGTTAGAAAGTGACAGCACTTCTCTGGGCAGTGGTCTTGACCCTTTCCATCTTGCAGCACGCCTGCAAGCCTGCTTGTGGCTGGGCTTGCCCAAGTTACAAGAGTGCTGTAAATCATAAGGGAGGAAATGTACATGAAGGAACCAATTGCTTTAGAACTGAAGAAGTGAAACAGGCCGCACTCCAAAGTACATATTATTCAAGCTACTAAACTGCGAGTCCATCGCAGGCCCCCTTGTGGCATGCGCCTGGAAGCACCTTGGGTTGGATTTGTGCCTTGTGACTGACTGGCGCCTTCTGGGTATCATCTGTCATCGCCTTGTGTTCCCAGCTGCCTTCTGAGGTTTAGACATGTTTTGCCCTGAGCCAGTTTACTCCAGCATGAAGTGTAATAAAACAGGGCCCAATATATACGAAACCACTTAATGGTCACCTATGTCGGAAGGTGGGCTCTTGGTAAACTGGCACATCGCTATCAATTTGGGCTGCATTACAGGAGATTCTTAGGTCCTCTCTGTACTTAAATTGAGTGTGGGAAGAATACACACACACAAACATGCACACATACAAAATCTCGTTGTCAGCCCACCAGTTTAAGAGGCTCATAATAACAACAGACTTTTAAAGCCAGCCCGCCCGCCCGCCTGCCCCCAGTATGTGGAAGAGTCACCTGCCTGTATAAGTGGCAACTCTCTGTGCTTCTCAGACTGTTTCTAACCAGACTGCATGGCATTATTAAAATGGGGTGGAGGAGGAGGAAAACAGTTTGCAGTTTGTGATGAATGAGGCATGACACAGCATTAATCCCTTGCATGCCAGGCCTCTCTGCAACCCTGCCTCCCCTTCAAGGCCATGATGTAGCAAGAGGTATGCAATGTCATTGGGGCTCAAAGCATGCTCCTTTGCAGGACAGGTGCGAAACATTTCTCCAGCTCTGGAGTTGCGTATCGTTCTAGTCAAAGATGGCTGTGGTTAACTGGGCGGACGTGGTGATCCTTCTCATATCTTTCCTTGTCTGTCTGTCTTCACAGTTCCCGGCTTCCCTTACCCAACTGCAGCCACCACAGCAGCCGCATTCAGGGGAGCTCATCTGAGGGGCCGAGGGCGGACAGTGTATGGTGCAGTGAGAGCAGTACCTCCAACAGCCATCCCAGCTTACCCAGGGTAAGGGTTGGAAATCAACACACAGTTCTCCGCAGAACCTGGGAGTTCTGCTGAACCCCTAAAGAGGGGGTGAAATGAGACATGATGGGTGGGGAGAGTCAGGATATGCCAACACCAGAGCACTCTGCACCCAATTGCCTCTGGAAAGGGAAGTCCAAAATCTTAACATATGTGACTGGAAAAACTAACCGTCTTTTGGGGGTGCATCAGTGAAGGGCAGCTGTTTATCTTAACGTGTCAATTCCGCTATCATGTGGTAGCAGTTTGGCTGCATTGGTAAAGTAATATGCCTATAAGAGTTAAGGAAAGGGTGTAGAGTCTGGAGTGAGGCAGCTTCTGCACTCTAAAAGTCCAGTATCGTTGTTATCCAGGAGTGGCAAGCATTGCTTCTCAGTTTCATGGTATTCTTCCTGGAAACGGGACACAGAAGAGACATTCAGTTACCCACAATGGATTTGCTTTCTTGGTTGGAGACATTTTGAGAAGAGTTAAAATAGAGATCTATCAAATCTTATTTTTAAGATAGGATAAAGGAAGGGCTGAAAAGTGTATAAAGTCCAGTTTTTAAAAAGCAAAACGAAAAGCATTGATACAAAGTGTGTCTTAATGTGTGGCCTTACTTCCTTGGCCTTTGGTTATTTCCCATAGTGTGATAATGAATCTGTAGCAACCAGCGGCTCTATTATTTAAAAAGTAAAGCAGCCTGCACCTTTGAAATAAAAGTTGTTGGTTTTGTTAGCCTTGACAGGATGCCAGAAGCTCAGACATTTTTGTTGTAAGATTTCACTTTGCACCCCGAGGAGGCTGCTTTGTCTGTAATGCTGTTCTCCAAGCATCTTTCACAGATTAAAATCCTTCTCAAAGGAAACTTGAGCAGGAAGAGAAACCACCTAGACAGGGCAAGTTAGAGCCTGTTCCTCTCTTCCTCTGACTGGGAGCAGTTATATACCAAATCGCCTGCTGCAGAGGTGGGCAATTGCAGCTGCATAAAATGCATGTAACTTGGCCAGTGGCACGGAAGGGAAACACTGGGAATGGAAGTAGGAAAAATGGGGAGTCTGCCTTCTTTTGACCTTGGCTTTGGCACTGCCTGCTACTAGCATAGATTATAACTGAGGAAACATGGACCTCAGCAGAAAAAAGTTCTCCATTCCTGGTCTGCTGTCATAGTGATATATAGGAATGCTCTGGGTCATGGTAGTTCAGTTGGAACATCTTAATAACTAACAAGATTGGATTGCTGTGCCCGGAATTTAAAATGAGTTAAGAGAAGCAATATGCAGTTGCCAGATTTTCATTTCTTTTACAATAGGAGATGGTATAATTATAACTTGCTTACTGTTCCACTCTCATTAGTAGCAAGTACCTGTGTGGAGCATCCTTCTTGATCTGTACAGGAAGAATTTCTAGAGCAGTCCTCTGATATTTCCCCCATGAATTAATCCTGTAGTATCCCTCTTGCACTGATTCATGTGTAGGTCGTTTGCTATGCTTGTTGTTATCCCTGATAGTAACGGCTAGAATGTTCCTAGAAAAGATGCTGTCCCTGATAGAACATGGGAGAACATATTCAAGATCTCAATAAGATTTAAATTGAACATTTAAATCCAGCGTAGTGTCAGAGTTCCAAGCCAAAATGGGTCTCAGAATATAGATAGATAGAACTGTATCTATTCAAGTGATGTTAAATTATACACTAGTTGGGGAAAGACAATAGTAAGCAAGCTGCTCCCTCAAACTGCCCATAACTGTACTAGTTAATTTTGTAAAATTGACCAATAACTCACCTTCTGTCATGGTTGTCATCAGGAAACTCCTGTACATCAGATGACAAAGAAAGAGTTTTGGTTCCTTCTGGTAGAGAAAAGAGAATTTTTGATGGTACAATTTGTCTCAGTATACTAGGCCAGGGAGGGAGAGACAGCTTTGTTAGTGAAGCAAATAAGTTTCTTTTTCTGAGGGCATAATCACTTGCTGCTAGATAGTACATAACTTTTATCCCCTCCCCCAAGTGTTTTAAAATGAACCTTTATAAGAGCTGAGTGTTTTTATCCATCTGGTAAACTGTTGAAATTTAGCAAACCACTAGATTCTCGGCAACTCATTCTTATACAAGGTGTCGTTGAAATAATCATAAACATACTTTGTTAACAAGATGGAGCTGATAAACTCAACCCAGCAGTGAAAGGCCCCTGATTTTCTTCCTTGTAGTGGCCTTCTTCTCGTTGCCAAATCAGTGTTACTTTCTTTGTTAAGTTAGTGTCATCAAGCCTGCTTGTCCACATCAGCTGTGTTTTTGTAGATCAAAGTGTCACTTTGTCCATAGGGAATGGATTATGACCATAATGAGACTGGATACCACCTGATCACTTAAACTTTCATCACTGTAGAAGCCTGATGATCATAAGGCAGACTTACAGTCAAGCTATACTGGCCTTGTTGTTTGTAACTTCCTGTAGGTGGGTATGTTGTGATCAGAGTGGGAGAATCTTGGCATCATTTTGTACTCCAGTCGGCATATGGAAAAAATTACAAGTAACACTGCCTCCTTCCTCCTAGCCTGTGATAACATTAACTGGTAAGCCAGAGACATGCACCCAAGGATCTCATATATGGAGAACTAATGCTTTTTAATATGAGTGATTTAGCATACAGCTTATCCAAAGGAACAAAGCAGGAGAAAGCTGTGCAATGCTAAAGCATGCATTCATAACCAGGGCTGTGGCAAACCCTCTTTTCTTTCCTTGTCCTCCCCTGGTCCCCTTCCCTACCAAAGCAAAGTGCTTTATACTATGAAACATTGCAGTAGGTGTTGGGCCTTTCAAGTCTCCGGTTTTTCGCTTCTGGAGGTGCTGGGAGAAACTAATTAGTGGCTGTTAGATGAGAACTTCTGTTCACCTAAACTCTCCAGGTGCTGCTCTCTGCTCTGGAATGTGTCGTTACTATCAGGGATTCCCCTTATTTTTTGGACCATAGATCAGCCACCTAATTATCTCCGCTTTTGAAAGCAATGCATTGTGGGTATTTCTTTCTTGGTTACATGTAGCTGTGCCTGCCTGGATCAAGAGTTTATTTATTTGGATTTCCCCCCTGCCCTAAGGTGTTAAATCAGTACTTTTAAAGTACTTTGCATGCTTGTGTGATCAGCCAAATCTTTTCGCATGTCTAATGTACAGGGTATATAACAGGTGATGTATGGATATCAGAAAGTGATCGCACAAGGTGCAAGATGCATAATTATACGCAACTTTTGGTGTGCTTCTGACCTAGGTGGACTCCAGCCCTTGATGAACTCCTCCTAAAGAACTTGTTGGTACTATCTGAAGCCCATTACATGAAGCCAGTTTGTCCATGTGTTTTAGAGGGTTAACTAAAACCCTGGTCCAGGTTACCAGCTAGAAGCAAGGTTTCTCAAGTCGTGTTTCTCATCTTCAGGGCACTGGGTCCTTTAAAAAGAAAAGAAAGACGACACACTATTTTGTATGACGATACAAGGATTGTTCTTTCCCCATCCCCCCTTTGCATACTGTCTCCCCTTCTGCCCTGCCCGCCTGCATGCTGTGGAGGATGACATGGAGCTGTCTAGCGTGCGTGCGCACACACAATCTCTTGCTGATATGCTCCTGCCCGAAAGCCCAGGTTATGGTTTCATACATCACCTGCCTGTGTAAAATGCATGTGCATGCTGCCGTCCTCAATAACCGGAATGTGTTTTCTGTTCTTTTTGTTTTGTTTTTTTGTTTTTGTTTTGTTTTTGTGTGGATTTTCTGCAGTGTGGTTTACCAGGACGGATTTTACGGTGCTGACCTCTATGTAAGTACACACACCGGAACCTTTTCATCCCCAACCCCCCTGATAAGCCAGCCTTTTTTTGTTTTTTGTGTTATTGTTATTGTTGATGTTTTTAGTTCGTTTTTCAAATATAATTTACTTTGATTTTCTTCTTCCTTGTGGATATATACATTTATATATTTAAGAATGCAAGCATGTTTCTCTGTCACTGCACTTGCCCCTGGGCGCAAGACCTGCTGTGCCTCTAGGCTTTCTAACCGTTGCCAGGGTCAATTTACAAGGTTGAGTGTCCTCTTCACACAGGTACGGTATATGCTGCTAATCAACCTGAGAGATGATTACCAAATTAAAACTTCTTGTCTGTGCATCTCCGATTGGCGTAATTTCAACCCTAAAATAAAAAATGAATAGATAACAGGATTGATTTGGCCTCAGATCTTTCCTTTCCATCACTTCTTTACATTCCCCTCTTGGGACCTTTCGAAGGATTTATTGATGTAGGGAGCCTAGAGACCTCAAGGTTTACAAAGCCTACGCAGTGTAGAAATGTGAATGCTAAGCCTTCTTCGAAAATGTTTTCCCTTGACCAGTATCAGGGTAACTTAAAGGTAGCACATTGCTCCTTCATTCCCTGAATATAATGGTACATTCTGGCCCATAGTTAGTTCTCTGTAGTTCTCCTGAGCAAAAGTGTTAGGTAAAAGGTTGTCATCCTACTGTACCTCTTGAAACTTTTCATTACCTATGTGATGTCTTGCATTCCCATGTGATTCAAGAAGCCAGCCTGATCCACAGAATTTCTTGGACTCTGATTTACATGTCCATCTCAGGCAAAGCTTAAAGATAACTGGCTCATAAGCAGATTAACTAGGGGCGTGCTTTCTCTCTCACTCACTTTATAAGAGAAGTTAAAATAATCTCCCCATATGCATCTGCTGACAATAAAACTTAGCCCAGTATCACCCAATTTGTATTAATTTGAATAGTGGCAGCAGATGTACAGCTTTGATGTCACGGAGACCTTGTATTTAGGACAGGAAAATGTCGTATTTTTCCTACTAAAGAAAATAGCCTCATTTTTAAAATCATGTCATTGTTTAAATGTATGGATGGGGCAGCCTTCAGCTGCTTCTGGTCAACTTCATAAGGTGACATTTGCCCTGTGTAGGCTAGCTACAGCAAGTGTGATACACTTTGGCTAAACATAGAAAATCCTATTTTGATGGTGATATTTCAGCTCAATGCAGGCATCACTTACTTGTGGATCTTATGTATGCATTGCTTCCTACTTTGGCCAGATTCTGTTATATGTAATTTGTGCAGAAATTCAAAAGGATGACCCTGGGTTTCCACTAGCACTCCTAAATTGCTGTCACATACAGAGGAGACAGCTGGATACTAGTCATGCAGTGAGGAGACAAGCAAATGAATAGCATCTTTTGCTTAGCATCATCCCTTGCACAGCCAGAGATGCGAATGACAAGAAAGGTGTCAGGTGTGGTAATTTCCCCACTCTTGTTGAAAGGTTTCCCCCCCCAACCTGACTTGTTTTTGGCAGGCAGCTATTTTAGTAGTATATAGAATCTGCACACCTCTTTTTATTGCATAGTACCCTTGGCACTGAAATATCGCTGAGGCCTGAAATGGCATTGATGGGTCATTTAGCTATAGACAATGTAGATTCCATACTTTTGTGGGGTTGAGGAAGAGAACAGACGTAGAGTAAATGAAGTCTCTCAAGGTAGATTAACCAAGCTTTTTCCATTGCTTTTCATTGCCAGCTGAACTGAAATGTATGGCTACATCTCAGTCATATCTTCTGAGCAATCTGCTTTCTGCTGTCTTAATTGGCATGAATCAAAACGAGTGCTGTTTACTTGTAACAACTTGCTAGCTATTCATTTTTCTGCCCCTGGGAAAATAGCTCTTGTAAGGGGAATGACGAGGGTATCAGTGTTGTGTAGCTGTTCTAGGAAGGTAGTGAAGGAAACCTACTGGACTGCAAAGTCACCTCCGTGAAGTTTAGATGGTGGCAACAAACTGAAGAAGGAAGAGAGGGAATGATAACAAAGGCAGAGAAGAGCAAATAGAGAAAACTGGCTTCTCATTCTGTTCCCAAATTTTACTGTCCTTTTTTCTGTTCTCCTCTCCCTTTTTTTCCTCTGAGGCAATCATCCTGCTTAGCTACTTTGTTTTCATGATAAAGGCTTTCCCACAAGGTTTATTGCTTTCTGGCATTAAAAATGCAGGTAACTAGCCCCAGGGTGCAGAAGATAGGTTTAAGAACTAACAGCTTCCATTAGCATTGGTTTACTTTGCTAGAGCAGCTGACTTAAAAGACCAACCGTATACATGAAAAGCGTGCTTGCATCCTCTGGAAAGAAAAGGCTGGTAAGCCCTTTGGGCTTTTTGTGTGATTGTTTCCTTCCACAGCTGTGTTTTTGAACTGCTCTTCCTGTGTTCTGTTATAGAATAGTCTTACAGGAACCAATCATTAGCGCTAAAATACCTCAGGTAGGAGTGCCAGTGTGACCTGCCAACCAATCAGATTGTGGATTGCAGTGAAAAAACAACAACCTTGAATTAATACTAACAGTTCCAACATCAAATTAGAGATGGGAACAGAGTCTTTTTTTTTAAAGGCCAACATACATTTGTGAGCATGTGATCAAAACTCCAGTACATCTCAGTGCTGCACAAACCATACATTCATAACAAATAGGGCAACTTTCCTAAACCAAAGTAGAAGGCTAGCAACGAGGCAAGTTCCTTGATTTGTCACTCATACACAGCCAGTACAGCAGAAGCACATTTTTATTCTTTTTTTTCTGTTCTATAATCATGCTTTATACAGGGCATACCTGCTGACTGTTTTGCAAGAAAACCTGGACATTGGTTAGATCCCATTCTATTATCTGTTAATTAGTTTGGAAGTAGACACTTGGAATTTGAGGGTTAGAAAGATAGAAAGAAGGAGGGAAGGAAGGAAGGAAGGAAGGAAGGAAGGAGAGAGAGAGAGAGAGAGAGAGAGAGAAAGAAAGAAAGAAAGAAAGAAAGAAAGAAAGAAAGAAAGAAAGAAAGATCAAAACAATTGGCTGGAGTTATTTTCTGAGATTTGGCAACTGTCAACTGCATAAGTGGTGTCCTGATGGCGCCCTAGAGACAAGAAGCTGGTTCACATAATAGAATTCCAGTAAATGTCCTTTGCTGCTTACTCTGAGTAATTGTCTCTAGTTCACTTAGTCTCACATTTATGTTGTGTTACAGAGTATTGTTGTCATCTTAAGATTTTGATGCTATGGCTCTGGTTTGTCAGGAAAGATACCACCACTACCCAGCTGTAAATACATTTCTGAAACTCCCTAAAAACTTATAAATGGGATTAAGTGTCCCAGAGGAGGTGAAACGCTGTATCTGAACATGGCTTAAGCTAGTTTACACTCAGTGTTTTTCTCCACAAAAGCAGTCTCAGCTTTCCCAAGTTATGCCCTGACAGCTCATAGGCAATTCCTGTGGTCACAATAGGTTGCCCCACCCACTACTGCTACATTCATAGGAATTGCTGCTGTCGTATGCAGATGGTGTGACCTCCAGTTCACACATTATATTTTTTTTCCACATGGGCACATAACTCTGGAATGGTCATGACTGTGCACATGGAAGAAAGAATGTATTATGTGCAGCTTTGACATTGCAAGGAATCTATGACTGTTATTTGAAAACAAAAAAGGAACTAGAAGATGGTGCTCAAGTATGCCAAAACCTTAAAGCACCAGTATCTGCAAAATTCTTATAGCATCATTGTCTTGAGGGTACAGTAAGACATGACAAGAGGAGAGAGGAGCAGGAATCATATTTTGGATCATGGTTGTGGTTTGTGTGCGTTTCTCTACAATGTCATGAATATCAGTGTGTGATCAACTCTGGAGCCATGTAGTTTATACTAGGCCTTAAGGGTTCACACTGCAAGAATAATCACAAGAAGTATGTGTGTGTAAAAGCATGGTCCTTGTGTTCATATCAGACAATTCTTCAACTTAAAAGCTTCTTTGCATATTGATAAAATAAACGATTGCATCATTTTCTTGTAAAGTGAAGAGGTGTAAAAAGTTAACATAGCAAAGTTATGCCTGTACCCAAAAGCCCCTATAATAGTTTCAGTATTCACTGAAACTTTGGTTTGGCTGAACTAGTGTTTGTATTGCTTTAAAAAGGTACTGAAACCACAGCTGTTTTGTGGGGGGTACTCAAAAATCCAGAGAGATGTTTCGTTATGCCTTTGGTTGCTGAGCTGTAGTTTATATTCCTGCTTTTTCAGTTGCCCTCCAGAAAGCAGAATAATTGAGCTTGGTGTATTTCTGCCACATTGCTCAGGATATCCCATGTGACTGATAGATGAGAACCCTACAACCCAAGTTTGTAGGGCTCCTTATGTATACATGGGATGGGAAAGCATAATTAAAGACAGCTTCCCACTTTGCTAAAGCAGCACCTGTCCTTTCTGCTCTCATTTATATGACCTCATGCTGAAGCAGATAGCCATACAATGTGAAGAGCCTTTCCTTTACTGTACATTTGCTCATTAAGCAGCCACTACCACATTGCTTCCCTCCCCTGCCTTGCTTCCTCTTTACGATAGAGGCTTTGTTTATGGCAGAAAGGAATCTGGCATCGCATGCTCACAGTTAAACTCAATTGGTTTTGAAGGTGATGACAATGCGGTCAATGTCCTTTACCTAATTGAAATTTGGAGGATTTGGCACAAATCACCTAGAAATTGAGATTAAATAATTTTAAGCATATGCTCATTACTGGCCAGCTGCAGAGAAATATAGAACAGCTGGTCATGATCTGTCCCTTTCACTGGTTGAAAAGAACACTCAATATTGCTTTTAAGGCTGTCCTGTGATGATTAGGGTTATTTGTGAGTAGCTGCAGAGAAGTGTAAAATAATACTTGAGGGTAGGAGGTGGGAAGAACAGGATAATCCTATGTGATCTAGTTAGCAGGCCTCTTCTGGGAGAGCTGTGGACATGCCATAATTGTAGGAGGGTGATTTTTGCAGGGTCCCCTATGCGTGCTCTAAGGAATTTCAGATAACTTCAGAGTAGTTCAAAAGTCCAGAAAGTCCTGCTGCATGAAGAATCTTGCACCAGGATTTTACACGTCTGTTTCACAGACACACATCTAAAACATTCCTATGGTCTGGAGAAATAAGTTCATTACATTTTCCCCCCCTTGTTGCATTATGACCTGCTAAATTTCAAGCAAGCACCATCAACACAAACAGCTACTTGTACATGCTCCTTCCTTTTCATTGAGGAGCATGTTAGAGATTCATTTAATCCCAGCTCTTTCAACACACCCATAGTAAGGATTTGCAGTCTTTTGCATCAACACTGATGCAGTCATTCACACGTACACACCTGTCATTTTGTATTAACAATTTCACCTCTGCATAAGTGCATGCTTACCAGAAAATACACATCAACCTTTTAAACTTCATTTTTCCAATGAATTATTTTTCCTTTCCCCTCCATTTGTTGTGCAGTCAGCTGAAGAAATGTTAAGATCTCGCTCTAAATCTCTCAGTGGAGTCTCTGTTCCCTTCTCTGATATAACAGATGGGTTATTGCTTGTTATAATTATTAACATTTGTGGTGTGGGTTGGGGTTAGGGTGGGGATTTATTTATTTTGGGGTGTATATGGGACTTGTTTAAGGTATGCAATGTTAACTCCAGTGGTGACTGACTGTTTCCGTAATAGCAGGTCTTTGTGGCTGCACGCTCTAGTTATTGAGGCTGTGTACTTCACCAAGCTTGTGGTAGAGTCTAGGGCAAACTGCTGTCCCAAGAGAATGCTGGGATAGATAGAACTAGCCAATATCAGTCTGAACGTGGTGATTTTGCTGGTTGTTTTTAGTTCCAAATGTCGGCATGCTTAGTTTTCATTTTCTTTCTCAAATTTGATTAATAAATGTTACACCATTCCCTTTTCACACCCTGATTCCGCTCTGTTTTATTCCTTTACAAGAAATGCAAGTTAAAGAGACTGAAATGGGGAAAACCTTTCCTTCTTTTCAAACTGCATCTTGTCCTCATGTTCACAATCCTGCCGAACACAACTGATTATCTGAAATGTCAGTAGAAAAATATCATGGGAAAGGAGCACGCTGGGCACATTTTGAGGCAAGCTGCTCAGCCGTCACTGTTGCCAAAGACGGAAATGGCTAAATCTGAGCATGCCTGAATATCAGATGCATTGGTAGCTCTGCAGCCTGATTTTTGAAAAAGGAAAGAAAAGGGATGATTGCTGCGAATGTGTATCAAAGCTTACTTTGATCTGCAGTTCACTGTAAGATTCTCTCTTAGCTACTAGTGAGCAGCACAATGGGATTAACAAAGAATTAAAACAGAGCTACTGTGGGAGGCTTAGTGTCATGTCATTTCCCTATTTAGGGAGATGCAATAGAGCAATTCTCCACTCTGCTGTAGCAGAGGACTATTTTGGTGCCTATTTTTGGAATTATCTTAATGCACCATAGATAGGTAAAGCAACTTGCATGCGAATCAGGGAGAAGGACCCCCCTTCCCTCCAATAGAGCTTTGAAGATTAGTCATTTCCAAAGGGTTTGTACACTGCAGAAGTGGAACAACTGAAAAAATTGCAATATTTACTATGAGCTTCTCCACCTGTAATAGCTAGATGGGGAGGAGATACTATTGTGTTCATACTGAATTTGCATGCATAATGAATCTGTTCCATACTTCTAACACATCTGCATTCTTTGGTTTTAGACTGCCCTCTTCCTTGCATCTCCCCCCTTCGAAATACAGTAACTCCAATAAAAGACAGAAGTATAAAATGAAAATTACAATTGTCCCTGCACAGCTATGGATACTATGCAATAGATGGGACAAAACGTGCACCTGGCTTTTGCAGCCTTGCGGTTCACTTCATTAGGTAGTAGTTGCCATTTTGATCCCAGAGAACATAAAGTACAGGTGAGGTGAAATGGCATATTTTTATTGAATGAACCCTAGGTTGGTTGCAGGAATGTTAGTATTCTTTTTAGTTTTTCCGAAATCTTTTGAGTTACTGGAATTATTGGGTTATTGGCATAATGCAAGCTTGAGAACCTGCACGATATCTTCTTTATTTACACAGAGGATGTTTAACTCAGTGACAGTAGTTTCAAGCTTCATGATTTGCTGTTATAATTTCTGTTCTGTGTAGGTCATTTCAGTGAATGTTGAGATGGAACTTTTAGAAAAGAAGAAGGTCTCTCCATTCCATGGGATATCATATTCAAGCTGATTTTACATCATTTGTCTTAATTATATCATTGGTCCAGTAAAATTGCAATAAGTAGATCAATTTTATCAATATGATAAAAAGATGCAATAAGAAGTTTCCTCCCCATGATTGCAATGGGGACCTAGAACAAGCTAGTGTTTTTAAAAGTTAAATTATATTCCAAGAACAATTAAAATAAAATAAAAGGGGACGCGGGTGGCGCTGTGGGTAAAATCTCAGCGCCTAGGACTTGCCGATCGCATGGTCGGCGGTTCGAATCCCCGCGGCGGGGTGCGCTCCCATCGTTTGGTCCCAGCGCCTGCCAACCTAGCAGTTTGAAAGCACCCCCGGGTGCAAGTAGATAAATAGGGACCGCTTACCAGCGGGAAGGTAAACGGCGTTTCCGTGTGCTGCGCTGGCTCGCCAGATGCAGCTTGTCACGCTGGCTACGTGACCCGGAAGTGTCTGCGGACAGCGCTGGCTCCCGGCCTCTAGAGTGAGATGAGCGCACAACCCTAGACTGGCCCGTACGGGCAGGGGTACCTTTACCTTTACCTTTTTAAAAGGTCCAGCAACAAAGCACAAATGTTCCATAAAATCATACTGTACAGCTGAGCCACGCATTAAAAGAAAACTTGATTAATGTCTCTTCATAATGTCTTACTCTTAAGCAATATTTACTAATATTAGTAACACTAACAACATGTGGCTGTACAACATGAAGACTTGAACTGAGTCCCTCTTTAAAGACTTCCGGTTAAGGCAGGCAGGCAGCTTTGTGCAAGGGAGAAGTTGGGGGTATGGGCAGGTAGTTGCATGAATGAGAGAAAATGGGGTTATGAGGGGAGCTTAAATGTGACTAGCAGCAGATACACAGAAGAGATGGGATAGTGGTAGTCCAGGAAATGGTTTATAGAAGGTATAAAGGATTTGTGGAGGGTTTAATGGACGGGTGAGGAAAGCATGCTGTTTTTCGCTGATGAAGACTGTGTATTACAGATATGGTAGTTCATAAAGGATAAGTGGAGGGTCTTACAAGCTAAGACTCAGTCATAGTCTTTGTCCTAAGCAAGAAAGTGCTGCTGCAGAGACTTAAGTGGGAAGACTTTGGCATAGCAAGAAGAGGCTGGGGAAAAAACAGAGAGAGAGAGGGGTATTCTGAATTGACTGAAGAAATGGGGGAGAATGAGATGGCAGGAAGGAAGTCCATCGATATGAATGGCACTTTAGTTCTTTGGAGACACATAGGATTTGATCTTAACAGTCTGCTTTTGAGATTTCATTTCAACATGCATTTTCATGTATAGAATTTGCCTCTCAAATGTTGACTTTACCTAGTACATGTGCCTGTAATGATGAATTTCAGGCCTCCATCCAATTTAAGCAAACCTACTTGGGGACAATTCTTTTCCTGTGTGTGTGGCCATGCAGCTTTCATTATACATTTGCTGCCCTTAGGGATGACTCTGTTGGTTGCTTGTCTCTTGTGTTATCTACCCTTTTGGTTCTGGCTAGCCCAGAAGATCAGGGCTGTGAAACTGGTTCATGTGCATCTTGATGCCTCTTTTGAGGATCTGGGCTTGAAACTTTCCCTTTTCCTCAACTAACAACAATAAAGTAGGAGAATCTCTTGAGTTATTCTGCATTATTCTGGTTAAAATGATAACCGTTTGTGACACTTGCTCCCTCCCAAGGAACTCTCTTTACCATGGTTATGTCATGGGGTGGGATGACAGCATCTCTCTTTTTGTTTTTCTTGCTGATTCATCCTCCTGCAGAGACTACCATAGCAGAGTCTCTTCCATCCGAATCGTCTGACAGAGACATGTGTGATGCGGAATTTCCCCTCCGCCACTTGGGGGAAGGGGGAAATGACAAAATATGCAAGGGGGTTGGGCAGCCTCTCATGATTTAATGTGACATCGGAGTCGATGCAGTTTGAAACACCTCCTCTCTATGTGTTGTATGTATGACTCCACTTTGTTTGAGGGGACAGGTATCTATAAAGTCAGTTCTCTTCTTTCCTGCAGGGCGGATATGCAGCCTACAGATATGCACAGCCTGCTACCGCAACGGCAGCCACTGCTGCTGCAGCCGCTGCAGCGGCTTACAGCGATGGGTATGTAAGGAGGGGGTGGTTCCGGTGTATCTGGGGATCAAAGGGTATTGTTCCATCCCAGCCCTCCATTGCCCCATGCTTCCCAATACACCCTGAATGCAAACTTTAAAAGCACCACTTCGAGCTGGGCAGCGTAGCTAGCAGCTGTTACATGGCGAGCGCGTTCTAAGCATATAGTTCTGCATCATCACTTCCCTCCTCTTCCAAAAGAGACAGCCAGGCTTTGTGTCAGGAGCAAAGCAGCCAACTCTGCTCCTAGTCCTTTGACAAGGCACTGGCCTTTGCGATTGTCACATGTTGGGTGCCAGAAAGGACAGTGGCAATTCGTGCAAGGGTGCATTAGTTTATATTGCTTGCGTTGTGGATGCCACACAAGTTGTACTAACGAAGAAGAACAATAAGCAGGCCCAGCTTTAGCCCCACTGGTGACCAGCCTTGCTGCCCTCATCCTGTGTCCTGGACCAGATGTGGGATGGAATGGGAAACTCTGCAGGTACTGAGAGAGAGGTCTCAGGGGTGGGTTCTCACGTGGTTTTGTGAATAGCTGTCTGTGACTAAATAAATGACTTGTCACTAGATTGTGCCCAGATAGTCACTGGGCAGCAACCCAGTGAAGTTGCAGCAACCCAACTCTATCCTCCTTTGAATCCTGATCTGCAGTAGAAATTATCAGCTTTTCAGTCCCCATGACGGATAGTGCTTGGTGCATGGTGCTTGGTTCTTTTCTTCAAAGACCAGCAGAAATGCAAACCTATTGTGATATTGCTCTGTGTTGATTGCAAGAGGCCACTGTAAAAACATGGTGGTGTGGCTCAACCCTCCTATTCATCACTTTCCTTATTAGCTACCAGACTCAAAATGTCAACTTATTAAATTATTACTCGGTTTGTCATTTGGAACAGGCCATTTACACATCTCCACCCTTGCCCCCTGCAAGTCCTGCATGAAGCAGCATGGGGGGGGGGGGAGGAACGGAGAAGAATGGCAACCATTTTGTGGCTTCACTAGCCATCAGCTAGTTTTAAATGGATAGGAGAATATTCTTTTGCGTGCCTCCATTTCTCTGCTGGTGGCATGGCTGCAAGTTGTCAAGTGGTTAAAGATCCTTGGATCATAAGCACCATGTGCTATGACAGAGCAATTTTTCATAATTAAGAGTGGCTTACAAAGTAACAAAGCATTTGCATTGGAAGTACAATTTGTGTAACTTTCGCTCTTATTCTGTACCTTTTACTTCAAGCTCCCATCGCACAACCCTGTTTGGCATTTCTGCAGCATGTGCCTGAATGCCACCTCTTTTGCATTAGTGTGTGCTCTGGATTTTGGGAACCCACTTAAGGTGGGTGTCTTAAGGTGCCCAGCATGGTGTCTGCCTCATTCATTGCAAGACTCACACTTGCCTGTCTGTCTGCCTACCTACCTACCTGAATGATCAGTTATAGCCATTTTATGGGTTGCAGGATTAAGGATTTCTTGAAATCTAAAATCATGACCCTCTCATGTTGGAACAAAAGGCAACTTTTCATAGTAGGTATCAAAACACATGCTTGCTGTGGGAAGCAGTCCAGAATGACTTTTTTTAAGGATGAAGTTTTAATTTAATTTTACTATTTGGGTGCTCGTTATTTCTGAGTATTTAGAGTTAGCGGCCCCGTGTATCAACTCAAGAATTCCTTCTTGAAATAAGTTGCCTCTTCGGATATGGAGAGCTGAGAAAAGGGACCATACAGCTTCCTTTTTCTCTGATGAAGCAGGTGTCTTGTAAGTCCATGAAGTGACTTTCCCCCCTTCCCCTTCTCTTTCTTCAGTTATGGCAGGGTGTACACAGCAGACCCTTACCACGCCCTTGCCCCTGCCGCTAGCTATGGAGTTGGCGCTGTGGTGAGTATGCCTTTTCTCTCACATTCACAGTTTTTTTATTTTTTATTTTACCAAAAGACCTTGGCCTGCAATAGTGTCTCTAGATAATGTCATGGGTTGTAAGTGAAGCATCAGAAGTACCGTGTTTTAAACTGGACATTGGTTTATTGAGTTGTGTTTGCCAGAGGGGCTGTAAATTATTCCTAATGGTTTGTTTGGAAGCTGAGCTATAACAGCCCCTGGCTTCCTTTATTTCTACTTTCAAGCATTCCCAGGTTTTTCTACAAGTAGTCTGTCTGCTCATGATCTTCCATTCCTTGAGAGCAACTTTCGGTTTAGTTTTTAAGTCGTGTAGACTCAGCTCTGTATGCTGGCTCCCAGAGATCCATGCTGTGACGCTCAGAGGAACTGGCTTAGCAACCAGAAGGGCACAGACCAATAATAAAGAGGAACTAGGAGGCTAGAAGGGCAGGGTCTAGCGTTGTCACAGATTGTCTGCTCTTGATCTAAGAAGTGTAAATGGGGCTTAATATTCATAGACACATGCTGGAGACTGCCACCTAACCACCATCTTTCCCCTGCCCCTGTCTGTTATCTTCTGCAGGCAAGTTTATACCGAGGTGGCTACAGCCGATTCGCCCCTTACTGAAGTGACATGAGCCCCCTGCAAGTGGGACAGCCCCCCCAGTTCATGAGGCCTGGCTATTGCAATATTTACTAGTAGAGGAACTCTATAGCAAGAAGAGGAGGAAAACAAAAGAAAAAAAAAACGAGAAATACTTTTTTATACCTCACTATGTTCTTTGAATATGTATTTTTCCTTTAAATTTCTGCCTTTAATTCTTTTGTTCCAAAGATTGTGCATTTTTGGGGTTTTTTTGGTTTTGTTTTTTTAAAAACTGTGGTAAACATAATGCATTTCCATGTGTGTATATGCGTAGCTTATCCTACCAATCATAAAAAGAAATGAATATTGCTAAGGAGCACCATTAGGAACCAGTATCATGGAACTAAATCAGGAACATGCAGATGTTTTCTTTTACCTGGGTCTGGTGCCTGAGGCCTGCGATACACAAGGAATAGCCCCCTCTGCCTGCAAAGGGCAGTGCTGATTGGCTGCAGCTGGAACCTACATGCTGTTTGGAAACGCAAAATGTTCCCATTTTATCATCACCTGACAAACATGGGCTCAGGACAGTTCTAGAAGTGTCAAGATATTAGAGTTTTCAAGACAAGACTCCTCAAAACTGCCCAAAGACTTCGTCTGTTAATGGTTTTAGGGGGACAAGACTTGAAATACACTTATGATCTTACTGCTTCTATACATAAGGCCCCCCTTTAGTGATTAACGTCCACTACCAAGACTGTCCTTAGTTTCTTTCACTTGCTATGGTCTTCCTCTCTTCCTGTCCTCCCCCTCTTTTCTTTTCTGGAGGAGCAGCAGATGTGGGACAACGACTGCAGAACTTGAAGCCATGGTGGAGAGTTACATCTTCAATAACAAGGAATCTGATGGCCATGTCGTGCACACCCTGAAGTTATAGAAGAACGATTTGGGGGGGAGGGGAGCTTGCACCAGTGCTACTCTGAGCTAATCAGTCACCCAGTTTCCACGATCCTTCTTCTTTTCACCCTAAGATACTTAACTTTGCTGCAAGTATGCCACCAAAAAATTGCATGAAGAGAAGAATTGTGGCCTGGATTATGAACCTAGAAAAGCAGCAGAGGCAGTGGGAACGATATTTTGTGTTGCAAAACTATACTTAAAGTAATCCTTGTATAGCTTCAGCATCTGGGGACAAGCAGAAATATATTTCAAAACATGATTTATAAATGGAAGAAACTTCTGACTTATTATGTAACACAGAGCCTTTAGTGGGTCATCTTCTGCCTCTCTGGAAAGAAATCTGTGTCCATACTGCTCAGCTTGGATGTGAAGTGCAGGTTGTGAGGTCTTCAAAAAGACTCTGAGCCCAGGGATCCCCCTCCTTTACATTTTTTTTTTTTTAAATATCATGGAATGTCCTTTTTATTATGCAGTGGGTTATCTTGTAAATTGCTATAGAAGCATGAGTGTGATGACAAGCAAGCCTCTGCTCCCAAGTATCTGCCGCCAACATTTGGAAATTAAAAGGGGCAGATGAGGTCCTGCTTTGCCATCTAAGCTTTCTTGATTCTCTCAGCACCTCTTGCAGACTCTCTGCAGTTTTGTCCTGAAAACACCCTACATGTTAGAGAAGCACAATTCCCTTTGGCTCCTTGGCCTGCCTACATTGGTACTGGGTGACCTTTTGCCCCCGAAAGGGCAGCTAGGGGTGGACTTGTAGCTGAAGCCTTCTCAACTTCTGCCATCATCTGCTCACCACCAATGATGCCAGCTTAGGAACGGAGACACCTTGTTGCCGCTATTGAGGAGGTTCGCTGACCCAGCCTACACATAACTTGCATCTTCTGCTCCCACTCCTGTAGTGCCCTCTTAGCGCTTGCCAGAGAGCACCAAGGATGCTGAACAGGGTTCCTGAAGCAAGAAGGACAGAGGAGATCTGAATTAAGCTAGAGACTCTTAACCATATTGATTCTCCGGAACAAGGTGACACCAAACTGCCAGCCTATTGGCCACTTTTTGTTTTTGTTTTGTTTTTGTTGTCTTGCTTTTCAAGCCAAAGTTTGGTTTGTTGCTGTTTATGACAATTTCTGTTGGTTTTTGTATATAAATATTTTAGTTAGGTTGAAAATATGGAATAGGGGAGTGGGGTGTCAGGGCTAACATGAAATCAAGGAAAATTAAGAGGAAGGTCAAGTTTTACTACTTGCATAAATTTTCTAGTGTCATATTCTCCGGAAGTCTGTTTCCATCACAAAGTGGATGGGGGGGGGGAGTCGGGGGGGGGGTTAGGATCGGGCTCCTGCTAGGAGAATGAGACACAGCAAATACCTCTGAACTGCATTACCAGCCACATATGAGGGGAGCCTTCTGTTAGCATTATGGAGAAAAGATGTAGTTTGCATATAGCTCTCTTGCATTTGAAATATCAGATGGTTTGGATGCAAATGGATTTTCCAGGCTATGTAATTCTTCCATTAAGGAAACTGAGCACCACTGAGTGCTGGTCATGAAAGGCCAAGTGGACCTACTAGCACATCCCATTATAAATAATTCCTGGTTTGAGCATCGGTCACCTTGGCCTTTATCTGAGCTGCCGTGCATGCCCTGAAATCTGATTTTGATCAAGGCACTTCCCTGTTAAACGAAAGAACAAGGCTTCCCCTCTTCTGTGCTCGTCAGTGATGTCACTTTGACAATACATTCCCATCTACAGGTATCTCCGAAGCCTCAGAATATCTTAACGAACTGGTCTTGTTATATTGCAGCTTTTTAGTAAGCTATTATACGGTTATCCTTCCTAGAGTGGCTGCAACACCTTTATAGATGTGGGTACAAAGTTAAAGCTTTGCAGGTCTTCCTAAGAGCAACCCTCAATACTAGAATACATGTGGAGGAACACTTCAGATTTCAAGGGTAGAAACCAAATTTAGCCGAAGTATCCTTTGCTGTGTCCCACTCCTAAAGAGGGAGTTGGAAGGGAATCTGGGAGATATAATGCTGCTTGTCCAGTGCTCCAGCATGCCAGCATCTGAGAGATCCTTAGCTCTTTTGGGGTTGGTGGGAAAGGAGACTAAAAGAGGGTGTTGCCGGTTTGCACTGGTTTTAAAATAGGAAAGCGAAAACCCTAACGAACAAGGTGAAGAACCAGTCTAAAGGGTTTTTGTGTGTGTGTTTGTTTTTATTTGTCATGCTCTTGGGAATGTCAAACATGTTTGTAGTATACACCAGTGTGACTTGATTCTTTATTGCATAAAACACTATTTTGATGATGATATTGTCTGAACAGCCCACCCTTCTCTGCCCCACTCCCTGCCTCCCTTTCCTATTTTGAAATTGCTTTTTATTCTGTAATGAAAAGAAATGAAACCTCCAGTTAATGAGGCAAGCTGATTTCTGGCTGTCGAGTAAAACTGGTCTTTTCCGTGTATTTTGCGGGTGTTCTTCTCCTTCACCCTCCCTTGGTCAGTTTAATCCCAAGACACACAGTGCATCGCCCCCGATTCTCCCCTGTGAAGCAAACTGCAGTAAGATGTCAGTTTTCAGAGCTGTCTGCCATAACTAACGGTGAGGAAAGAACACACTGGGAATAATGTAATCCTCTGCAGTAACTTTGTCGAGTTGACATTTCCAGGCTGTGGCCAGGTACATATTAGGAGGACTTCCAGATAAATTGAATCTAAACACTGCCAGTTGAGGAGGACTGGAAACTGAATAAAACAACAACTGCTCCTCAGCAGTTGCCATCTTTTCTGCCAAGGTTCCCCCCCCCTTCCCCAAAGCCGTCCACTGGAGTATTCATTTGGCTGGTAGTCTTCATCATGCCACTTAGCTAATAATGTTTTCCCTCCCCCCCTCATTTTTGTTTTTTAAGGAATGATTGGAAGCTTCTTGCTTGGTTTTCTCTCTTTCAGTGACGGAAGGTTGGAGTCCAGTTCTTGCTGCTTTAATAAGCAACTTGTCAAGGAATCTAGTTATATATTCAAAATAGTCATGCATTGCAGTTTGGGCAGCTCACCCTGCCTACAGTCTAAAAGAGATAAAAGTAATCCTGGAGATATAATTTCGGGTTAGTTTTTTTTATATATAAAAAAAATAATGTGTAAATAGCTGGGGCAAAACCCTGGCCCAGTGGCAAATGTCAGGCAGGACTGTAGGGCGGTACCAAGACAATTTAGAGTTTACTAACTGCCCGAGTTGATTTAATACTTGGGAGTTTTTCAGTGCAAGGCCTGAAATGCCCCAAACTGATTTGCCCATTCTTGCAGTGTCTCCTGCACCTCTCCCTTGCCAGATCACCTTGGGACATAGGATGCATTGTAGTTAGACGCTCTCCCCTCCTCTGGATCAATTCCCAGGGTGCCCAAGCTGCTTGTCCAGGGTCTCATTTCCCTGTTGACACTGGAGAAGTAGAAGTCTCTAACATCCCTACTCCTGCCCCCTGGTTAAGTATCATATTGTACAGTAGCTTTCAAACCATACAGTATTCATTGGGTTACTCTTATTATTATCAAGTAGCTGGAATTGTGAAGGTCGGAGTAGTTAGATCTTTAGCTTTTATTCCTTTTTTTGTATTACTATCCATGTGTATAAATTATTGATCATGTTGCTGGCTTTTATAAACTCTAAGCAAGGGAGGAGCCCTTCTTCACCCTTTGCAAATGGTAATGAAGCACTGTTTTTAAATAAAAGAGAGAAACACCACTCCTGGACTAAAGTGTTTTTATTCAGTAGATTTCATATATGAGTCCCCGCTTCCTGTTTCCATTTACGACAGTGATGGGGATCCTGCGCCAATGGTCAGAGAGGATGGGAGTTGTAATCCAGCAACATCTGGAGGGATTTTTCTGCTTTGATCTAAAGAGCAAATCCGATCCCATTAAGGAATGAATTGTGAAGCTCCAAGAAACCAGACCTGGACAAAATGGACAAGCATACAGTACATAGAGGTTTTGACAGAATGCCAGACTATACAATCAAAATAAATCAGAGATGTTTCTGTGATGATTCAGCTTGCTAATTTTTGATGCTCTGAAACATCTGGCATTTCCAGTTTGGAAGGAAAATAGAAAATATGAGAGGGAAGAGGTGCAGGGATAGAGGAAACATGTTTGTTAGCCGTTCGAGATATTTGGTGGTTTGTTCCCTAGTATCACTGTAAACCATATCCTGGTCTTTCCTTGTTTCTGAACCTTTAGACAACAGCGCCATCAGCAGTTCAAGGTTGAAGCTTCAGTATCATTAAGGATACTCCCAGGATTTGAACAAAGCTCTAGTCTCCTTGGTGAAATCAAGGTGAAATGAGCTACTGTTGCTGTCCCTACCACCCAACATTGTGTGCCTCCCTGTTCACTGAGCCTGGATGTCTGAAATCGGGAAGGCTGCTCACATGGGCTTCCATTCAGTTTGAAATTCTTGGGCAATCAAGGCCTCATGTGGACGCCTATGCACGTAGAGCACTATATGCATGGGCTTCCCGTCTTCAGGCGCCCGAGCTCAACATGAGGAAGTTGGGTGAGAGCAGCAGTGCAACACCATTAAATCTGCACACACGACACATGAAAAGGCTTCTTGCCTGACTCTTGTTAAGTGCTTTGCCAAGTTATCAGAACCTTGATGAACTAAATTCCTCATCTGGCACTGGTCATTGGCATCTCTTGAATCCTATTTCCTGTGTTTCTGGGCAGAATTAGACAACTGCCATTAACTTGACTCTTCAAGCTATCCTTTTATTATGGCATTACACCATTGGATCAGAGATGCTGAGTTGGTTTTCAGGGGCCTTTTCAAATCCCATTGCTGCAGTAGATTGACTGCATATGGTGGGGCAGTTGCAACTATGTGAAGAACAAATAGTGAAGAGTCTAGGCTTCAAATGGTAAAGCATAGGCAAAGCACTGGATTCAGAAGGACCCAGGATCAGTTCCCAGCACCTGCTGTTCAATAGTCTCAGGTAGCAGGATGGAGAAAAGCCTTTGTCTGAGACCTTTGAAAGCCATTTGCATTACTGGACCAGAAAGACCCATGTTCTCCCTCTATGTGGCAACTACATACAATCATGTCTGACCCCACATCACAATTGAACTATGGGGTCACGGGAATCTGGAAATGCTTGTCTCATTGCATGCGAGGATGATACAAATAGCTGGTTATTCACATTTGCTAAGATTGCCCTTTGTTGAGTTGATAAACAGCCTCTGTGTCTCAAAACAGTTAAGTGAATCCAACTCAGCACTTAGCAATGACTACACAGGGTATGGAGATAAGCAATTCCAAGGAGATTTATGTCCTGGAAAAGCTTGGGAGTCAATCCCCGTGCTCTCATGCATTTAACCTCTTGCAAACAATTGCTGAAGGTTAATGCGTTTACATTTTGCAAGGTGGTCTGAGATGAGCAGGTAGAAGGTACTTTCAGCTATAAAGTATTAGTCTCTAAAACATTAGCATTTTGCAAGTAGATAAGCCTAATAACTAGAAAGCAAGAGCAAATTACACTCCTGGAAACTGCTTTTAAAGCAGGATTATTTTTGCAATTACCGGAGATATTGCTAGCCCATCCTTTACAATGTGCACTGGGCTTGGTAGCAGTGCCACATGGTGGCTGATTAGATGTAAATAGAATATCCTCCTTTAGTTAATAGTTTGGGGTCAGTGACAAACTTGGGATGGAAGAATGGACTTGTTGGATCAGTCACTTTGAGAAAGAGCATAATACAGATGTAGCAACAACAAAAAAGAGGATTTTTTTAAAAGAAACCTAAAGCACCATAATTTGAAACACAAGATTATGGATTAGATTGCATGATAGAGCCTTGATCCAGCAAGGGAGGCTCCTCCACACAAGCTCAGACTACATGGTACCGATTCAGATCTGAAATTCATGGTAGCCATCATGCATTTTTGAGCCATATGCCTTTTGATGGAGAGGTGCACTACCTTCTGCAGCTGCAAATCTTTATGTACATTGATTGCATGTGAGCAGAGCTGATGGCATAAGCCAGTTGAATGTCTGGCTGCTTTCACACTATTTGTCTTTTCTGTTGTTGAATTTGTGAATTCGATTGGTGTACATAATGCAAATTATGGTGCATTTTAAATTTCAAATAAGGTACTAGAAATGTGATGTAATTAAAAATTGTCTGCTGGGATTATCATTTGAAAACCATGTGTGTGTGTGTTTCTAAGAACACAGAAATACAATTAGCATTTGATCCCATTGGCTGTTCCCAAATATTCCTTGGGAAATGTAGCTTCCATCTCTGCACTGGGATTTCTACAAGTCAGTTGTAGCCTACTCCATGGTGTACTGAATCATAGAATTGTAGAGTGGGAAGGGACCATGAGGGTCAGCACTTTGCCTCTTATTGCCAGTCCAACATTAACCATAAATTACAAAAATCCTTGCTCTTTTACTATAGTGCCTTGTTTTTATCTGTAAGCAGTCTTAAGTCTTGCCAGGGAAAATGGTGCGGTATAAATAACTACTACTACTACTACTAATAATAATAATTTGGAGACTTTTTCTGTGCTATGTGGCTGTATAAACACAGTGGAGTGCAAACACCAAGAGAAATGCTTTATTCCTAAACCTAGTATTAAATGTTATTTTTGTTTTCCCCAAATTGATAGAGAAACCAGCTTTTCTTCCTCTGAAGTAGCACTGCCAGTTCTCAATATGTGCTATACCAGAAGGCAGAACTTTCATCTGGGAGGCTGTGATAGTTGGCTCTCTTGTTGCTATGAGCAAATCCATGATCAGAATTGTCTGGAGACTCTGCAGCCTATATCTTCTCTCCTGTGTGAGCCAGGGCAAGCTGTCAGATTTCCTGGCCTTTATCCCCCCCCCACTTCATTTTGCTTGCTTTAAGGCATGCTGAGTGCTACACTCTTAGATTAAACCAGATTTTTATTAATGGATGGAAATATAAATCACCCAAATCCACTTTGACTAGAAACAGCCAACTAAAACACACTAATTTTTTATATATTTATATAGTACATCCCTACGGGCTCAAACTGTTTGAAATTACATAGTCTTTAGTTCTTACGACCAGACTAGTAGTAACTTTATATTGCAGCTGGAGGCGGTTTGAAGTTTTACCTATTTTAAAAGATAACTATGCCACCTTTCAGTATTCAGGCAGCTAACCATATGAATTAAAACGGCATGTAACAACAAGCACCAAGTAAACTAGAGGTAAAAGGAGACTAACACATAGCAATTAGCAGCAACAAAAGAACCAATAGCAGCATGAAAATATTATCCCCTAAAGCAATAAGAGTCCTGCACCTTACAGTATAGTTGTTTTTTGCTGATGGGCAGAACAATTCTAAATGATGCCAGGGAGGAGGGGAGTGACAGGGCTGGCTGAAGCTTTGGCAGCTCATGCCAGTCTTAGTGGAAGGTAGGATGGATGGATTCCCCCATTTTTGCTGTGCCAACTCCAGCACAGGAGCATAAGTCTTTGGATCTCAAGTCCAAAACCTCTAGCATTCCACTGCATAGTGGGCCGCTCTGCTGGCTACTACCAGTCAGTGGCAGCTTCCTGTTTATGCATCTAGTGTCGTAAACTTGTGGCAGAGAGACATGGGAAGCAACAGGGCCCACTCTGCTGAGACACCACCTCCATTTGATGCCTCCAGTTCACCACCCATCTAATCTCTGATGATGGGGACCCTTGAAAGAAGGCTATTACTTAAGATCTTAATGGGCAAGTTCATGTGAGAACAGACAGATATAAAGATAGTGGATTACACCTATAGTCACCTAGTACATTCACAGCTGAGGGAAGGTCAGTGGTTAGAAACCGCGCAACAGGGTGAGCTCCCATTGCTTTGTCCCAGCTTCTCCCAACCTAGCAGTTTGAAAGCAGACCAGTGCAAGTAGATAAATAGGTACCGCTGCAGCAGGAAGGTAAACAGTGTTTCCATGCACTCTGGCACTCATCACTGTCCTCCGTGTGCCAGTAGCAGTTTAGTCATGCTAGCCACGCGACCTGGAAAGCTGTGGACAAACGTCAGATCCCTCGGCCTGAAAGTGAGATGAGTGCCGCACCCCATAGTCGCCTTTGACTGGACAGAATTGTCCAGGGGTTCCTTCCCTTTACCAAAGAAGAAGAAGTCACAGCTGAGCAGTCGGTTGAACCGAAGTCTCCCAGTTCATAGTGCACGCTTTTAAGATTTCACTTTACCAACTCCCATGCTTAAATTCTCTTGATTTCTCAGTTACGCGTCAACTCAATATAAATTAGTTGTGTCTTTGCTTTTTGAAAAAATAAAAGAAATGCAGCCAAATTATTTAGGAATAGCCATTTACAAACTTGGGGAAGGGATGCAGATCAGTGTTTTGCATGCAAAAGCTCCAAGGTTCAATCCTTGGCATCTCCAGGTAGCCCTGGAAAAGCATCTGCTTGAAACCCCAGAGAGCCATTGCCTTGTCAGTGTAGAGTCAACACTGAGCACAATGGACCTGGTATGCAGCAGCTTTCTATGTTCCTCTCCCCTTCTTTTCATTTTCCTGCCCCAGCATCTGGCTTTGCTTCCCACACTTCTCCAGGGCCACCACCGCGTTTGACTCAGAGGCATGACATGGTATGCTGCCCATGCTCTTAACAGCAGTATTGGGCAAATAGTGTGCCGTCTCCAAGTCTCCTGGTTTGTCTGCATCCACATGGAAGGAATTTGCTTTCCATAAATATCTCACAGAATTGATCAGCTGTGCGTGTGAAGCAGTTGACAGCTGTCCCTGGGGGACCCAGCATCTTTGGAGCAGAATGTCCCAGCAACACCCCCTGGTCTTACATTCCTCAGATGTATAATGTGGGGATGACCCATGGGTATTCCGAGTGGTTTTATGAAAAATGCTACAGCCAGCCTTCCTTGCCTATATTGGCTCTTCTCTCAACACCTTCATTGTTTTCGTTTCAGAAATTATATCAGATGCACTCAGTGACTCTGGAAACTTGGGAGTGTCTCTTGGGAGCTTAAAAGGAAATGAGTCCAGTTGAAGTAAGGAAGGAGCACTTAGTTTCCTGCTAAATTAAGCCCTTTGTCTCAGTGCTGGATTAACATATAAACTAAACAAGCTATGGCTTAGGGCCCCACTCTCTTGGGTCCCCACAAAAAAATTAAAGGGGAAAAAACCTGGATGTACATTTCCAATTGTATTTCAGTTCAACAATTACTTGGATAAAATACATATTTTGTTATGTGCAAATGGCTTTATATACCTATTAGCTCCATAAATTGCCATAGAGCATACATTCAATACAAAAAAAACCCAGCAACAATTTGTTGTTGACAAAGGACAGCTGGACATATAAAGGGCCCCATTACCTTCAGTAGCTTAGGGCCTCATCAAACCTAAATCTGGCCCTGCTTTATCTTCTCCAAGACGTGAAGCCTGGTTTTATGCAATTTATGCCGATAATAGTTTATGCCATCTGTGACTGATACTATGATCATCTGCAATTTGTGTTCTTCTGTTTACAGGAATTATATATTATTATTGTTATTGTTATTGTTATTGTTATGCTACTGCTACAGAAGTGCTCCTCCTCCTAAAACTAGGCACTAAGCTCAAGTTGCTGCCCCTGAACACTAGTACTGGACTTGAAACAAAATTTCCTCCTTTAAGGGATGCTACAGCCACGTTTCAAATGAATATGGACAGCTGAACAGACTACTTGGTGGGGAACTCCTGCAAGCACTGTTTGAGCTATAGATGTAGAATGCTGGAATGTAGAGCCAATTCTTGTTTGCACCAATGGACTGAGATCAGATGGTGAGAGCTACCTGTGAGTTTCATGCTTTCCGCCTACAAAGAAGCGCTTTCTTGTGGGAATCATGCAATGCTGTGGTGCTAAAGACTCACAACTCCCACCAGCCTCGGGTAGTATAGGCAATTGTTAGGGGTGATGGGAATTGTAGTCCACAAACATTTCGATTTTCTTCAGTGTTTCCTGTGTATAGTTCTGCTAGCCTAACCCTACTTACCCTGTTCTTCAGGACGGTTTGTGCTTCACAACTCTTTGTAAACTGCTTAGAAACCTATTTTGGCATTAAGCAGCCTAAAAATATAAATAAATTTAAAAATCTCAGCAATACCAATGAACTTATCAAAACATGATTTTATTTCCCCCCAGTTTTGAACAAGTTTACAATGAACATGTTAAAGGACATGCTGGGAGTATCATTGTATTTTATTACTGTTCCCAGTCATGTAATTATTTGTTTCCAGTGTTTGATTAGCAAGTCTTCAGCTAAAGCCTTCAGCATGACAGACTCCAAACAGTAGATCATTAATAAAATCACAGTAAAATACATTGCAGCTCACAGCCTAAAATAAATTATTGGCCCAGAACCCTCATCTATAACACCTTAAAGGCCTGGGGGAAAGGTTTTTCACCAGGAGTCCCATCTCCCTGCCCCGCCCCCCGGGCAAAAGGCTGGGATTTTATTTTATTTATTTATTTTTTAAATTTTTTTATTGAATGTTTTCACATAACAAATTATTCCAACAAATCATCTTCATTATATTTCCCCCCATTTCCCCCCCCTCCCTACGAATTCCCTCAGCTCCTCTCTCTGATTTTTTAATGATTTTTTTAATGAACTGGACTCCTTGGCAGGTTTTGATTAAACATACACAAACATTGTTGCTAATATAATAGATAGATAATTTGAGGATCTTTACATTTTTATAACATGCAGAGAATAATTATTTTATTTTCAATATGTTTTATTTAAATTTGAAAGAAAATACAAAGATTAATATCGGGTATCTTTTTACCAAGCTTAAAAAACTAATCTAAATAAAAACACATATCAGAAAGGAAAAAGGAAAAACAAGATGAAGAGAAAAAAGAAGAGAAAAAGAGCATCAAATTCTTCATCTGTATGTAAAAATGTATTCAAGATATCTACTCCAAGATAACAGCCAGCAAATCTACTTTCTATAAACCAGTATTATCTTAAATCCTCAAAACCAGATATCATAAGTTCATTTTCTGTTTCATGCTAAAATTGTGTAAGAAGTTTCCAGTCTTTAGTAAATGTTGACAATGATTTTTCTCTGATTAAACACATAAATGACTTAGCTGCCATTTCAGCTAAGTCCAATAATTTTAACAACCATTCCTCTACTGTGTTAATGATTATTCTTTCCATCTGTGTGCACTTAAAAGTCTCACTCTGTAATCATATACTGAAATGAAGTTTTATCATCTTTTTCTAACTGTATATCCATAAGTCCCAGCAGGAGGAGCTCTGGTTTCAGTTGAACATTAACCTTCAAAATTCTCTGTATTTGTGTATGCATTTGTATCCATAAATTTTTGGTTTTTATACACATCCACCAGGCATGATAAAATGTCTGGGGAATTAATTTTAGAGATGGGGGCCAAGGTGAGTCCCAGGATGGTCAAGAGGCCAGAGGAGGCACTGGTAGAGTTGGCAGCAATGCTGGCAATAGTACACTTCTTATGGGTCTGGTCAATGTCATCAGCCATTTCCCAAAGGCATCTGATACACTTTTCAATCTCTTCTCTCTGGGTAGGGAATTCATTCAGAAATCGGGCAAAATATTCACTGTCTCTTTCTTCCCAAGGCACATCTTCTTCCATTCTGTCAAAATTTAAAATAACACATTTTAAACACACACACCCCTTTAAATTTTTAGGAGGGCTGCTTTTGCACAAGTCTGTCGGAAGTCACTTCTGGACGGCCTGCTTAATGAGCATTCAGTCTGATTTGTTTGCAGAGATTAGATGCTGCTGCCCATTTAATGAGCATTTGTTCGGACTTGTTTGTAGGGACAATACATTATGCATCAAAGCACGGGTTATCCCACACTTTCCAGTGGCTTTTCATATCACAGAAGTCTGATTTTGGGGGGAAGTGTTTTGCAAGAGCTCCAGATCAGGTGGACAACTCCACACCTCATTGTTTTTTGAATTGATTATGGAGCCAGGCAAGCCCTATCAAAATACACAGCTGAGTGTGGATGCCCCATGCTGCTTGCATGAGTAGGATGATGACCACTGTCAAATAAAAGGAATGTCAGAGCCACAAATCTGGTGCATGCTCTAGTTCTCTAGTTATCTCTTGCTTGGACTACTGCAATGTGCTCTACATGGAGCTACTTTTGAAGGTGACCCAGAAACTACAACTAATCCAGAATGCAGCAGCTAGACTGGTGATTGAACGACCTACATTGGCTCCCAGTACGTTTCCAAGCACAATTTAAAGCCCTAAATGGCCTCGGCCCAGTATACCTGAAGGAGTGTCTCCACCCCCATCGTTCTGCCTGGACACTGAGGTCCAGCGCCGAGGACCTTCTGGCGGTTCCCTCACTGCCAGTAGCGAAGTTACAGGGAACCAGGCAGAGGGCCTTCTTGGTAGTGGCGCCCGCCTGTAGAACACCCTCCCATCAGAAGAAATAAACAACTATCTGACATTTAGAAGACATTTGAAGGCAGCCCTGTTTCAGGAAGTTTTTAACGACTGACGTTTTAATGTATTTTTAATTTTTTGTTGGAAGCCGCCCAGAGTGGCTGGGGAAACCCAGCCAGATGTGTGGGGTATAAATAATAAATCATTACTATTACTATCCAGAAGGAGGAATAACCATGTTTACTGCCTGGGCTGACGTTACCAACCAATGAGCTCACAATGCGGTTGGGGTCCCTGGTTCAGTCCCATTCTTCTTTCAGTTCCATGTAGAACTTTGTCAGGTTCTGCACCATCTCCTCCAACGTATTAGCCTTGGCTCTGAGCTCATCTGCCTTTTCTGTCTTGGCCCCGTTTGACAAGTCTATGGCACCCTTAGTAATGAAGTAAGCATCCAGTGCAAGAAAAACCCCGGACGCCACGGCCCCTGCCACTCTAGCAGTCTTGCTCGCTGCGAGGGCGGTTCCTTTAAATGCCTCATCGACCTGATCAATCCCCTTGATTGCATTCCTGGCTACGGTCCCTACTGTACTTGCTTCCTTGGCCAAACCCTTCAAGACAGGATTAGTGTTAGCCACTGCCAATGCCTCTACATTTGCTGCAATGTCTGTCGCTTTGTCAACCACTTTTGGAATGAGCCCAGCAACAGCACAACCCGAAGCGATTGCCGTTTTGGCTACTTCCAGATTAGCGTTATCTGGGGGCAGTTGAGACTTGAAACCAATTTTCTCGAGGCTCAGCACCATTCTTAGGCTCTTCTCACATTCGTTTATCAGTTCTTGCGATTTTTTCTTCTCCTTTGAATGAATAATGCTCTCGGACACACCAGCAGAAATGCTAGTTACTCCTGACGCTATCCCTAAGCCCATGCCTGTGGCTGTCAGGATTAAACTTGCGCCTGCTGTTACAGGGGTCAAGGCCAGTCCCACGATGGTCAGGATACCGGAAACTGCGCTTGCAGAGCTGGCAGTAACGCTGGCAATGGTGCAATCCTTATGGGTCTTGTCAATGTCGTCTGCCCTTTCCCGAAGACATTGGATGCACACCTCAATCTCTTTTTTCTTGTCAGGGAAATCTTTGAGAAAACGAGCAATAGCTTCATCAAGAGCTTTCTCTGAAGGCATGTTTCCTGCATTTCTGCAAATACAAATACATATTAAAAATGGGGCTAAAAGATAGGTCCCCTTCCCCCCCCCCCAAATATCCTGCATCTCCTACAAATGTGTGCTTCCTGAGAAAGCAGACATAAAACAAATGTGTGTGATGCATATAATTACAGAAACACGTGGAATTCAGTATTTTAATTGAACATCTCTTAGGGAAAATGGTCTTCGGATGCAATTCTAAAAAGTGGCGGGGGAGGAGAACAAAAGGCAGGGACCCAACACATCCAATGCTCTGCTGGGCTCTTGCTAGAAGGCAGAAGTGATGGTGGTGCTCTAGTGCTCATCTCCTGTTTTGTTTTGCATTTTTATTTCCCCCCAAAATTCACTTCCTGAGCTCCAGAATTTGCATTGCTTCCCCCCTGTTTGGAGGCTTATTTTGGGAGAGTGGGTAAGCTACGGGTCCTTTAGATCAGTATGTTCCTCCTTGCACACACACTGACATGAGAGCAGCTTAATGCTTTGGGGGTTTCTGAAATGCTGGAGAGGAGATCTATGAGGTTGGGTTTCCCATTCTGTCTGCAAAAGAGTGGGGTCTGATCCTATGGTCCCTTGGGATGTCCCACCTAGCATGGTCTGGAGGAACATGGAGGCACCTGCTAACACCCCTTGGAAGATGGGGAAAGGGGCTGTCCTCTTTTTATTCTGCACAATATCCCTGGTCTTCAGGACTCAAAACAGGATCAGATAATAGTCTTTCTCCATTTACTCAGCTGGTAAGTGTGAAGCCTCCCACTACTTTTTTTCTAGTTTATCACACACTTTTCAAGTTTATACATTTCACTAGTTTTATACATTTCACTAATTTGACATTCATTTTGACATTTCAAAACTTGACTTCCATCCCCCTCTTTCTGCAGTTCCTTAAATTTATTCTTCTGCATATCCAAATTAACTTAATTTGCTCATTTATTCATCTTCTTTAAATATAGACTCTTATAACACTACAGGTTGTTACAATAATCCTGCCAATGCTTTTATCTGTTTATAATTTATCTGTAAATATTCAATAAACCATTTACATTCTTTTATTAAAAAAAATTGTTATCTTGATTTCTTATTCTTCCGGTAAGTTTCACCATTTTTGCATATTCCATAATTTTTTGTATCCATTCTTCCTTTATTGGGACTTCTGCATCTTTCCATTTTGGGGCAAGTAACATTCTTGCTGCTGCAGTAGCATACATGAATAAGTTTCGATACATTTTAGGTAGTCCTGTCCCTATAATTCCCAAAAGAAAAGCTTCTGGTTTGTTTTGTTTTTTTACAAAAGTTACTTTAAGCATCCTTTTCATTTCATTATATATCATTTCCTTTCCCAGTAAGCTTTGACCTTACTACAAGACCACCACATACGATAAAAAGAACCTTCTTCTCATTACATTTCCAACACTTACTTGATTTAGATTTATACATTTTTGAAACCTTACTCAGTGTTAGATACCATTATCTACAGTCGTACCTTGGAAGTCGAATGGAATCCGTGCGGCTTCCAAAACGTTCAGAAACCAAAGCGTAACTTCTGATTGGCTGCAGTAAGCTCCTGCAGCCAATCGGATGCCCCGTCGGACATTCGGCTTCCAAAAATAGTTCGCAAACCATAACAATCACTTCCGGGTTTGCGGCATTCGGGAGCCAAAGCGTTCGAGAACTAGGCTGTTTGAAAAGCAAGGTATGACTGTATATTATGACCAATATCTATTGCCCAATGTATCACTGAGGATTCTGGGAGATGCTTTGGGCTCCTTTTATATGCAATGAACAAAGGTAACAATTAGAATACCGGCAGCTTGAGAACTACCTTTGGAATTCTGACATTCTCCAGAAGCAATTTGGGCAGGTGCCACACAGATGCTAAATGGTAAATCCGCTCTTCTCAGCTTGAGTGTACTTTAGTCTGGAAAGGAAAACAACTAGATAGATGAAGGTGAACCAAGATAAGAAATCTCCCAATGAAACTAACTTCAGTAATATCATTATAATTCTTACAAACATCTGATCTTCATACTCTAGCCATGTCTGTAAGCTTTTAGGACTGAGCTAGAAAATACTTTTGACCAAAATTTGCATTTTTTATAAATATTTTTGCACTACACTTCAGTAAGAGTTGCCGTGGTACATTTTCGGGGTGGGGGTGGGGGGAATACAAATACAATTAAAATGCAAATTTATTTATTTTTATTTAAACAATTTATATACTACTTACCTACAATGGTCTCTAGGTGGTATGCAAACACACAACACATAAAACTGTTAAAACCATAAATTCAGACTTCAATTAAAATGCCTGCTAGATTTTATTTTTTTAAGTCATTGGAAGTTCAGTAGGGAGGGAGCTTGTCGGACTTTTAACGGGAAGGAAGTTCCACAAAATTGGGCCCACAATAGGAAACATGCAACTAGTTCCTTGTGCATCCAAGCCATGCATCCAAGCCGCTGGGGATCACGAACTGTGGCTTCCTCCAAGATTTAAATAATCATAAAAACAAGGGGGGAAAGCATAACATTTTTTAAAACATAAAAGGAAAGGAGAGGGACTAGCAGATTTAAAACTATGTCTGAAAAAATAGGAAAGCAAATGTTTTACCTGGTACCAAAATGACAGTGGAATTTGTGCTAGGTGGAGAATGTAAACATACCATAATCGAGGTGCCCATCCTCTGTTCCCCACCCGCTACACCACATGGGACACAGGCAGTCCTTCAAGTATCTTGGCCCCACAATGAGATATGTTTTAAAGGTCAAAACTTTTAAAATTGCGTAATTGAGCCTACAGACTGACTGGAAACATAATCATGTAACCCAGATTCCCCCAGCTTGCGGGGCTCTATACCTGTTTTGAACTATATCTCCCTTCAGTCTCAGTAGGTCCAAAATTCTCTCCAGGTTGGAGAAGGTTATGTAACCCATTTAACTAGCTAGTATTTCAGCCCAGTGATATTTCCCATGCAAAGGAGGGAATGACAGGGCTATCCTTTGTCCCTAATGCTCTTTGCTTTATTTGTCAAGCCATTTGCAAAAGCTGTTAAGAGGGAATCCTAGCATAAAGGATGCTGGAATCTCTTTCATTTTCGCAGTACAGTGGTACCTCGTGTTATGTACCATCCCGCTTATGAATCCTTCGGGTTACGTGCTCTGCTAACCCGGAGTAGATGCCCCTTGTTGTTGCAAACTTTGCCCCAGGATGTGAGCGGAAATCATGCTCCGGCGGCACAGCAGCAGCAGGAGGCGCCATTAGCGAAAGCGCGCCTCATGTTATGAGCAGTTTCCAGTTATGAACGGACCTCAGGAATGGATTAAGTTCACAACCAGAGGTACCACTGTATGACGTAACATCTGGGTTCAAAGGTAACTTGCACAAAATCAAGAATTAAGCCAACCAATTTTTCTTTTAGGATTCAGGAAACTATTAAGTATGCCAGTGCAAATGTTTAAACACAGTATGAAAGTACCTAGGAGGAATCCTCATTATTTCAAACAGGGCCGATCTCTCAGAAAACAATTGCATTAAGCTAATTAGATCTATTAAGGCAGAGTTTAAAGAGTGGGGAAAAATTAAAGCTATTGTGGCTCATGCGAATCCACACACTTAAAACGGTTGTGTTGCCAAAGCTCCTGTTTTACTTTCAATCTAAACCAGCGATAATCCCCAGGAAATTAATTAAGAATTGGCAGAAGATACTGAGTGAATTCATGGGGAGTAGCGTCAAAGGCCAACATCTTAGGACAGGGATCTAAATGTCTCGAAACAAGTGTCATAATAATTGTGCAGCTCAGCTACAATTTGTTCATTTCTTACTTGATCCATCATGTCAAACTGAATGTCAGGCTTTAGCGGGGAAATGGACCTAGAAAGCTATACTCCAGAAAACCTCCAAACTAGTGCCTGCACAAGTTTTGAACAACAAGTCCCATTAGTACCAGTTGCCATTGTTTGGGTAATTCAAAACATCTATAGCAGGTGTGCAGAACCTCTGCTCTGCAGGCCAAAGTTGGCCCAGCGTGAGTCCTAGTTTGACCTGTGAAGTCATTTCCCCAAAACCACACCCACCTGCTGCACACCTGACATCATATGTGATGTCATGTATGGGGCAGGTATGAGGATGAGGATTTGTATATCTCCATACATCATAAGATTGCAGGACAGTGCACAGAATAAAATACAGGATAAAAACAAGCAAATAAGTAAAACAAAACAGCAAAACAATACCCCCCTTCCCACAGACACATTTAAAAGGCTGTAGAATATTAATCAGCCAAAGGCCTGGTTGAAGAGGAACGCTTTTGCCTGGCGCCTAAAAATATATAATGAAGGTGCCAGGTGAACCTCGCTAGGGGAGAGCATTCCACAAACAGAGAGCCACTACAGCAGGCATAGGCAAACTTGGCCCTCCAGATGTTTTGGGACTACCATTCCCATCATCCCTGACCACTGGTCCTGTTAGCCAGGGATGATGGGAGTTTTAGTCTCAAAACATCTGGAGGGTCGAGTCTGTCTATGCCTGCACTACAGAGAAGGCCCGTTCTTGTGTTGCCATCTTCCAGACGTCACATGGAGAAGGCACACAAAGAGGGGCCTCAAGTGATGAAGGCAGAGGCCAGGCCTGTTTATATCAGTGCTGACTTTTCTTATATTCCCTTTCTCATACTCAGGGGAAGGTGTCCATGCTAATGTCGTGAAAACAGCAACACTCATGCCCAGGAGGAACTTATCAGCAAAATGGCGGTGAAGTTTTTAGAAATATGCACACAACACAAAAAGGGGGAAAAAACCTAAGCAAGAAATTCCATTAACAGCCCTATGACTAATGATTATGTCCAGTTGGCACAGAAAAATACTGTTATTTAAAGGGGGTGTTGTAAAATCACCAGGGAGGGGGAACGGAATGGAGTACTCTGGAGGAGAGCATGGCTGGCCTAACGGTACAGGAGCTCATACTTCATACTGTAGCATTTTGATGCAGGCCCCACCTGTAAGTTTCCAGCAGAGTAGATGTGTTAGTTTGTTGTGGCAATGGAGTCCTAGCACCATAAAGGCTAACACAGTTTATTATAGACCATAAAACTTAATGTCATAATATGTTTTTCAAAGTGCCACAAGACCTTCTGTTATTTTTGACCTACTTGTAGCGTCTTTACTGCTCAGTTTCAGCCATGTGGCATTTTGTAGCCACTCTGCCACATGCTCCCAGGCCCAGCACTGGTTTTGAGTTGGCAAGGGGACTTTCACCACTCATTTACACTGACATTGTTTTTATTTTATATTCTTTATTGAAAAATAACTAAAATAACACGTCCGCCCCCTTTTTTTGTAATGTACACAGTATCTTTTTTGTTGTTCTGTTTTGTTTCCTACAAAATGGGAATTGTAGTCCAGCAACATCTGGAGGGCATCAGGTGCCACATCTATGCTATAGGCATCTGGATGGAAGAAAAGAGGAGTTGGAACTGAATTATCCCTAGTGGGATAAACAGCTAAAGCCCTGAAGCAGGATGGAATAATCTGGGCTGGGGCTGGGTGTGGTACAAGCAGGAAAATGCTGCAGGATATATTGTCTTTAATGGAGCATGAGGGACCAGGGCCAGACTGTTTCATGGCATGAGTAACAGGGTGGGATTCCGTGGCGGCTATGCAGGCACAACTACGTTCCCAGCCTTGGGCTTGTGGAATCAGAAGACACAGACGCTTCAGCATCTGACAGAGGAAAATTGAGGTAAAAGAGGCACTGAGGAAGTTAAACGAGGAAGCCACACTTTGTTCCCACCAAAGAAATGTGGAACTCCTTGTTTTCCCCCATGTATGCCGTTTCTGAGCATATTCAGCCATATACACATCCTCAATGCCATATATTTCTCCTCTTCTGTTGTTAACTCAGCATCCCACGCAAAATACTATCATATTCAGAATTACAAAATTCAAAGAGCATTGTTTTGGCCTAAAAAAATAATGTTAGGGAGAAAAGCTCCAGCTTTGATTGATAACTCAGTACACATAAACAGAATGCACTCCCCCAACCTGTTCAAATAATGCGGAAATAGTTACTGCATTTATTAAGCAGGTGCAGTTTGATATTACATGTGTAGCAATGAACTTGATTGCCAACCCAAACTCTCCCACCAGCCTCTTCCACTTGCCTATAGCACAGATGTGGCACCTGATGCCCTCCAGATGTTGCTGGACTACAACTCCCATCGTCCATGACTGTTGGCCGTGCTGGATAGGGCTGGTGGGAGTTGTAGGCCAATGACACCTGGAGGGCAACAGATCTTCTCTCACATCCATCAAGAACCCACAGGCTGCAGCGTAGGTGTTCCTAATAAAACAACCCCAGTAGCTCTCAGGTGCCACACCTGCCAATAAGGAAGCTGGAAGTGGATCAACTCACCAACCTTTTCTCAGTTTTGCTGCTGGAAAATGAAAGCTATCTCAAATTCTCTCTAACCTTCTCTCTTTCTCTTTCTCTTTCTGTCTCTCACATACATACACCATCCCTCCCATCCTTGGTAGCTGCTGATAGGAACAAAGGAAAGACGAAAACAAACACACCCAAAGGGCTGCTCTTTTTGACTGTAGCCCAACCATCCTCATCTGCTAAATTCGGGGTACAGGGTGTGGATTCTCATGATGCCAAATTGCACCACCAGCACACAACAGTAAGGTACCAGCAGGTTTGGGGAAGTCACAAAGTTTGCAGGAGGACCAAAAGCGACAGACTAAGCATGCGAGACGAGCACGGAATCTCGATTTGATTGTTGGAGGGGAAACAACAAAGCTGTGTGTACCTGTGTGGAAATGGAGTTTCCAAGGAGGAGGCATAGCTGGCTGGCGCAATGAAAAAGAACCAACCGTGGGCTCTGTCCGGCAGCGTTTTGTGGCAGGTTCCCCTCATCTCCCAACTCTCGGATTGTCATGCAATTCTCCTCGAAAACTTATTAAATATGCTATTAGACTCACCTTTCTGACTTCCGACTGCCTGTTCTCTGCGACACGGAGGCTCAACGATGTTTGAGACAGAGCAGAGGGGAAACCGAAACTGAAACGCGGGCGGACTTCGGGCTTGTTGGGACACGTGAACACGCGAGAGGAATTCAATGGCAGGAGACGCTTACCGTTTGGACGACGCAGGGAGGGGAGCGGGGTTAAGTCCAGCAGCAGAAGCTCCGTCGACGGTGCGCTTGTACTTGTTTTGAAAGACGAGAGGGTCTCCGCCAGAGGAGCGCGGGGCGAGCAAGAAACTAAGTTGAGAAGGGGAGGAGGCTGGGGGACGAGTTTATGAAGGAAGAGCCCGGGGATGAGGGAGGATGCGAAGAAGAGAGGCTGCCTGCTCGTGCGCAGTCGAGGGCGCGGGGAAAAGCCGTGCTGGGGCACAAAAGGGCATCCAGGAAGACCCACGGATTCCACAGGCGCGGCCCTCTTGCGGGGAAGGCGCTGCGGCTCCTCGTGGCGAACTTGCGGAGATTGAAACCCCAATTTATTCCAACAGGAAAACCCGCCATTCCCCGCCCCCCGCGCATTTCCTGACAGCACTTCCAACAATTGTCCAGTAGCACCTTAGAAACCAGCTAAGTTTGTTCTTGGTGTAAGCTTTCCTGTGCATGCACGAAAGCTTATACCAAGAACAAACTTAGTTGGTCTCTAAGGTGCTACTGGACAATTTAATCTTTTGACTGCGTCAGACCAACACTGCTACCTACCTGATTCAAGAACGCAGTTTAATGTTGCAAACTTACTGTTCAGTCTTTTTCAGACGGATAGTGGCAAAATGATTGTAATTGCTTGCTTGCTGTATTTTCCATGGAAAAATGCTCAGACCAGCTATCCCTGACCTTTCCCCCAACAACAATAATGTATTGTTTATACCCCACCCATTTGGCTGGGTTTCCCAAGCCACCCTGGGCAGCTTCCAACAAAATATTTAAAATACAATAAAACATCAAACATTAAAAACTTCCCTAAACAGGACTGCCTTTTCAAATGTCTTCTAAAAGTCAGATAGTTGTTTATTTCCTTGACATCTGATGGGAGAGCGTTCAACAGGGTGGGCGCCACTATCAAGAAGGCCCTCTGCCAGGCTCCCTGTAACTTCACTTCTTGCAGTGAGGGAACTGCCAAAAGGCCCTTGGAGCTGGACCTTAGTGTCCGGGCTGAACAATAGGGGGGGGGAGAGCAGGCCAACTACCCTGTGCAGAGCTAGAATGTGGGATCCAAATAAACTGTCAATAAAACCAATCACTTAAAAATGCTCTAAAACGTTTCAGGAGGGAGGGACCTGGAAAGGGCTTTAACAGATATCTCCATTTTGTTATAACTTATCTGTAGGAGTAATGGACACTAATAAGTGACCTGGAGTGGGTGGTGATAATGAAACTCTCTGATTACTTGGCCGCATAGATAACTCTCGTGCTTGGTGGAACTTGAGCAGTTCCTGTCCAGACCTCTGAATTCTTGTTTCTCTTACTATTCTTATTTTTTCCAGATGTTGGGAAATCACCCATTATACTGAGGGTTGCCAACACAGTTAAAGCATCAGAAGGAAGGGCAGATCAAACGCCTGGAAAAACAGTATTTACAGCCTGCCTAAATACTGTAAAAGAAAGGACCAACCAAACTTCACAAGGCAGGAAGGAAGTTCTGCCTTGTGAATTAGAAAAACAGAGAAAAACTTACTCTGCATCCCAGCCAAATTTGTCTCTGAGGCAAGCCAGATGGTGAATGCAGTGAGCAGGCAGGCTTACACGGAAGGAGGTGGTTCATCTAATATCCCGGTCCTATGTCATTCAGACTTGGTTATTAAACCAGCAATTTGCTTTGCACCTGGAAAGGAGCTCCAAATAAGGAGCTCCAAAACCCAGACACCAGGGACCTCTCCTCCTGCTGCATTTTTCACCCCTTACAACTTCCAGACGTGCCCATTGGGACTGGTAGGGCAGAAGGCTGGGAGACTAACAGCAGGTGGCGCCAGAGTCAAGTAGTTTTCTGCACTAGGATAGTTTCTACACATGCCCCTCTCTATCTGCCACCCAGGCAACCAAGAGGCATTGTCAGAATTCCAAGGACACATTGCAACCAGGTAAAAACACTTAAAGAAGCACATGAAGTAGGCCTGGTGTGTAGGTGTATGGGCTGGGGAGAGTCACATGGGTCAGATAAGAGAGGCCTGGTGGGCAGCATTGCTGGGCTTGAGTTTCTCCACATCTGCCCTAGACCATTTCCAGAAGTCGCATGATATAACCTGTGCCTCTTTAAGGAGGCAGAAGCTCACCGTAAGACTCCCTTGGCTGGCTTAATGTAATTTGTCTGAGTGACTTAGAAGATAGTTCATCTAGCTGTTTCCACTGGGTGCCGTGTAGGCCAATTTGTTAACTAACGGAAAAGATTTTATACCCTGCCTTTCTAGCAGTGTATAAAGGCAGCAGCAACCACAATCCATAAAAGCAGTGTTACAGGATGATGTTACAGCAGTAAAACAATTACAGCTATAAAAAGCCAGGGAAGCCCTAACCCAGTAGCAATAAAAACTGCAGAAATCAAATCAAACAATGGAAACACCTAGAGTAGAAAAGCAAACACAATACTTAACTAGCAGGACTAACTTCTAACCCCTCACAACTTGGGTAAATGGGGCAAACTTTTGCCTGGGACAGACAACAAAGATGGCCCCAGGCCAAGTTTAATAACTGGGGTGTAAGTGCTTTCTCTTGAATTGCCTCCTGCCAAAATGACAGCGCAGGGAAGTTATAAAATAGCCTCCTTAATGAACATGTTGCAGTAGGTCTGGATATAACTGAAGACATGCCATTTCCTTAGTCTTGAAGTCTGTGCTAGTGTGTTTACTGGGAACTCGACTGCTTTCATATCAACTTATCCAGAGAGGTCCTGAGGTTAATCTGAGATGCAGATTACAAACCAGATTCCAGTCTTAAATGGAACATGGGGAAAGGAACGGTGCATTGCATCAATAAACAGCCAGTTTTCTTATTCTCCAATAATGAATGGGTTTCATTTATTTATGAAAAAGATGCTCCTATCAAATCACACCCAAACATACATGATTATTAAATAATAACTCTCAAACTCTTTCAAAACTCTTTCAAAATATGTAAACAACACTTGGAAAATAAATCTGAAGTTTAAAGCTGGAAAGGCAAGCTGTTCCTTGAAAGACAGCCCCATGCATGGGAAACTTGTTCAGTAGGAACACCTTCCTTACTCAATGCACTTCACACTTTTTCTTCCTTTTAAGGGTATATTCTGCAACATGCCATTGATGCAATAATAATGCATTATTGGTTGGTATGTGTATGTATTGGTGGGTCCATCCATCCATCATTCCATTTTATTAGTTGTGATGCCTCCCCAGTGTTATTGCAATATTGCCATCAGGGGGTGGTGTGGAATCTTGTGTCACAATGTAGCAAAAGCAGAACAAACCCTGGAATATTTGTGGTATGATAAGTTGCAGGATTGCAGCAGTATGGGACATGCACCAACTGGAAATGAAGCAGTATGTTCGCCCCCAATTTTTGCAGGCACAAACTGTGGGATCATGTATAACTCTCCCAATACCATCATGAGCACAAATCATCATGAATGCACAATAAAAACAGCACCTGGAGAGGCTGTCAATGTTACCAGCCATGAGTTACTAATATAGATGGCCAGCTTGCCGCGTGGTTAATGTGGGCAAGATTTACCGCCTCATAAGGCCCCCAAACTAAAATCGACAGCAGGGCAAACACACAATCACACACAAAGCATGCTTTCATTAATTCAGGCAACCTTGCAGATCTATGGTAGAAAATGTTGACACATGGGAAAATGGGCATCTGTATTGGGCCAGAGTTTCTTGAAGAAATGTGAAGTAGATAGCTGCAAGTCAGAAACGATTCCACATATTTACCACGACCAAATACAGACTAATAGAGAATTGCGTAGTTTACGCACATGCCGTCTGTTTCTTTGCTCACTCTGATTCGCACACAAGGCCTTTCATTTCCTCATAGAGCCTGTCAATATGACGAAGCTCTTCTTCCAGTTTGCTAGCTTTCTTTCTTATCTCTGCAGCTGTTTCTGCCTTGGCTCCCTCAATCAAATGTTTAGCATCCTGAACAATGCCATAGGCATCGAAGAGGAGAAACACCCCAGTTGATGCAGCACTCAGCAGCCTGGCCCCTTTGCTCATGGCAAGGGTGGTTCCTGCAAAGACCTTTCTGGCATGCTTGGCCCCTCGGATTGTACCCCGGGATCTGCTACCAGCAGCAGTGACTCGCTTTGCTAAATCCTTCAAGCCAGGATTGGCTCGCACTTGCTTCAATGCCTTTACATTCATTCTGATTCCCTTCACAGCCTTATACAGGTCAGGAACTTGACCGGCAACATTGGAGACGAGTTGTTTCATGTTTTCCCCCACAGCCCCGCTATTTGGGGGCGATCCAAAGCAGAAATCAGGATGCATTGCCTTTCTTAGACTTTTCTCACATTCATTCACCAGTTCTTGAGCTTTTTTCCTTTCCTGTGAATTATTCACACTCTCATATAAGGTGGCAGAAAGGCCAGTCGCTGTTGCCACTGCCCCTAAACCGATCCCAGTGGCTGTCAAGATCAAACTCCCACCTGCTGTGATGGGGGCCAAGGTGAGTCCCAGGATGGTCAAGAGGCCAGAGGAGGCACTGGTAGAGTTGGCAGCAATGCTGGCAATAGTACACTTCTTATGGGTCTGGTCAATGTCATCAGCCATTTCCCAAAGGCATCTGATACACTTTTCAATCTCTTCTCTCTGGGTAGGGAATTCATTCAGAAATCGGGCAAAATATTCACTGTCTCTTTCTTCCCAAGGCACATCTTCTTCCATTCTGTCAAAATTTAAAATAACACATTTTAAACACACACACCCCTTTAAATTTTTAGGAGGGCTGCTTTTGCACAAGTCTGTCGGAAGTCACTTCTGGACGGCCTGCTTAATGAGCATTCAGTCTGATTTGTTTGCAGAGATTAGATGCTGCTGCCCATTTAATGAGCATTTGTTCGGACTTGTTTGTAGGGACAATACATTATGCATCAAAGCACGGGTTATCCCACACTTTCCAGTGCCTTTTCATATCACAGAAGTCTGATTTTGGGGGGAAATGGGTTTGTTTTGCAAGAGCTCAAGATCAGGTGGACAACTCCATACTTCATTGTTTTTTGAATTGATTATGGAGCCAGGCAAGCCCTATCAAAATACACAGCTGAGTGTGGATGCCCCATGCTGCTTGCATGAGTAGGATGATGACCACTGTCAAATAAAAGGAATGTCAGAGTCACAAATCTGATGCCAATGAAAAATATCAAGCTCTGCTATTGCTCTGCCATAGAAAATTAGTTACAGATAAATAGCTAAATAAATGTCATTTCTGATGTTCACTTTCTATGAGAATCCAAGTATAAATTACACATGTGCTTCATCAAGTGAAGGGTAATTGCTTGTAGAATTAAGCTTTTCTCTCTTTTAAAGCCTCAGGAACAATTGATGGTTCTTTTTCCAGCTGCTGCTCTTTTGAAAAGAGAGATGCTCACTCCATAATAATTTATGAACATCCCCACACAGATTTGTGAGGCTTTGTTGATTTACTGAAGGCAAAACTGAAGTCTAGGGTCATAATTTTTTTTCCTCACCCACCAAGGCATGTTTGCTGGAACTGGAACTGTGCAAATGTGGTTGAGATTATACAAGAAAGGCAGTGCAAGAAATGGTTGTGTTTAACTTCTTTAGTAAGGTAAGCGTTCATTACTCTGGAGAACAGCTGCAATCATAAAAATGCATATTGCAAGCACCTGCTGTTTTTTGTTTTTGTTTTTCCACAAAAACCCTGATGTCTCCATAGCAAAGCTTTTCTTGCAAGAAGGATAGGAATGTAATGACCTCATGGAAACATGGAGAACTCTAAAAACTACTCGACCATTTCTTTTCTGGGAAATGCTCTTTCAGGGCAGTCCTACAAAAAATGGGGTTTTCTCCCATATGTGGGAATATAATACAATATAGACTTTTATATATTTTCTAAAGCAATAGTCTGCTCTGAGTGGCACACAAACTTGTTAGGAAAACATGGATGCATCTGAGGAAACATTGGTGTGGGTAGGTGGTGTGTGTGTGTGTGTGTGTGTGTGTGTGTGTGTGTGTGTGTAGAGAGAGAGAGAAAGAGGAAGGAAGGAAGGAACCTGTGTGCTACTATGTGAATTTAGAAGTATTCTAGGTGGGTAAAGGTAAAGGGACCCCTGACCATTAGGTCCAGTCGTGACCGACTCTAGGGTTGTGGCACTCATCTTGCTTTATTGGCTGAGGGAGCTTCCGGGTCATGTAGCCAGCATGACTAAGCCACTTCTGGCGAACCAGAGTAGCACACGGAAATGCCATTTACCTTCCCGCCAGAGCAGTACCTATTTATCTACTTGCACTTTGACGTGCGTTCGAACTGCTAGGTTGGCAGGAGCAGGGACCAAGCAATGGGAGCTCACCCCGTTGCGGGGATTCGAACCGTGACCTTCTGATCGGCAAGTCCTAGGCTCAGTGGTTTAACCCACAGCGCCACCCGCGTCCCTATTCTAGGTGGGACCTGCAACAGAATATTTCAGTGTATCTTTCCTCTTAAAAGGAGGGCAGGGCATCCATTAAGCTCTTCCCTCCAAGCAGAGCAGTTCCAAGTTCCCCATCTTTACTGGCGTTTCCCCTGAACCACAGTACATTCTTGGTGTCTTCAATGGGGCTATTTGGTGGCTCTTTGCAGGGGAATCAAAATGTCCCATTTTCTCGTCCTCTCTCCTTTGCAGGTATGTGTGTCTGCGTGTCATTTTCCTTGTGGGTAAATATTTATTGTTACTTATTCTATTGCCATGTGTTCTGCTTTTCTCATAAGGTGGCCAAGGTGACATGTACATGACAGTAGGCTTCTGAATAGCAGCTGCTGGGAACCCCAGGGGGGAGAGTGCTACTGTGCTTGGATCCTGCTTGCAGACTTCCCATAGGGGTCCCATATGGCTACTGTGAGAACAGGATGCTGGACTATCAGATAGATGGTCCCATGGCCTGATCCAGCAGGCCATCTTAGTCTCTTATACACAGTGCACACAATTTTATTCTCATTACAACCCTGTAAAGCAGGCGTCGGCAAACTATGGTCCGCGGGCTGGAAATTGCCCTCAGGATCCGGTCCATGGATCAGTGTGGGGATTCTGTTCTTTAATTTTTTTTCAGCACCACCATTTCCCTCCCGACACCTTTCCGCCCTCCCTCTCACACACCGTGGTGCCTCCTTCCTCCTCCCAGCTTCTCCCCACCCTGCGTAGAGGAGAAAGGGGGCTGGGCTGGGCTGGCTGGCTGCCATTTTGAGCAGGGCCTCTCTGGAGCCAGCCAGCCCTTTCATGCCGCTCATCCCTCCGCCACTGCCACTGCTGCCCTGGTGCTCCTGTGGGCAGTCCAGAACCCCCCCCCCCCGCTGGCTGCCGGCGGGAGGGCTCTGGATTGCACGAAGGCCTCTGGAGACCTTGCCGCAGTCTGGAGCTCACTCCTCCGCTGGTGCGGTGGTGATCAGGCCTCCGCTGATGGCGGGAGGGCCCCCATCCCACCCTCGAAGCATGGAAGAGGTGCTGGCAGCAGGAGACCCAGCAGGCCACAATGTAGCACCAAACCCAGGTGAGGACTGCCCATCCAAACAATGACGATCATCAGTGCAGGTAAGAAATTTTTTTAATTTAAATTTTTATCTACAATACTGTCTGGGCTGCCTGGTGCTCTTTCATGGAATGTGTCCCTTTATAATGCATCTGTGGGTTATTTGTGGGGCCTGCCTGGTGTGCATAGTGTGCATAGGAATTTGTTCATCCCCCCCAAAAAAAATAGTCCGCCCCCCCCACAAGTTCTCAGGGACAGTGGACCGGCCTCTTGCTGAAAAAGTTTGCTGACCCCTACTGTAAAGTATGGTGACCTGAGAGATTAAGCCTGGCTTGAGGTTGTTCATGAGTTTTGTGGCTAAGCAAGCACCTGATTCTGGATCTCTCCAGTCCTCTTGCCACAATCTAACCACTACACCACAGTGGCTTTCCAATATGTATTCTGGAAGAGATTGAATGCTGGTACACATGGCTCATTTTGAATCATTCAAATGGGGTGGCCATGTTAACTGGACTCTAGTGCAAGACAATTTTGCTGCCATGGCAGCACTAAGAGCTTTGGATGTCCCCAGTGTTGCTGTTAGGGCAGGACTTTGGGGCAGACCTCTAAAGCCCCACTCAACAGCTTAGGCTCCAGAGGGCTCCCACTTGCAGGAGGGATGGCTTCCACATTTTGAAGTAGCATCAAAGAGTTGGAAGGAACTTTGAAAGGTAATCAAGCCCACTCTCCTTCCCATGCAGGTAGAAGCCACTGTCGTCTAAAGGTCCCCCCACATAAGATCAGAGTTTAAAAATACTTAATTGCAACAATTAATGTATATTTTATTTCCTCCCCCACACGGTCATTGTAGGCAGTACGTTTGTAAACATGTCTTCACACAGGATGCTTAAAAATAACAGTAATTGCTGTTGTTATGCCTCTTTTAGACACCCGTATTACCCTAGTCAACTGTCCCTTTCTACAAAGACTGCTAAGACAATCTGTCCCCTCTCCCAACTTGTTCTGTTACTGGGAGAGATTGTGCAGGTGGATCACACTTATCAAAATATACAGCTAAGTTTGGATGTCCCAGGGCGCTTCCAAGAATAAACAGAGTGCATTCTGGGATATTAGCATGGAGCTATATGCCTGGCAGAACAGTTATCAGTTCAAAGGAATGTCAAAGCCACTTAGCTGACGACATTCATGGAATATATGAAGAATTGCTTTGTTATGCTGCAGAAGAGGCAGTCCCCCCAAAGCAGGCATTTTGATGCTTCCGGTCTTCCTGAAATAGTGTAAAACCAAAATAAGGATTGTTGTAACTTTAAAAAATAAAATAAAATAAAATGCCACACTTCTGAGTTATTCCACCTCCTTGCTCTGCACGTATTTGTGTAAGCACTTGGTTCTTAAGAGATTAATTGAGCTGAAATTAATCCTATAATCCTCTCTAAAGTGGGGATAGGAAAGTGGTTCAAGACCCAAATGGGAGGAAGCCATCAGAAGGTAAAGAAAACGAACCTAAAAGTAGCTTGCTTGGCCCTGGATACCACGGAGAATTAAACGCTACTCTCCAAAGCTCAGCTGGGCAGCTTTTTGTTGAGTTCCCTTTTGAGTTAATTTGGACCAAATTGAAAGAAGTGGGGAATTAACTGAATGAATGAAGTAAGCCAGGATTCCACAACAAAATGAGTCACATGCACAGAAACATCCCATATAGACCAAAGCCCAATAATGACCAAGGCTGAGCATGCAACTTCAGATAAGACCCTCAAATAGGTTTCATCTGGATGGAGCCTCTGAGCCAAACCTGCCAAACCGCCCTTTACTGAATTCTTCTAGGATGTACTGCCAATGGCTGCATTTTAGCAGTTTATCTAGCATCCTTGTCCTGCCACTGCTGTAGTCATTTCCCCTTGCTGCCCACATTTCTAATTCATTGCACCATGGATGAGGAGTGTGGGGCCCTCCAGTGGTTCAGCTCCAGCTCCCATCAACCAGCATGACCAACAGTTAAGGATGACAAGTGCTGTAGTCTGACGGTGCCTGGAGGGCCCCAGGTTTCCCATCCCTGCCCTAGTCTTTGGAGAAGAAGGTTGTGCACGAATGTGCCAGATCATATGGCAGTCTAACAGTTGCCAGGAGACTCCAGCACAGGAGCAATATACACAATGAATAAGAAACTTGCATCTTTGTCAGACATGAGGACTGCCACCTGACAGCCATTCTGATAGAGGACTGTGAAATAGGACACACAGTGGAGGGTGGAGATGTTTGCCTCCATTTCATGCTATTTTCTAAAAGTGTCTCCCTACCCCAGAGTAGCTGCTCACCAGGTTTGTAAAGTAGACGTTTTTATTACTTTGACTGTTTGCTACCTAATGACGTTAACAGTTTCTTTTCACTTTATGACTGGGAGTAGCCATGTGGTGTTATCTGCTTGTGTAGTTAAATCTGTTAAATGCTTTTTCAAGGAAAAACACCCCTGTTAAATGCTTTTGCAATCATGGCTGATGATTAACACACCAAACAATGCTGAGAGTGGCAAGCATATATGCTATTGATGGGTTACCTCTCAAGTTCGGCCATGTTCTCCTTGCAGTCTTCACCTTCATCAAGGAGATTTTGCAGCTCTTCATACTCTAGTCTGTCCGGCCAAAGTTCTGCGCTTCCCATGGTGTGTTTGTCGCACTCAGCATCTTCTAAATGAGGACAAAAAAGAAAAGCCAAAGCCCTTGTTATGCATAGGGTCATCACAACCACATTGCAACTTACAAAGTCTAGGAGGAACTATACGATAAAAATAATTAAAAATAAATCACAGAACAAAAGGCTCTGCAAAAAAAGCACACAAATAAAACCAGCAGAAAACATAGTGGCTGAAACCGTTCCAAATCCACATGAAGCACAGCAAAGGGAAGTTTAGTGCAAAGATTGAAGCGCCCAATAGATTGTAACTGAAAGGTGTGGGAGAACAGCAATGCCTTTCCCTGAGAGAGGGTAGGACTAGCCAGCTGCAATTAGAGATGGGGGATAACTTTGATTCAGTTTGCATTTAAAGACAAATCTACGTAATTCACTCTTCCAGAAGCAATATGGGAATCAAAACACAGCCATCCTACAAAATTTGCATTTCTCTGAATTTTGCGAAGCAGTTCTCCAGCCAAACAATGCTTACAGACATGCATACATTGGGAGAAAGTCTGCATGGAAGTTAATGTATTCTGGAATACATTTTTATTAAAGTTATACACAAGACAGACATATAAAAAAGAAAAAAAATACAGAAAAGATTGCAAAACAAGGGTCAGTACAACAAAGATATATAAGTCATTTTTTTTCCTTTCTCCAACTATACAAAAAAAAAATAGTTTGGCTACATCATACAAAAAAAGAAAAAGAAAAAAAGAGAGAGACACAGCCTGAACTCCCTTCCATCCTTTTGGTAAGTATCGAATATCTACTTCCATTACGTATTTGATTTTTAATCTATGATCCTAGATTCACTCGCTGGTAGTATTGTTCTAACCCCGCCAGTTCACATTAAACATTTATTCCAATATAGTTCCAGTATTTACTCCAATTTTTCAGAAATTTCTGTTCATCTTGATCTCTTATTTTACCTGTTAGTTTATCAAGCTCAGCATAATTTACCATTTTAATCTGCCAGTCATTTATGCTGGGGATGGTTTCCACTTTCCAGTATTGTGCCAACATAATTCTCGCTGCTGTGGTGGCATAGAGGAATATCGTCTTGTCTTCCTTTTTGATTTCTTTACCCGTCATTCCCAGCAAGAAGGCTTCAGGTCTTTTGGGAAAAGTGTACTTAAGTATTTTTTTAAGCTCATTATAAATTGATTCCCAAAAGCCTTTCACCTTTTTACATGTCCACCATAGATGATATAGGTCACCCTCCACCTCACCACACTTCCAGCATTTCTTATCCTTTAATCTATACATTTTGGCCAATTTCACAGGGGTGTGGTACCACCTATATAACATCTTCCAAATATTTTCTCTCAATCCCATACATGCTGTAAACTTTATGTTAGAATTCCACACTTCCAACCACCTTTCGAAATCAATATTATAGCCAAAGTCAATTGCCCAATTAATCATTGCCTCCTTCACCTCCTCGTCCTTTGTATACCACTCTAGTAGTAAATCATAGATTCTGGATAGGGTTTTGTTTTTACCTTCTACTACTTCTATGTTAAATTTTGATTTTTTATCATCAAAACCCAACTTCTTCTTATCCTCTTTTAACAGATCATTCACCTGGTGGTATTGTAACCAACCAGTGAATAAGCTTTTTATCTCTTCATAAGGTCTAAGTTTGGGCCCTTGGTCTGTTTTTCTTAACATTTCTTCATAGGTGGCGTTTTTCTCCTCCATATTTGTTTTCTTGACCGTTAAAACCTCTATTGGTGAGATCCACCATGGAGTCTTTCTTTCAAGGAGGTTTTTATTCCTTTCCCATGCTTGGTATATTGGTCCCCTAAAAATATGATTAAAAAAACTCTTGTGGACCTTCACTTTCCCATACCAAAGGTACGAATGCCATCCGTACCAGTTATTAAAACCTTCCAGGTCCAATAGGTCTCTATTCTCCAATTTTATCCAGTCTTTTAACCAGAGTATACAAGCCGCTTCATAGTATAGACTTAGGTCCGGGAGAGAAAAGCCCCCTCTTTCTTTTTTATCTATCAAAATTTTCATTTTTATCCGTGGCCTTTTCCCCTGCCAAATATACTTCGCCAAGGCTCTCTGCCACTCTTTACATTGTTTTAGGCCTTTAAGTATGGGGATAGTTTGAAATAGAAATAGCATTCTAGGCAGAATGTTCATTTTAACAACAGCTATCCTCCCCAAAAAGGAAAGTTTCATCCTCCCCCAAATTTCCATGTCTTTCTTTATACTCCTCCAGGTGACATCATAATTATCCTTATATAAATTTATATTCTTAGCTGTGACCCATATTCCGAGATATTTCACTTTCTTAGCTACCGCAATTTCCGTCCTTCGTTCTAGATCTATCGTTTCTTCCTTTGTTAGATTTTTAACCAACATTTTGGTTTTGTTTTTATTTACCTTAAGTCCTGCCACAGCTCCAAATTCGTCAATTTTTTGTAAAGCTTCTTTTACGCTATTTTTTGGGTCTAAGGTTAATACGATGTCATCTGCAAAGGCCTTGATTTTGTATTCCCTCTTTCCTACCTTGACTCCTTTAACTTCTGTTGCCCCCCTCAGTCTCTCATTCAGTATTTCTAATACTGTTATGAACAATAAAGGAGACAGGGGGCAGCCCTGTCTAGTTCCTTTATATATGCTGAAGTATTCTGTTGTGGTGTTGTTTATTATCAATTTTGCCTTCTGTTCCTTGTATATTGCTTCTATGCCTTTTCTAAATTTCTCTCCCATTCCCATCGTTTCCAGACTTTTCTTCAGGAAATCCCACGAGATATTATCAAACGCCTTTTCAGCGTCTATAAATACCAAGGCCGCTTGTCTATCTATACTCATATCCAAATATTCAATAATATCTATCAGGTTCCTTACATTTTCCCTTAATTGTCTCCCTGGGAGGAAGCCCATTTGATCTTTATGTATTTTATTATTCAGAACCTTTTTTAGTCTTTCTGCCATTATATCTGCAAATAGCTTGTAATCATTATTTAATAATGAAATTGGCCTATAGTTTTTCACTTCCAAGGTATCTGCATCTTTTTTAGGAATCAAGGTGATATATGCTTCCTTCCAGGTATTCGGGATCCTTCCTTCCTTTAAAATATTGTTCATCACTTCTCCTAACACTGGGGATATTTGATTACTTAGTGTTTTGTAATATTTGGCCGAAAGGCCATCTAGCCCTGGCACTTTCCCACTTTTCATCTTTTTAATAGCCTTCTTTATCTCTTCTTGAGTAATTGTCTGGTCTAATATCTCTTTTTCTTCTTTTGAAATTTGTTTTAGGTGATGTTCTTGCAAAAAATAGTCTATTTCTTGTTTTGTTTCCTTTCCTCTTTTATAAAAATCCTTATAATATTTTTGGAATATCTTTCTTATTTCTTTTGGTTCTTCCACAATCCTTTCTCCTTCCCTTATCTTACTGATCGTGTTTTGTTTTCTTCTTTCTCTTATTTGCCACGCCAAATATTTGCCTATCTTATTTGCAGATTCAAACGTCCTCTGATTCATCATTTTGATTTTCCATTCTACCTCTTGGTCAATTATTGTAAAAAATTTAGCTTGTAGTATCTTTATATTCTGCTTTGCGGTCTCCTCACTGGGGTTGATAGTTAACTTTCTTTCATTTTCCATAATCTGTGTTAGGATCTGTTCCTTCTTTGTCTCTTTTTCTTTTCTTACTTGGCTATTTTTCTGTATTAGAAAGCCCCTCATAACTGCCTTTCCTGCATCCCACACCGTCTCTATAGCAGTTTCCCCGTTTAAATTCCATTTAAAATAATCTTCTATTGTCTCTATTGCCTTGTTTACAATCTTCTGGTCATTAAATAAAGATTAATTCATTCTCCATCTAGCTGTTTTGATATCCTTACCTTTTAACTCAATGGAAACCGCATTATGATCGGATATAGTTCGTGGAAGAAGTTCCGATTTAATTAAATTCTGAGTCAGTTCCTTCGAAATCCAAATGCTATCTATTCTCCCCCAACTCTGATTTGGGTTTGAGAAGAAAGTATATTGTTTTATAGTGGGGTTTTTGAGTCTCCACGCATCAATTAATCCCAGGTTATTTACCATATCAAAAAAAGATCACGGTAATTTACCTTCCTTCTTCTCTTGTTTTTTTGTTGACTTATCTAGGCTTGGAGACACCACCCCATTAAAGTCACCCATTAATATCATTTTTTTGGTCCATCCATTCCATCAATTTGTCTCCTAATTCAGAGTAGAAGGCGGATTTTTTATCATTTGGGGCATATATTCCCACAACAATTATTTTTTCTCCCTGAAACACCATCTGAACTATGACTACTCTCCCTTGATCATCTTTATACAATAATTGTGGATCATATTTTTCCTTTATATAAATTACCACCCCTCTTTTCTTCACCCTATCTGATGTCACAAAATCTAGTCCCAGTCTCTTATTACTTAATAATCTCTTATGCTTATTTATTATATGCGTCTCTTGGAGACATATTAAATCACAGTTCTTTTTCAATAGTACATGCGTAATCTGGTTCCTTTTATTTTTATTATTCAGCCCATTCACATTCCAGTTTAGTATTTTTAATGCCATCTGTTATGTAATATTAATTAACTTATCAGGCCTATACACAATCTACTGTTCTTTGTCTCCTTTCTCTAGTTCTTCTCTTTCTCCTATTAAACTCTCCTCTCTTTCTTCTTCTTCACTCCCCCCACTTTCTTCCCCCTGCTGGTTCTCCACCTCCTCCTCCCCCATCATTTCCCCCAGGTCCTTCTCGTATCTCCTTGCAAATTTTTGAAGTTCTGAAATGGTAGACAGTTAAAACTTTTTTCCCTTGAAATAAAATGAAATACCTTCCGGAAACTCCCATCTGTACAAGATCCCATTTTTCTTCAGTTGGTTTGTTAATTTTTTATATGGGTCCCTCCTTCGAAGAAATCTCGAAGGAATCTCTTTATAAATAATAATTGGGTTTCCTTCAATATATAACCTTTTAACGTAATTCTGTTTCAAAATTTCATTTCTTATCTCCAATGAATTAAACATGGCTATTACATCTCCTGGCAGTTTTTTCCCTCTGGCTTTGGCCGATTTTATTCTTATTCGGAATATATTTACCAAGCAATGGCTTATCTCTTCTTCTTTTCTATCTAACCATGTTGCCAGCTCTTTCACCACTTTAACTCGAATATTCTCATTTAAATCCTCTGATATTCCTCTAAATTTTAGATTAGATTGATTTTGTCGCATCTGCGTCATAGCCATGTTATCCAACAACTCTTCCTGTGTCGCTCCTATCTCTTTAACTTCTAGTCTAATCCTGTCCATCTCTTTCTTACTGTCTTTCGTGTCCTTTTGACCCTCTTCACTGAGTCCTCCAAAACCTTAGTTCTTACCGAGAGATCTTTAACTTTTCCTGTCAATTCCCCCACCACTCCCTGCAGTTTCTTATCTAAAGTATCTCGTACCTCTATCAATTTTCTCTCAATATACTGTTCATTATTTTTAAATTCCTTTCTTATTTCGGCCATCAAGCTATCATAGTCTCTAATTTCTCTTGCCTCCTTCCCCTCTTCTTGTCTTGAAGGCCTCCTTTCCGCTGGTGTTACCACACCCTTCTTAGAGCCGTTCGGCATTTGTATATTTAAGATTAATTCCTCCTAATATACTGTAGGGATAAGGTATAGAGGTAACAAAGCTAACGTCTCTCAGATATTACAACAGGGGTCCAAAATTAACTAAATTGGTACAGTGCAAAAACTAGCCCTTATTTGAAGTCAAATAATGATAATACAATTTTAACTGTACCTAAATCAAGACACGTGTTTAAACCCTCAAAGTCTTATGCTTAAATATAATAGACACCTGAACCACCAAAAGCACTTCCAGATTCAGGGGATTCCCAAACTCGTGGGCAGGGTCCTGCAAAGACGTATTCTTTAAATCCCGGGGTGTATATCTCTTTAAATCCCGAAGAGAGTCAGGAGAGTCACAGCCGTCTCTGAAGATCGAAAACGTATCAGATTGGGATGATGAAGGCGGATCCCCTTTAACTTGCTCAATATGGCGATCTTTTCACAGTCTCACAGACCCTGTCTTTGAGCACAGTCTCACAGTCTTTAAACAGTCTTTAAACACAGTCTCACAGTCCCTGTCTTTAAACACAGAGTGCTGCGAGGGCGCCTATATTCCACACTCTGTTTAAGTCCCAACTCTCCCCAATCCTGAGATTTAAAAGCAGAAATCCTCCACAGAAACCCGTGCTGGCTATAGCGCACTCCTTCCCGATGAAACAGAAAAGTCTTTTCCCCCTCTCTCTAGTCCGTTTAATAATTCCGCTGTACACTACTGTTACCTTGCCTCCGACTCTTTATACTTTGTGTCTGAGGTCTTTCCACCACACTCACTTGGCGTCTTGTCTCTTCTTTTCGTTTCCTCTCTCCCAGCGTCTCGCTATACTCTTTTTTCACCTTACCGCCAGGGGTGGACTCCTCCTCCTTTTCACCAAATGTTCCTTCTCCGCTGGGTTCTTATCAAAACGTTCCTTTAATCTTATCTAAATATTTTCCAATATTTCTTTTATCCCCACTGCTTTTTCCACAGTGTTCTATATCTACTTCCCAGCTTCTCCGCTGTTGTTGGAGGTCCGCCGCTTTCCCTCGGAGCTTGAGGCTTCACAGCATGGAGTCTGTTGCCTCCCCTTTACGCTGCAGCTCCAGCCTTGTTAAACGCCGGCAACACAGGCGAGCACAGGCAGCGTCGCAGGTGCTTTGTCCCCCAGGATTCCCTCCTGTGGTTTCGGGGTTCACGTAGCCTTCGCGACCCCTCTAAATCTCCATGCTGTTCGAGACCCCCCGGAGGAGTTATCTCGCACTCCTTTTCCGTGGCCGCGGCGTCCCGGAAGTCCCGTCGTTAATGTATTAGTGAAAATTACACACACACAAAATTATTTACATTGGGGAAAATTGCTTGTAATAATAATCATCCTCATATCTGTACCTTGCCCATCTGACTGGGTTGACCCAGGCACTCTGGGTGACTTCCCACAGATGTAAAAACATAACATGTACATTAGTCACAACTGCATACAAAAATATGTTTATTAGGAGAAATTCACAATAAAAAGCTGGTGAATTTTCATGATTTTTTTTTAAAGAAAGGAATCACATATTGCTGCAGAAATGAGGAGCTTGGAAAATGGAGAAAATGAGGAAATCGAAATTGACAGGCCCCTTCATTCTGTAGCTGCAATTCTGATCAGGAGACCATCACACTGCAACATTTCATTGCAGTGCCCACTTGTACTACTAATAACTGACACTCTCTCATGCTCTCTGCACAAATGCCTTGTTTGCAACAGAGGAATGTTTGTGAAACCCTGCTGCCTTTGACATGAGTCAAACAGGATCAGTGTGACAGGGTGGGGTGACTCAATCTCTCTGGCCCCAGAAGGTTGTGAACATTCACACCCTCCCAGTCTAGGCAAAGAACCCCAGCAGAAAGACAAACATAGGAAGCTTCTGTACACCATGTCAGTTTATTTGCCTGTCCAGCCCAGTATTACCTGTTCTGACTGGCAGCAGAGAGAGCTCTTTGCCATCACTTGACCCTTTTAAGAAAATGCCAGGGATTGAATTTGAGCCCTTCTGAACGCAAAGTATCTGCTCTACCGCCCCTGAGCTAACCCCCCCCCCCAAGAGACCTACCTTCATAAATCCGACATCCTTCAGAGGCCATTCTTATAGGAATCTTGTGGCGAAAACCTCTCGGCTTTGGTATATTTCAAGCCTGGCAAGGAAAAAAAAAGAGTGCAGAAAATGACAACAAAGGCAGATCACGTCGAAATCTCAGCAATAGCAGAATTGTCATCGTTACAGTTCCAACCATTTTTAAATTTACAGTGGTACCTCGGGTTAAGAACTTAATTCGTTCCGGAGGTCCGTTCTTAACCTGAAACTGTTCTTAACCTGAAACACCACTTTAGCTAATGGGGTCTCCCGCTGCCGCCGCGCCGCCAGAACACGATTTCTGTTCTCCTCCTGAAGCAAAGTTCTTAACCTGAGGTACTATTTCTGGGTTAGTGGAGTCTGTAACCTGAAGTGTCTGTAACCTGAAGCATCTGTAACCCGAGGTACCACTGTAATTGAATTACTGAATTCAGTTTTAGCCTGGTCTCTGCATTCTTTGCACAAATCAGAACCTGGAGATTCTTCACACTCAAGCTATATCTGTGAGACGTAGGAACACAAGAGAAGTCCTGCTGGATCAGGCCAGGAGCCCATCTAGTCCAATGTCCTGGTCTCACAGTGGCCAACGGGATGCTTGTGGTAAGGACCTGAGCACAAGAGCACTCTCTCGCCACCTTGTGGCTCCCAGAAGCTGCTATTCAGAGGTTTACTGCCTCCAACAGTGGAGGGATAGCAGACAAACTGGAAAAAAATAAGTTTTAACTGTGATGGTGGTGCATAGGCATCCTGAGATGAATAAATCCTAAGGTTATGGAGGAACTAGATGAGAGGCTTAAGACTAGGGATGGAGCAGAAATTTGATCCAGTTTCCATAAAGGTCTTCACATTTTCTGAAACAGTATGCAAACCAAAACACAGCTATCTGAAATTGGCCCTTATCCAAATGCTGCAATACACTTCTCCACTTACTTCTTACTTACTTCTGTGTAGACCTGGTTAGGACCCCTGTCTTCTGTAGTTTTCTCCCCATGGAAAACCCTCCTGTCAAGGCAACACTAAATCTGTTTGCTGGCTGTTAGGTTGGCAAGATCAACAGAACGGGACCCAGACAACCCTCTTGGGCTTACCTTTTTCATTTGCCTGGGTGACTTCTGCTAAACTGATGCGCAGAGCAGTCTAGTAGTAGGTGGAGGAGGTGTGTTCCTGGTTAATAAGTAGATGAGAATATTGACATTTGCAGTTTGCACAAACAGCAGACAACTGAGTGTCATCAGAGGCCTCTCAGGCATAGGAAGACACAGTAGGTTTGAAAAATACAACTAGGCTGCCAGTAACAGCCTCTTTAATACCAGTAGGGTCGAATCTGTCATCTTTGAATCTTGAGTTTGGTTCTCCACATTTTCACACCAGTTTATTATTTATTTATTTTTAAAATAGCCTTATGAAAGTTCAACAGCATATAGTGTGAGTATGTGATTTCCCCTAATATATGCACATTGCACAAAACAATTTCCCTGGTATAATGAATATTTGTATGTTATCTTCACTAATATATGCATACTTTTTAGTTATATGCATTGTAAACGTTACTTGGCTAGAGAACTGCATTGCAAAATTCACCTGAGTGCAAATATTTGAAAGGGTTTTCAGTTCACAGTATTTCCGAAAGTGCAAATCAGGTAAGTTTAAAATCAGGCAAGTTCACCTTGAAATGTGAACGGAATTAAATTTCTCCCCCATCCCTAAATAACAATCCTGCAGTAAAAGGGGGAGGTAGCTACCAGCCTGCACATATAGCAGTTCTTTTGACTACCAACAAATAGAGGCAGTGTGGTGTAGTGGTTAGAGTGTCGTTCAAGAACTATGGAGACCCAGATTAAAATCCCCTCTTCATCCATGAAGTTCACTGACAATCTTGGGACAGACACCCACCCTCTGCCCAATCCATCTCATGGGATGTTGTAGGATAATATGGAAAGGGCAGTCATGTATGCTCCAATGAGGGTGGTTTTTACTGGGATCGCAACCCAAGGGTGAGGAGGGTTAAGAACCTCCCCCTTCCAAGATGATAAAGACAGGCCCCCGGAGCAGCAATGAGGCTTGGAAAAATACACTTCAGTTAACACCAATGGGGACTCTGCTCGACAAAGCTAAATGCAACACAAGGAGGGGTGGCGACACAAAGATCACACCTGGGGAACAAAGGGTTCAGCCTTCCTTGTGCATTTTATATCTGTGGGGGTCCTGCAGCTATAGTTAAAGAGGCAAGGAAATGGACATAGTTGAATGCTGTGCATTTAGCTCAAGGGTAGCCAATGTGGTGATTATTGAACCCCATTCCTATCAGCCCCAGCCTACATTGCCAATGAACTGGGCTTTGTGGGAGTTGTAGTCCTGAAACAGACAGAAGAGGGTTCCACGTTGGCTAACTCTGATTTAGTACAACATGCTAGGTTGCAGGATGGAAGGATTCCCACGGAGAGAAACTTGCTCGTTTAAGCAACCTGTGGGGAGAAATAATCTCCTTATGAATGTTTCTGTTTAAACCTTGAGCACAAAAACCGCAGCAAGAGTCAAGAAGATAATCCCAAGATGACGTGTGCAAGGGAGGGCGATTGGGCATGTGTGCGTGGGAGAGCCCCATTCAAAAGAAAAAAGGAGAGAAAATGATGACATATCCAGAATGAAAAGAATCCAGTTCGGCCAAATTATCACTGGTGTGCTAATTTTTCTTACAGAGCAAATTGCCAGACTTGTAATTACAGTACAGTAAATGTGTATGTCATGACTCTGTGAGTAATTTCCATATGTGAGTGGGAATGATGAGAAATGCAGTAAGCTGCTTATATAATACACCTCTTTGTTCCGAAACGTATTCTGGCTGATCAGACAAGTTTTCCCCCAGACACTGTTTCCCCCCAGATACTTGGGAGAGATCCTGCAGGCCTCTTAGTAATGAGTAAAATGTCTAGAAATGAAAGGGGGTCGAGTAGAAAGTGTTGTGAATGTATGGAGGCAAAAGCTGAAGCGGTTTCAGCTGTGCTTATCTGTAGCTCCACTCAAGCTAGAATATGGCACTGTAAAGGTTTGGGGCATGAATGGCCAAGCCAAGGGGAAATAAACATTGACTTTAGGATATGGTGGGGGTGGGGTATACACCTGTTTTACTGTCAAGGACTGCATTGCATTGGGGTACTGGTAGTAACCTATTGATAGACCTTGCAGCTTGGGTGAATTGGATTGGAATAATCACTTATGATTTATGGAGTTCAAAGGCTTTATTCATGCAGGAACTATTTACAGGATGAGCGGAGAGAGAAAATAGCACGAATCTAGTCTGGAGAGAACAGCAAACAAAATGGCTCAACTTTTTAAAGGTGGAGTTAACTTAAGCATAGTTAACTGACAGACATGTGCTGGCTAGATTACTACACACCAGGGCTTCCGGTCCTGCCTGCCTTAATGGAGGCAGCGCCCACGACAGCGGGGGATCATCAGCGAACGAAAAACAAGGATGTCAGAGGGTAAACCATCCTTGCAAATTCCCCCCCAGGGATGGGGGGAATGGGCTTCACTCACAGTTTGTCTCGGTACCTGGTTCTTGCTCCAGCATGGAATGGAATGTGGGAGGCAGGGAGGTGCTGAGTGCAAAAGCACTTCCTCTGGCAAAACCCCTCCTACGCCACCATTTAGAAGCAGAGGTTCTTCATTTAATTGGATCTTTAATTGGCTTTAAAGTACCGGTGCATGATGGAAAAGGGTTGTAACAACATACTGCAGAATATACCAGCTACATGGATAAAAGGTTTGAATTGAGATAAGATTTTCTTTGGCATGAGAGTTGTTTGGGGAGAGGGAAGCCCACGGTTTGTTTATTCTAAGCTTCTTTTATATATTTATGATTCGGCAACTCCCTCCAGAATATAAGATATTTACAAGCGAGGAAGGGACATTAGAGTAATATTGATATTAACAAGCAAAAATGGAAACTGTGTGTGATCTGAAATGAAGAAAGGAGGGGGAGGGGAAGCTCAAGTATGACTATGTTGGAAAGACAGAGTAATTCCCCTCAGCTCCATTTAAAAACAACAGACAAGGAAAAAGAGACCAAGATTTTTGTGTGCTGTTGATGGAATATAATCTAATATAAGGTTTAATTGGGACATAAATCTCTTGATGGAAGGAAAAGAATTAGGGGGCTGTGATAAGAATGCTGCAGAGATTCTGGGAGTTGGAAAGGAGTATTAAAATGTAAGTGCATTTGAAAACTGTGCACCTTTTCCTAGGCTGAGGGGAAAATGGCGAAGATCTGTGACATGTTTTATTAGTGAAACAGAATGGTTTCTAGCAGAATGTTGCCTGTTCTGAGACATTGAAGCAAGGGACGGAGAGATAAGACCTCTGAGAAACTTTGAGATTCAGTTCTGCCCCAAGCTACGATGGGAGAACACAACAACTGGGAAGTGAAAGAGATAACACCATATATGGACAGAAGGAATCTCCATGGACATAACAGTTTTCACACGTAGGGCAGAATAAAGATAATAATTTGAGTTCCTCACCTGAAGCTTTAGAAATTTATATATTGTAACATCACGAATGGAAATCATTAGCTTTGTAGCTGTTGACTAAGGAATTATTATTATAACTGAAATGTAACTGACATTAATTAAGATTATGGAATGCAGTGATATAAGATCGGAAATGCATCCAAACCACCAGGCGGGGAGCTACTTTAACTAAAATGTATTAACTGGAAGTTGATTGGCATTTTGATACTTGCATAATTTGGAAATTAATTATAATTTGGCCATTATTGGGGGTATATTGGAAAACTAATTATATCTATCTATCTATCTATCTATCTATCTATCTATCTATCTATCTATGATTACTACACAAACAGTGCCCTCGCTTGTTTAAACTAACACATGCATTAACTAGAAGTTCAGGAGAAGGAAATGTATTTGCTTTCCTCCAGCATCTATCAAGGGCTGAATGCTGGAAGTGGACAGGGCCAAAGTCAGTGGGTGGCAGGTCTAGAACCACAAGTGGGCATGGTCCCTCTTTTCCCCCCTTCTTCCTGACACCCCTTCTCAGCCTCTCTGTCACACCTTTCCTCCCCCTCCCCCTTGCTAGGGGAGGGATATCTTTTACCAGAGGCCTGAAATGATCAGTTGAAGATGGCTATTCTGCCCTCCTCTTTCCATTCCACCATACATTTTGCATCCCTTCCCAATTTCCCCACTTCCCTTCTCCCACCCCTCCAGGCTTCCATGTCCCCCTCACACTGTATAAAAGGAGTCTGAAGGTTGCATAAAATCAGGCCAGAAGCAGGTTGTCCAGTCCTGCCTTAGGAGAAGGCCAACTGATGCCACAATCATGAAACGTATATCTGAAGGAGCGTCTTCACCCCCATCATTCTGCCCGGACACTGAGGTCCAGTGCTGAGGCCTTCTGGTGGTTTCCTCACTGCGAGAAGTGAGGTTACAGGGAACCAGGCAGAGGGCCTTCTCAGTAGTGGCACCCGCCCTGTGGAATGCCCTCCCACCAGATGTCAAAGAGAACAACAACTACCAGACTTTTAGAAGACACCTGAAGGCTGCCCTGTTTAGGGAAGCTTTTAATGTTTGATGCATTACTGTATTTTAATATTTTGTTGGAAGCCACCCAGAGTGGCTGGGGAAACCCAGCCAGATGGGCGGGGTATAAATAATAAATTATTATTATTATTATAACGTGGCTCCGTGCCCCCTCTGGCTGCAGGGGGAAGTCCTGGGTGTGTGTGTGTGGATTCTCTTCATCTCAGGCCAGCTGAGAAGCAGAGTGAGCTGCAAAAAGGAGGAGGGACCGAGAAATCAGCCTTTGCTCTGGCAGCCCCACTGTGTTTCCATGCTGGTTGCAATGTGAGGGGCATTTCTTCCTTTGCAGCCAGCAGGGGAGCTGCCAAGGGGAGGGCAGAGCAATCTTTGCCTCCTCCAGTAGCTTGCTGTGTTTTTAAGCTGGAGAGCACCAAGCGGTGCTCAGGTTTGTGTGTGTGCGTGCTTCTCTCTCCCCTCCCCAACCAACGCAAGAGAAATGAAAGGGATATAAAGGAGGCACGAATGCTTCTTAGTAGCAGTTGCTGGGAACCACAGCAGGAGGAAGAGGACTCTTGTGATTGGGTCCTGCTTAATGGCTTCACACAGGCATCTGGTTGGCTACTGTGAGACCAGGATGCTGGACCAGATGGGCCACTGGCCTGATCCAGCAGGCTCTTCTCATGTTCTGACAAAGAACATGTGGAAGGATCAAAATGTCAGGAGCTTGTCCTACACTTGAGTAGGACCCTGGCAGAGACACATGCCTGACTGGCATGTTCCTTCCCTCCTGGTCAATCATTTGAGAGCTTCAAAAGCTTTCTTCTGCCTGAACATCGATGCCAACAGACACCGGCACACTTAGGGATCCGCAGTGTCTTTGCAGTTCGCATGACAGACCTCACAACTCAGCATTTTGGCTAATCTACTTTATTTACATATACAGTGGTACCTCGGGTTACCTCGTTCCGGAGGTCCGTTCTTAACCTGAAACTGTTCTTAACCTGAAGCACCACTTTAGCTAATGGGGCCTCCTGCTGCCGCCCCGCCGCTAGAGCACGATTTCTGTTCTCATTCTGAAGCAAAGTTCTTAACCCAAGGTACTATTTCTGGGTTAGTGGAGTCTGTAATCTGAAGCGTCTGTAACCTGAAGCCTATGTAACCTGAGGTACCACTGTAAACACACACACACGGAGCACTGCAACATTGCTCTGTCTCTCTCTAGCATCAGACAGCAAAGAGAAAGAACAAAGGACAATAGTCCCACTTCACAGAACACAGTAACACAAACATCCTGTCTCTGTCACTTCCCACTTTGTGGAGTCAAAATATACACCGCCATGTGATAGACAAAAATCCCATGACTGCAATCATGGAGTAGGAATTCTAACACAAAAGACCTGGAGAGTTGGTCTGGGCTTGTGGGAGGGAGGAGGTGTGCGCAAAGGTACTGGATGGGGAGTATTTTAACCCTGAATAATTGGCTTCAGATTGTGGGGTGGGAGGGAGAGAAAATGTCAATGGGTGGGGGGGTGGAGAGGGAGGGGGGAGAGAGAGCGATGAGAGGGGTGGTGGTGGTAGAAATAGAAAGCGAGAAGGCTTGTGGTTCCTCAACAGATTACCTAGATGCAGTATGGTTAGAAGAATTTATGCTGGCCATAATGGACTACTAAAAATAGCTACCATTTTCCTACCATTCCTCCCAGGTAGAAATATTAGGGGGCTTTTCACATTTAAGCTTCTATTGCATACAAATCTGCCTCGAAGGTCTGTGCTACCCAGTCTCATTTGACATGTACACATTTGCTCAGGGATAATTAATGTTAACGCTAATAGCAATTCACATCTTGTTAATCAGATGTTAATTAGCCCACCTGCTACCTTCCCTCGCTGACTTTCCATCAATCTGGATAGTTACTCTGCACTTTAGATCCTCCTGGTTCATAGAGGTGGATATAGAACGACTGTATTGCTTCCAGTGTCTTATGCTAGCTCTGCAGCCTTTCCTCACACCACAGGGTGCAGCCATAAACATTCTTTTTGCATAGCTCACTGGCGTCATAAATTATTTTAGGCTGAATTTTGCTTTGAATGAAAATGAGTCTGCACTTGCTGCAATTCTCCCTTAGGGCCACCAGATGGCAGCAGATCATGTACAACAGATACAAGACTGGGATTAGCAGCAATAAGACAATAGCCTGTGGATATTCAGCTTCAAGGCTGTTTTTAGGGTACCTCTAAAGTAGCAACAGGGAATGTGTGGCCCTCCAGACTCCAGTTCCCATTTCCCCTGACCATAGATCATGGGCTAGAGCAGGCATCCTCAACCTCGGCCCTCCAGATGTTTTGAGACAGTTCCCAGCATCCCTGGCCACTGGTCCTGCTAGCTAGGGATCATGGGAGTTGTAGGCCAAAAACATCTGGAGGGTGGAGGTTGAGGAAGCCTGAGCTAGAGTTGATGGTGGTTGGAGTCCAACAATTTATGGACAGCATGTGTTTCTTATCCCCGATCTAATAATTTCTACTGCAATTTCACAGGTAATCTAGATCTAGATCAGTAGATCTAAAGTAGATCTAGATCAGGCCAAATCTGGAACAAAAATCCAAAGAAAACGTAACTTCCTTGCCACCAGTATTTATTCCTGACCCTGATGTTTGGTTATCCCCCGCCCCACATGGGTCACCAAATGTTATCAAGGACCCTGTGTTGGGTCCAACATAATATGATTCTTCTGCATGTTGTTGGCCTCCAACTCAGCCCCAAGCAGTGTGGCCAACGATCAGGGTGTGTGTCTGTTTTATTGAAGCTTATGTCCCCCTCAGGGCTATTGCCCTCACGTCCTGCTTGTGGACTTCCCATGGGCACCTGGTTGGCCACCATAAATGGAACTAGAGACCCTTTGCTGTGATCAAGCAGAGCTCATTTCACGTTCTTAGTACGATCATATCTCCTCTGCCATGCAGCCATTTGCCATTAATTTCTGAATGTACCCACAGGACCTGCCCTTCCCAGCCAACATAAGTTACTTCAGAACTCTTGTTAATATGCACTTTCTTACCCAGGTTTTCCCTAGGCATGTATTCAATGTAGCGCTACTAAGCTGTCCTATCCAGGATTTCCACCTGGCTAATGGGACTTTTCTTCCCTTGCATCCTTTAAATACAAACTTTATTTTCAGATAACTAAGTTACATGGACCAAACAAAGAAGAGAAATACGGTTTTCAGTTTCTATATTCACATATGATATACGCAGCGGTTAAAATCCTTTCTACAGTTCAGTTTTACATCCTGAATCTGATTTTCATAGCAAGAACAATCTAATAGATTCACTTCATTTTCAGTCATTGGATCTGTCAGGGATTCTTTAGCTGTGATTCCTGTGTAGCAGGGGGTCGGACCCTTCCAACTCTACAGTTCTACAATTCTATGATTTAAATCAGGTATAGGCAAACTCGGCCCTCCAGATGTTTTGAGACTACAATTCCCATAATCCCTGACCACTGGTCCTGTTAGCTAGGGATGATGGGAGTTGTACTCCCAAAACATCTGAAGGGCCGAGTTTGCCTATGGCTGATTTAAATATATTTAATACTGGTGTCCCCACCCCTTTCAAAGGAAGAGGAAACGTTTTGCAGTTGCTCAGTCACTGCAGAACGTGCTATTGAGGCTTGCTAATCATGACAGAGGCACCTGGGCAACTGGCCTCTGAGAAAACAAGAGGCTAACTGTGGTGTTTGCTCAGGAGCGGGAATGCAGATCAAGGCCTACCAAGTACACAAGGTTGATCTTCCGTTGTCTTACACCTCTGACAGTTTTCCACATTCACACCATACATTTAAAATACTATGATACCACTTTAAACAGTCATGGCCTCCCCCCAAAGGATTCTGGGAGCTGTAGTTTGTTATGGGTGCTGAGAGTTTCCCCATGTCCTCTCACAAAGCTACAGGCCCCAGAGCTCCCTGGAAAAAGGGACTGATTGCTAAACCGCTCCTGGTATTTGTAGCTCCGTGAGGGGAATTGGGGTCTCCTAACAATTCTCAGCAGCCTTAACAAATCACAGCTCCCAGAATTCTTTGGGGGAAGCCACGACTGTTTAAAACGGCATCATAGTGCTTTAAATGTATGATGTGAATGTGGCCAATGACGCACAGTTGGCAAAAATACACAGGATGGGCACTCTTGCTCTATCAGTCCTTGTTGAGAGAGCACTCAAGGACAAGTGGGTGCCTGCTGAAGAACATGGGCAATCTTGGCACACTTGAAACTGTAGTTCTGAGGGCAGGGGACCAGTGATTGAAGTTTTTATTTTTAATTAAAAGTAGCTGCAAATCTCTGGCTTTTCTCCGAGCAAAGGCTCTGACGTAGTGGGTATTTACCCATTTATTCATGCACAATTTTCCTCATCAAATGTTGCTATTAGCCTCTTCTGTGTGTGTTTGTGAGTGTGAAGTATCTGTATGCTCCACACGCCACAATAACGCTAGTAGCATCTTAGGGTCTGATTTAGGTATGGGAAAAGGCACGGTGGGATGGGAGGGAACCATTTAAATGCACACTACCGAGTGCCGCTGTGTAATCTGTTGTTTGGTCCTCAAATATGCGACTCAAAATTGTGGCATCTCCTGTGTTCTCAGGATTGAAACTGAGTAACAAGTTCTTGGCAGTGAACCTTGGCGATGCCCTTTTCTGTTGGGCATGGGATCTATGCCAGTCCAGTACCAGACACAGCAATTATTTCATCTTCTGGGCTTGCCACAATAGCACCTGACTCAAAAGAGAGAGGGAGGGAGGGAGGGATTGACCAGAGTGACCTAGACCTGAGCTGTCAAATGACAGGTGCCAATCTGTAGGTCAGCTTCTTAAGCCCACAGATCTCTCCGCTTGCAATTCATTTGAGGAAGGACACACAGGCTGCTTGTATCTATTTAGCTGAACTGCTCCCTTTCATTGTTTCCTGAGCGGCGACATTATGGGGCTCAGTGATCAGGAATGGCAGAAGGTCGTAGACATCTGGGGGAAAGTGGAACCAGACCTCCCTGCTCATGGGCAAGAAGTTATCATCAGGTAAGCAGAAGCCGGTGACCGAAATCTGAGAAGCAGCTTTCTTGCGAAGTTAGCATAGTGGCATTTTTAAGAATCAGCTTAGGAACGTTGCAAAGTTTCTGATATTATGTGGGTGGAACAGAGAGAAAGACGACTCTGCAGATAAATCTGAATGCTTTAATTCCTATCAACCTCAAATTTTTTTTATCAGCTTTTAAAATAGATCTCGACTGCTATAAGATATAGGTTGCTTTTGTAATTGACATTACTGACTGAATCATTAACACATAATAAAAGAGGATTAGAACCATAGTTGCATTATTACTTCCTGAATGTCAAACCAACTGAGGTTCTTGGAAAAGGGCACAGAAAATTGTCCAGATATATGGGATGCCTCCAGACAGTTACTATTTTGCAGGAGGGATTCTAGTGCATATTGCACATTTACGTATGTTTGCACAGTTAATGGACTGTGTGGCCCTAGCACATATCCACTTTAAAAATGAAAGAAAACACACTTTTTGTGGTTAGTAAATGCACTGAAAAATGTGGGATGAATGAATAGCAGAAAAAATTGAAAACACGCCACAGACACGTTAGGATAGAAAAATCAGAATGAATGTTCAATAAAAACTGGGGATAGTCTAACCATTGTGCAAGCTTTGTGCAAGCAAAACAGGAGGAAGCCATGGATCCAGCAAAGTAGCTGTAAGTAATTTCCTGAGGATGAAGTTTCACTATTATTAGCAAAGATGCTTTAGATGATTGGAATACCTGTAATGAAATGGAGCTAAGCAGGGCGAGTGACAAAAATTTGGGGTTAAAGGAAAGATCCTGGTTCCATTGGCACTGGAGGCAATATTGACATAAAAGCTTAAGAAGAGCCCTGCTGGATTAGGCGAAAAGTCCATCTAGATGACATTCTGGTTCCTCATCATGGCCAGCCAGATACAAGGTGACCTCAAAGTGGTTGACATGTGTTATTCAAAGACTATAGCTCAGTGGTGGTGCATCTGCTTTGCATGCAGAAGGTCCCAGGTTCAATCCCTGGCATCTCCAGGTAGCTGAGAGAACCTCATGTCTGAAACCTTGGAGAGCTGCTGCCAGTCAGTGTAGACGATATTGAATTAGATGGGCCAAGGACATGATGTGATATGAGGCAGCTTCTGATGTTCCTGTGTGCCTAATCTGAACACCAGAAGTACAAATCCTAAAATGCCATTTAAAACCACAACAATAAAACAATTATAATCAACAGAGGAATAAGACATTCTTACTGGGCTATGAGTGATCACCAAAGAAGAAGACCAAAACGGACAAGGCAAACATGGCCTCTGAAAGCCTGGGGCAACCAGAGCATATTTGCTATAGGGCAAAATCCCAATTGTGTCAAGTTTTCTAGACAGAGGGTTCCCTAGCTGTGGTGCAACTAGGAAAAAGGCCCTGCTCTGGGTCCCTGTGTGATGGCCTACACCTACAGTCATCAGTGGGAATGTATGCATCCCCTGCCCATTTGTTCTCAGGGTTTGGCTTGTTGATATGGGGAGAAGCACTGCAAGAAATATGTAAGTTCCAGCTTGGTAAGGACCTTGAGTTGGGCCTGCCTGGTAATATATAGGTAGATCCTGCAAAACTGGTGTTGCATGCCATCGTGCAGAAGTGCCCATTAATATGGCTATGTGGCTGCATTCCTCACTAGCTTCAGTTTTTAGGCTGTCTTCAAAGGGATATGAATAGTTGTTTAAACAGGGAGATGATTTCAGGTTTTTTTTTAAGGGCTTTGGAGCAGAAACTGGGCATTTCTCTTCCAACAAAGCTTGGAATGTGGCCCAATTAAATTGCAGGAGATTCCCAGAAATGTTATTCGAATGGCATTCTGAAGATTGAAACTCCCATTTTCCTATGAAGGGGTTACTTTCACACTGTCATAATTTCCCAGTTACTCTGATATCAGGGAACATAAATGACACAGGTAGCTATGGGTTCTCTTACAGGTGGCATCTTTGATGGATAGCCAGTTTAATCACTGCCACCTATTTACCAGTACTCCACATTGACTGGGCTATTCAATTCAATGGTTTCAGGATGTTTCAGAAGCACCCGGAGACCCAGGAGCGCTTTGACAAGTTCAAAAACCTGAAGACGGTGGATGACATGAAGAGTTCAGAAGAGCTCAAGAAGCATGGAACGACTGTCCTCACAGCCTTGGGCAAAATCCTAAAGCAGAAAGGGAACCACGAGGCAGAACTTGCACCCCTGGCACAGACCCACGCCAACACACACAAAATCCCGGTCAAGTATCTTGAGGTAGGCAGCCGTGTATGTCTCTATGGGGGGTAGTGGAATAATGCCCTTGATTGACCAGGATAAAAGCAGGAGAGAGATGGGAGGTTCTTTTCTTCTCTCTCTGTATATACAAACATTGGGTTATAGGAAGTTGATTTCTACTGAGTTAGAATGTTGGTCCATGTGCTCTCTAGAGTTTCAGACAGGGAACTTTCCCATTCCTTTTGTACTTGGTTTTGTTTGGTAGATCTTGGGGTTCTCGTAAAAAGCCAAAGTAGATCCCAAAAGCCCACCCAAATGTAGAAAATAACCTTCCCTGCTTTGATATTTCAGACGTACTTTCTTTGAAAGCTGCCAGCTTTACATTTCTCTTTCCCTCCCATTCTTTCTGCACAGTTCATTTGCGAAATAATTGTTGGCGTCATTGCTGAAAAACACTCTGCAGACTTTGGGGCCGATTCGCAAGCGGCAATGAGGAAGGCCTTGGAGCTGTTCCGCAACGACATGGCCAGCAAATACAAGGAGCATGGCTTCCAGGGCTAATAGTGAGCATGGGAGGCAATGTTCCCTTTCAGCAAGGATGGGGAGCCTGTGTGTGACCCTCCAGATGTGGCTGGACCACAACTCCCATCAATGGCGAGGGCCAAAGGGAGCTAGAGTCAAACAACATCTGGAGGACCACAGGTTCTTCATCCCTGTCACGAAGAGAAATAAAGCAGCATGTTTTGGGTGTGTGATCAATCTAGCAGAAGAATATTCCTCTTTCATGGCAGAAAATTAGTTTGGCACCAGCTTGAAAAAAATATACTCACTATATAAGGCTCAAGTTACACACCATGACAGAAGACCCACATCTTTAAAAGAAACTCTCTCGTTCATAATATTATTATTGCTATTGTTGTTGTTGTTATTATTATTATTATTATTATTATTGCCTGCCCTTCACCAGCAGGTCTCAGGGTGGGTTACAGCAGTTTCAAATAAAAAATTAAAAACAGTTAAAACAGCTTATAAGTGCAGGAATAGTGTAGGCCCAGAAAACACATGCATTCAGGGGTGCCGACTTGAATAAAATATTGTTTGGGGTAGATAAGCACCTCCCTGTATCAGTCATGATCACAAGTTGTAGCACGCACATAATTTGAATGACAATGACCATCAACTTTTTTTGGGGGGGAGCAAGCAATTCCTTCAAATATTTTATTGGGGGGAGGGAAAGGACCTTGGCACTTAGGAGTTGGCTCCTATGCACACATCTCAGATGTGAAAAGCCGCGGTAAAGAGGTGTACCTTCAGCATTCACCAAAAGCGCTATAGAGAAGAAGTCATGTAAAGTTGAAGGTTGAAAGTGAAGTTTATAAGACCAAATGGGCATGTAGGCATGAAATGCTGAATCATCTCATGCCAAACATCTTACTTCCCAGTGGTCCATCCACCAGAGTCTTTTCCTCCTCCAGCTAGGCCCTGATGCCAAACTCTAATGATCCTTTTTTGCAAAAGGTATGGTCAGATAGATAGTGGGTGGGAAGTTCAGCACCCCCTGACTATTGGTTCTTTAAATCATACCGTTGCATAATATATGAATGGTGTCAGAAGGTCTGTCACTGTAATGTGTAGCTTGGGCTGTCAACTGAGGCTTTTTTTTTTTTTAATCTTCAGCACGAATCATTGTAATTTTGGGCTTAGTAGAATAAAAATTATATACAACAGAGATAAGCGATGGTTGCCTTTGTTAAAAATCCGCTGAGATATTATCCTCCATCTGATGTCATAATAGAGAAAGGTTGCCTTGTGGTTAGTAATAGCTGTGAAAAAATGTTGGGCGAGGCTGTTCAGAAGGCGGGTAGAAGATAGGGTTGCGAGTTCCTGCTTAGATTCAGTACTACTTGCTGTTTTAATAACTTGAGATAGAAAGACTAGCAGGATTTGCTCCTGGTAGAATTCGTCCCTGGTCCACCCTCCCACTCACCTTCCTTGCCTGCTGTACCAAACAGGATCCCAGTTCCATCTGGCAACAGATGGGAGAGGGAAGGGAGTTGCGAAACAATGGATGACATCACTAGGTCAAAATCTGACAGCCCCTGTAGAGAGGAATTCCTGTTAGAATTGATTAACTGATTATTCTTAGACTGAGCAAGGGCTGGGGCCAACCTATTGTAAACTTGTTCTAAGAAAGTTGCAAAATGGCTGGGGGGAAAATATGTGGGTGGGGTGGATCAGCATCTTGGTGCCCGTCTGCATGTGCCTTCAGAGAGAACTCACATTTTCAAGCAGCAATTCTTTTTCTGCAACCATTTGGTGCAGAAAACTGTGGATATATTCAGATAATAATCCACAGATTTGCCCGTTTCTGGTAAACCAGTAATGGGGTATGTGATGTTCCTTGCAAGACTTACCTTGCATGGTCTTTATCCTGCAGGTCCTGCCCACATCCTTGCCATTCACATATGTGTCCTAATGATGTCATCATATCATATGATGTCACAGTGCTCAGGGAAGGTTGCCATATTAGGGATGCTGGAGCACCAATTCTCTGGCATGTCTGCACTATTGAATCCCCAAGAATGGCCATCAGGTAACTTGGGGCTATATGAGGCAAAGGTAAGTGTTCATATCTGTCTTAGGTGGATGAGAGCTTTGGAAAGCAAGCAACACTGAACCCTGAGGAATAATAGTTAAAGCTGTCACTTAAGACATTTTAGCTGATTATCCATATGTATTTCAGTCAATTGGTTAACAGATGAGTAAACTGTATACCTGGATATGGATAAAAACAAGAGTTCTGAGGCTATAAACATACTTTATTTTTAGATAACACATGTATGTACTGTAACAGTCCCCATCTTAGAAGAAGCATTTTCTCCTGCTTGTGAGACAATACACTATGGCACCAGCCGGTTGTGTTATTTTGTAGTTTGTAATACTGTATTAAAAATAACTTAAGCATTTTATTTGTAAAAAAATCTGGCCAAAGAATTGCAGGCACCCTTTAGCTGATCAAAAGGGCTTTAACAAATTGAACAAATCATCAAAAAATAAAATAAAAATGCAGCCCTGGGGGAGAGACTTTTCAGTGGAATCAGTACATTGGTTCTGAAAAGACAGAGAAGCTCCATTAATGCAATCTCATGCATGTCTACTCAGATTAAGTTCCATTTAATTAAGCTGCAACCCTATACCTACTTACCTAGGAATAAGTCCCATTGAAATCAACTGGGCTAACTTCTGAGTAGACATGTAGAAGAACACGGAGTCAATTTTCAAGGTCTTCCATGCTGACCCTGCTAATGAAATGTAAAAGTATCTCTTGTATGTAAAAGTATCTCTTCCCCTAATCCCTGCGAGTTGCTACACACTTGAGTATGTGATACACTGAATGGCAAGTGGTGTGTTTTTTAATTGAATAAACCCTATTTCCTCAATGTCTGTGTTTTGTTTCTTATTTAAAGAAAGCCTGGGTGTGGAGCTTGGAAATTTATATGTACAGATGTCAAGTTTAGAAAGAATTGTAATAATTTGAATAGAAACACTATGCATCTCAATATTGTGGGGAAGACTGTGACCAGTTGACTGCATACGCCTGCTCAGTCTGCTGCTCTTGATGGGCAACTTCAAAGCCCCTCTTCTAACTTTGTAGACTTAAAAAAAAAAAATCTATAACCCCGATTTGGACCAGGTGGCCCTTCAGAGAGAGGACTGTTTCAATAGAGGACTGTCTTACGGCAAGATGGGCATGTGGTCACCATAAGAAAAGAGGTTGGGCAGGAGGAGAGAGAGAAACAGCAAACACAACAACGAGGGACTTGCCCACACTTCCTCTTGTCCTTCTGCTTTCCCTTGGGGAAAATTGCTCTTTAGAGCTCAATCGGAACAAACGGCAATTTGGGTTTTCCCTGGATTGTCATTTGTTCTGAACTGTCACAAAAGAGTGGAAAGGAGTGGGCCAGGTGGGAAACTGCTTAGACCCGTGCTTTCTAGGCACAGCAAAGTGTCGACAAGCCCTAGACCTTAGTTACAGCGTTCTTTCAATAACCAACCAGAATGGAAAGAGTTCAAGGAGAGGAGGGGCCAAAAGTTGCTGGTCTCTGAGCGGAGGCAGCAGACAGGCCTGGCAGCCCCCTCTGAGAAGACAGGGGCTTGTCTAAGGTCCAGTTTGAGACTAGGATACTGGACTAGGTAGGCCTCTGGTATGATCCTGCAGGGCTCTTATGTTCTTAACTAGGGTGGCCATATTTCAAAAAGTGAAAATCTGGAGCTTTTGTGAGCTGTTTTGGGCAAAATCTCTTTTTGAGCTATTTCTAAGGAAATCTGCCATAATTGAGACTTCCAACATGGGTTGGATTTGCCCAGACATTTCATCAATTTCTGCCCGGAAACTGTTTCTGATTGCTGTGTTCAGGAAATTCCAGATGTATGGCAACCCTATCTTAACAGGCTTGGCAAAAAAGATTCCAGCTGCCTCTCCAAGGGTGGTGGTGGTGGTGGTGAGAAAGGAAAAATAAATATCAAATTGCCAGAATGCCTTCATTTCACTTGATCTGTTGCTCTGTGTAACTCAGAGGCTTGCATATTTCACCACTGACTTAACTCAGTTCAATAAAATTGTCATCTTACCTTTTTTTGCATTCCAACTATTCTCCCGGTCACTGCTGACAGATGGCGGGTTTTTGCCTCCCTGCTATGCTGTTTGTTGCTGAAGGAGCTGTGCCTTAAATAAAGATCTGCTGTTGTCCGTTCGACATTATGCCATTCCCTGAATGAAACAGCAACTGCCCCTTGTGGGTGCAGGCCTTGGCTTGCAAGCGAGCTAAATTCTGCACCTACAACAGTTGCTCTTGTCAGTCTGAATGGGGCAGTCGCCATGTAAGAGTGACTATATTAAGAATATTATACATTGTGAGCAGCAGGGTTGCTCGCTGTAGTCCTTGTTGTATAATGTGGAGGTCAGCAGCTGTTTTTGCAATCCCCTGCTCCTCCTCCATACACTCAGGGCTGGATTAACCATTAGGCTAAGCCTGACCACTGTGTTGGCAACCTCAAGGCTGGATTACTGTAATGTGCTGAATGCTGGGCTGCCTCTTGGGCCTGGTTTGAAAGCTCCAGCTGGTCAGAATGCCGCAGCCAGATTGCTGATGGGGGCATCTGGCTGACAACATCTGACACCATTGTTAAAGCATCTGCACTGGCTGCCTATCGACTACCAAGCCAAGTTCAAGGTCCTTGTATTAATTGACAAAGCTCTGAACAACTTGCGTCCAGGATTGTCTGAACCCTTTTATCTGAGCTTGAGATCATCTCATCGGCTAGAGCACCACTGGTTGTTCTCTGAATTTGTGAGGCTCATTTGACAACAACAAAGGAGCCTTCAGTGTCATCAGCCCAATTTTGTGGAATATTCTGCCAAGAGAAATTCAGAAGAGGAAAAGCTGAAAACTTTTCTATTCCATCAAGCTTATGCACACAATTAAGAATACATAGTATTGTGGTTTTTACTGCCTTTCAACAATGCTTTCATTATCCTTTATGGCTTATTACATATTGCTACATTCTATGGTTGTAGCATGAGCATTTTGGCCTTATTTGTACCCCACCTTGACTGATCAAGGGTGGTTTAAAAATGGCTTCATAAATAACAAAGAAACAACTGTGTCCCTAAAAACGAAATTGTTTTGCTTGTTTCTCCTTCAAGACCCACCCAAATAAACTAGTTCTGAGGCACCACAGATGACCTCTAAGTGTGGCTCCAGTCCATTTCGAGATCAGCTTCACAGGCTGCGATAGCTCTAACATTGAGTCATGGCTGGGCAATTAGCCAGATTTGAGATTACTACAAAGTCATAAAGGTAGCAGTAGAAACGATTGTGCTCTCTTCTGCACTTCAAGTTGACTTTTGAAACTATAGACCTATGAAAAAGCAGGGCATAAAATGGTGCTAGCTCAGGGCACACACGCACACACACTGCAAGGACTATAGAGCTTGGCCATGAAACTCATGGATTGAAATGCACTGGCAAAGTTTTGTGTGATTCCCAGGGCTTGAAATGTCAAGTGGAAATAGAAACCACCTTCATACTCCCTAAACAAGGCTTGAATGCCAGTTCTCACATTACTTGAGTTGAAGGGAACTCTCTTAGCACTGTGCCGATGAGTTAGCTAGTTTAAACGAGAAAAGCAAATGTTATTTTGTGAGAAGTAGATGAGCAGAAATGTAAACAGAGGTAAATAGGATGTTGTCTCTCAAAATAAATGCTTAGGAACAGAAACCGGTTCCTCCTGGCAATGTGTCTGGATGCTTGCTTTGGTTCAGCAGACCACGTGTTGTTGCATTTGACCTTCACTCCAGCAGCCCTGATCCTGCATTGTTCTTCATTGATCTCTGGGGACCACTAGGGCATGGGTAGGCAAACTAAGGCCCAGGGGCCGGATCCGGCCCAATCAGCTTCTAAATCCAGCTGTGGACAGTCCGGGAATCAGCATGTTTTTACATGAGTAGAATGTGTGCTTTTATTTAAAATGCATCTCTGGGTTAGTTGTGGAGCAGAGGAATTCGTTCATCCTCCCCCCCCAATATAGTCCGCCCCCCACAAGGTCTGAGGGACAGTGGACTGGCCCCTTGCTGAAAAAGTTTGCTGACCCATGCACTAGGGCTTCTTTCTTACTCTTGGTACCCGTGATCTGCAAAGAGTGGTCCTAAAGCAACACTCTGGCCTATGCTCCCTGCACCCCCTTGCCTGAGAAATTCCAGGAGCAGAATGATCCAGCTATGGAGAAAGAGGGTGCAGAATCTCCCCCCCCCTATTTTAAAATAAAGGCCTGGGGTAATCCAGTGAAGCTGAATGGTGAGAAATTCAGGACAGACAAAAGGAAGCAATGCTTTTTTTGCCTCAGTACACGGATGACCTATGGAATTCGCTTCCACAACATGTGGTGACAGCCACCAATGTAGATGGCTTAAAAGGGGGATTAGATGAAATTTATGAAGGCTAAGGCTATGAATGAAAACTAGTTAAGATGCCTCTGAATGCCAGTTGCTGGGGCACAGCAGCAGGAGAGGGGAGTGGTGCTCATGTCCCGCCTGGGGCTTCTCGGAGGGGGCTGGTGGGCCACTCTGTGCAACGGGATACTGGACTAGATGGGCCTTTGATCTGATCCCGCTGGACTCTTCTTAACTTTCTTCTTATGGGAAACAGGTCATTGGCAGGCTTCTTATACAACAGATTTCCTCAGGAAATGGTTAAATCCATATTAAATGGGAATACTATGCAAATAGGCATTTTGATACTAAGGATTTGTAGATACCGCAACAAACAAACAAACAAACCTGCATGCATGCATGCATGGAGAGCAGCCATCACACAATGAGCCCCCATCTGGAAGCAACCCAAGACAAATGAGCAACCCCCACCCCCTTGTCTTATCTCATTTTTGTGTTGATTCCTATATCTCCTTTCTTTGGTTCCTCTCATTTCTAAGAAGCATTGATAGACCTATCAAGGAGCAGTGAACTCCATAAATAACTTAGATGAAGAAGAAGAGTTTGGATTTGATATCCCGCTTTATCACTACCCGAAGGAGTCTCAAAGCGGCTAACATTCTCCTTTCCCTTCCTCCCCCACAACAAACACTCTGTGAGGTGAGTGGGGCTGAGAGACTTCAAAGAAGTGTGACTGGCCCAAGGTCACCCAGCAGCTGCATCTGGAGGAGCAGGGAAGCGAACCGGGTTCACCAGATTACGAGACTACTGCTCTTAACCACTACACCATACTGGCTCTTGTGCAATGAAGGACTTCATCCCCCCTCCCGACTCTAACAGACAGCCACTCACTTTCCCTCAGTTCTGACTATCTTGCTTATGACAGAGAATGCTTTTTGCTGTCACATACTCTGCACCCATTACCTGATTGTTAGAAACCTCCAGAGGTGCCAGCTTGTGAGGGCGTTGGCTGGGGGCCAACGTCGTGTGTGACATCATACTCCTCCACCTCTTCCTGGTGCCACCACTGGCTGTAGGCTGCTCCCACCCTTCTTCCCCTCTGTGGCAGGAGGAGGATGAAAAGGAGCTGGCTAGTGGAGCCATGTTATGCTCAGCTCTGCACTCAACTCTGCGCACAGCCTTCTCTGCCTCCTCAACATTGGGGTCCCCCAGCTCCCAAAAGATATTGAGAGGGCCCAAAGCTGCTCAGCCCTCAGGAACTGGTGCCCCTAGAAAACTCCACAATGTTCACCTACATGCCATTGCCATGGAAAGGAACTGAGATTGAGTCCTCTGTGTTCTTATATGCAGAGCCGTCTTTCCCATATGGTGTAGTGGTTCGTTGCGCCAGGGCGCTGGCCTCTCAGGGGTGCCCCAGCGAGTGGGGGAGCTGCGCGGCTTTGCCGGCGGCCTCCCCTTTCCCTGCATGCCTGTCAGCTGTGCCCCATCAACCATATGGCTGACGGGCGTGCAGCTTGCCTCCCAAGTCTCTGCGGGAGGAGAGTGATCCCCACAGAGGCTTAGGATGGAAGCTGCGCCCCGCCAACTATATGGCTGGTGGGCGTGCAGCTTTCCTCCCAAGCCTCTGTGGGGATTGCTCTCCTGCAGTGGCATGGGGGAGAGTTGCGTACCCCCCGCATGGCTGGCAGTGCGCAGCTTCATGTCCCCCCCCCCACTATCCATGGTAATTTGGGGGCTCTGAGCAGATATTTGCACCCTGGCGCCACATCTGCTAAAGACGGCCCTGCTCATATGAGTGGAAAATTACTGGGCCTGAGTCCATGAAGTATCTCAGGCCCTGACTGTTGCCTACGTGAGAGCTGCCCTGTCTCTCCTCCTCTTTGGATATCTTGAGAATGGCTGATATGTTGGCGGAGTTCTGTTCATTCTCATTTTCTGCCTGCATTGGATAAATAAGTATAAATAGACAGAAGTTGGGAGCTAGGCTGAAGTGGGAGAACTGTGTCAGTACATGGACTGCAATGCAAGAAAATGACAGCCTTAAATTGTTTGACTAGGAGGGCTAAGTTCAAATCCCTACCCGTCCACGAAGCTTACTGGATGACCTTGGGCCAGTAGTACTCACTTTGCCTAGCTTACCTCTACAGATGGCCATAACTTTCAATTTCAGTGCTGTCCTATAGCAGTGTGGACCTTCCTAAGGAGCTTTGACCCTCAGGTTTGGCATCAAAATGTGGGGTGAGTCCTCTTGGGACCAAATCCGGCTTTGACAGTTTCGCAAACCATCTTGTGGTGCCAAAGTTGCCCTAAAGTGATTCTGTGCCTGCAGCAGAAAAGGCAACCTGTGGCATTGCTGTCCCATCTGCTTGGTACAAGACAGGATTCCCCAGAAAGTCTGCTTGCACAAGCCTTGATGAAATTAATTCAAGCTGTGCATGTTCATTTCAATGGGGCTTGCAGAGGAGAACTCCCTGATGGATTGGCCCAATGCCTCCAACCTTACTATTTCTATCCCTTCCTATTCTGCTACCCACAACGACACCCCCCAAATTAATTGGCCACTGGACCAAACTTTGTGTTAGAGATGCCTCTGCCTGATTCTTAGCAACATACAGCAGGTATATGAGAGTGCAGAATGTTGGAGCACATGTTTTTCAGGGTATATATTTGGATGCACAGCTCTGCCCCAGAGTTTTTAATCACAACAGCATTTGGAATAAGTGACATGTAATCTCTTAAAAACATGTTTTTCAGCTATTCATCTCAGCAGTGTCTTGTGGAATTGAATGCTAATTGCATCGAGCATAACCCTTCCTCCCACCAGTGGTTTTTTTTAAAAGCCTTTTGTAGTTCTCAAGAACTAGATCCACTGGGAATAACAACCCACTTATTATGGGCTTGCTGCAAACATCCTGGACCATTTCCTCTATGAGCTGCATTGTGCCTGATGGGGCTATGCAGGGGAGAAGGGTGAGTTCCATTAGAGAAGAAGAAACGGCCCTTACTCTCTTCCCTGGCTCTTCTATAATGCTAGAAAATGCCCTCAAAGGACTAAGAGCATAAGCACAGCACCACTGACTCAATCCAAAGACCTATCTATTCCAGGATCTGTTCTGCATGCCCATAAGCAGGATAAATGTGCAGACAGCTTTGATCCTAAGCAACTGGATTCAGAGTCTCTGATAGTACATAGCCATCATGAATAGTAGCCCATGATAGTCTCATCCTCCATGAATTAGACCAATCCCCTTTCTCATCATATCTGTATATCAGGGATGGGGAGCCTGTGGCCTCCCAGATGGACTCCAACTCCCATTAGCCACAATTAGTGTGGCCAATGGTCAGAGATGATGGTAAATGTGGTCCAGCATCATCTGGAGGATCATAAGTCCCCCACCAATGTCATATTTTTGGGGGGTAATCTTCTTACTTCCACTGTGGCCTGCTTACCCATGCATGCCTCTAATCATTTGTGCCTGCACCCTCTGCAATAGTTTCCAAGGCAACTCTCCAGTTGTCTTGTTAAATATCCCAATTTTTAGGGTCTAGCCCATCTTTCAGAACAACTAATGTTTAGAGAGAAACTGTATATATGACTACTCAAAAGAATGTTCCATTGAATTCCTGGCCATGCTCCCAGTAAAGTGGACTTAGGACTGCAAGCTTTCATTCATTCATTCTTGCAAACCACTCTGGGAATATGATTGAAGGGAAGTATGAAAATACACATATCAAACACACAAAGTCCTCAGAACTAAATATATCACCAAATTAGAGAAGATCCACAAGTCCTTAGTATGCTGTTCATGCGAAACTTGGGTCTGGCCGTTTTATTAATAACTGCACTAAAAACTAAAGTCTTTAGTGGTAGCATAAAGCTGATTTTTCTGCAGGAGAGAAAGATAGACAAAGCTCTCAGCCATGAACATATTTTTAATTAGACCAGATTTTATTTGATCATGCAATTAATTCCATGGGTCCATTTAGGCAATTATGCTTCAAAACCTCAAATTAAACTGTCCTTTCAGGATCTCAGAGGAAAGAAATGAACAGGTTTTTAGAGTGAGAAGCTCAAAGCAAACATATTTGTTTATTAGGTGTATTTATAGTCTTCCTTCATCAAAGTAGGGTTCTTTAACACTTACTATATGGAGAAGCCATTTTAGAAATATTTTCTCATACATCCATCATCAAAGAGAACAGAGAACAACAGGGCAGGTTTTTGTTCTCAAGTTACAGATAAAATAGCTCAGTTGATTAGAGCATGGTGCTGATAATGCCAAGGTTTCAGGTTTGAGCCCCATATGGGACAGCTGCATTGTAGGGGGTTGGTCTTATCCATAGGGTACCAGCTCTATGATTCTAAGTATCTGGATGCCATTTCTGATGCTATTTGATTGATATATTATTATTTATTATATGAGATTTTGTCAGAGTGGTGCCTCCTTCTACAAAATAATCAAGGCAGCTTACAAGCAGGAAAATATCAGCAAAATATATCAGCAACCAGTAATTTAAAATAGTATGTGGGAACCCCTCCTAATCTTATTTGTTTGCTTATTGAGGCTGCACCTGAAAGCAGAAGAGCTGTTTAACCCTTCCCCTCCCTGCCATTTTTTGGCCTCTAAATTCCTGCCCCCAGCTGCTTTCTTGCCTGCCAGGGAAAAGGTATATGGCCGCCCTGAACATTTTCCCTCAAAGGAAGAAAAAGCCATTTGGGGAGAGCCTCATTTTGTGTGAACCAATGGCAAAAGGGGAAAGGGTTAAACGGCCTCTCCCCTTCCAAGTCTTGGTCTGAAATTGACAGAGGGAGGGAGGGAGGGAGGGAGAGGGAGAGGGAGAGAGAGAGAGAGAGAGAGAGAGAGAGAGAGAGAGAGAGAGAAAACCCAGCCTAGGGAAATTGGCTTGTATGTCTCTTGCGTATGGTTTTGTTTGGCCTTGGCTCATAGTGGCTGTGCTTAACTAGATTAGGAGGTAAATTGCTCTTTGTAGTAGTAAAAGTAGAGACAGAATAGTATAGTATTGGTTATGAGCAAAGAAAAAACCAAGAAAAGCCCCTGAGCTGTTGCTAGAAAGCTGGTGTTCATTTTGGCTGCCTTCGGCTGCCCTCCCCACATTTGAGGATTATTTTCTGTCTTTGCTGTGTTACAGCTGGTCAAAACAAAGAGCCCGAGAAAGTGTGCTGTGGTTTATATTTTTTGCTTCACCCTTCTGGTTCTCCTTTATTTAGCCTTCTTTCCAAAAAAAACCCCAGCAGGCATTTGAGACAACAAGGGAAGCTGCTATCCTACAGCTGCAATCAATCACTCCTTCTTAGGCATCGTGTCTAAATCCAGGTAGCATGGCTGCCAGGCCTAAGCTCTGAAAGCTGCAGTTGGTCTCCAAATGAGAGCTTGAAAAACAATAACAACCACAGGAGAGTAGGTGGGAGCCTGTGTGCGCATATGGACACGGGTCTTTCTCTGTGTGTGTTTGTAGACACCCCCCCCCCCGCTCCAAAAATACCAGTTTGCTAGGGGGGAGATTTGCATCCTTCCAAAAGCCTCTGTTAACTTCAGGTGGTTAAATGTAAACAGCAAACACCTTTAAAGACTCTGGCGAGGGCAGTCACTGCAGGGGGCTTACTTTGTCTTGCCAGGCACTAAAATCTTTGCAGTTTTCTTGTTGTAGAGGTTGGTGACAGAGGCAGAAGCACCTGCTCCTCTCTTGTTAAGGCTGCACCATGGACTCCTACTGCATTACTGGCCAGAGGCTGGGAGCATTATACAGTGGTACCTCGGGTTACAGATGCTTCAGGTTACAGACCCCACTAACCTAGAAATAGTGCTTCGGGTTAAGAACTTTGCTTCAGGATGAGAACAGAAATCGTGTGGTGGCCGCACAGCAGCAGCGTGAGGCCCCATTAGCTAAAGTGGTACCTCAGGTTAACAACAGTTTCAGGTTAAGAACGGACCTCTGGAATGAATTAAGTTCTTAACCCGAGGTACCACTGTATTGCTAACTGCTAGGTGGCTCCAGAAGAATTAAGAAGGCATAGGTAGAATGGCCACCTTGTTTCAGCCAGGCTGTCCGCACTCTTGACAGGAGCAGAACAGGTGGGAAATTCAACCGGGGAGAAGAGTTCCCCATTGCTGCATTTCCTTATTCAAGGGGAAAACAAACCTGTTGCATTTCTGCCTGCTGCCAGCATAGGAGCCCTGCAAGGCAGCAGAGGGAATTCATCTCACAGGGGGAAATTGCTTGTAAAAATGCATAGGTAAAGGGTAACCCGACTGTTAAGTCCAGTTGCGAATGACTCTGGGGTTGCAGCGCTCATCTCGCTTTACTGGCCGAGGGAGCCAGTGTTTGTCCGCAGACAGCTTCCGGGTCATGTGGCCAGCATGACTAAGCCACTTCTGGTGAACCAGAGCAGTGCACGGAAACGCCGTTTACCTTCCCGCCAGAGCGGTACCTATTTATCTACTTGCACTGCATGCTTTCGAACTGCTAGGTTGGCAGGAGCTGGGACCAAACAATGGGAGTTCACCCCATTGGGGGATTCGAACCACTGACTTTCTGATCGGCAAGCCCTAGACTCTGTGTTTAGACAGCACCACCCATTAGGCAAAATTGCATACATAAATGCTTATATTGGGAGTAATGGCTCCCAAAATGCATAAAAATGTTCATGTGGACAACACACACACACACACACACACACACACACACACAACGAACCTGCAGATATATGCAGAAATGGGGCAAACTGAAATTAAGTTTTGAAAAATGAGAAACCAAAACTGATAAGATTCACTCATCTCTAATTTAGTGTTCTGCATTAGATTAAGGGAGCAACCCTATAGCAAGATTGACCAGGATGAACGAGTTAGGATCCAGCAGATCTCCGGCTAATCTGGGAGGTTTCCAGTGCAGCTGGGGTACACTGGAGTTACTCCCTCATCCTTAGCTCAGCTGGAGACAGGGCAGCATATCTTCCCCATTCCGTTTGAGCCAGCTGGGGAGCTCTGAAAACTGGGCATTCTGGGGCTTGGTGGGGGGCTTAGGCAGGATCCTAACCTCATTGAGCTTGGTCACATGACCTGGCAACCCAACATAAAATGGAAAAAAGGGTGACATAAATCAAGCAGTGTTTTAAAGGCTTGTTTTCCCTCTGCCAGGCTTTGGGCAACTCAGCCAGCCAAAGCCCCACTTCTGCGCGATGTTTGGGTCTGGTGTAACTTTCCCTTGGTTTCCTGGACACTGGATTGCTTTGCCCTGACGCCTTGTGTATAGGATTGCTCCCTAAATAACTGAGCATTTGCTGCTCTTCCATGACAGGGCTGGCCCTGGTTAGGTTACATAAATGCAAAGTATTATTACGGCTGGTTTTTGCAGATGACGTGGCTCTCCGTGTGGGCATAGCTTCTTTGTGTGTGATCTGAAACCTCCCCCTGCCCTGTCAAAATAAGGTACTGCATGATGCCCACACTCTTATGTGAAAACAGTAACCGTAACACCTGAATAGGATGAAGAATATCTGCTTAGCCTAAAGGGAAGAAAAATAATTAGTCTCCAGAGACTCGGTGTGTGGAAAGTATTTGCATCGGTGCCGTTGAGTTGCCGGGGAATGTTTCTGTTATGTAATGTGCCTTTTCCTATGGGTGGATGAATAGCGGTCAGAAAATAGACCTCACCCCTTTTACATTAACCCCGTCTTATTTCTGTTTAACTAGACAACCTTCAGGAACAACCCAGCTGATCTTTCTGCCTTGCACAGCAGCAGCAGCTACTGCAATTATTTGTTTAAAAATTAAGTTTTCATCAACTAAATTTGCTGGGCAGCTTACAAAGAAGGAAACATAAAAACACAAAAATTAAAACAACAAAACTACCATACCCCAGACATATCACCTCCTTCCAAAGTAACCTGTTTGAGATTTTCACTAGTTCATACTAATTTTGAGGCCCCTTTCATTGTCTCTTTACCAAGAGTACAGCTGGTGGGGATGAGAGGTGGGGGGGGCAGATCTAGGGGAAAGCAATTGGTTCAGTTGCACCGGGTGCAGAGGTTCTGGGGCGCTGCAGCAGACGCTGCAACTATGACACCCCATGGAAGGCAAGAGGTGGGGTGTGCATGTTGGATTTGGGTGTTGCACAGATTGCCACTGAAATTTGAGATGCCAAGGTCCACCCCTGTCGAAGGGGTCCTTTCAGTTGTGGCGTGGCGGCAGCAGGAGGCCCCATTTGCTAAAGTGGTGCTTCAGGTTAAGAACAGTTTCAGGTTAAGAACAGACCTCCAGAACGAATTAAGTTCTTAATCCGAGGTACCACTGTGTGTGTGTGTGTGTGTGTATACATGTATTCATTTCCATGCACATTTCTCCTATGCTTTTGTACTCAAATTTCTCCTATGCTTTTGTACTCAATTTTGCCAAATATAAGCATTTTTACAAGCAATCCTCCCCACCCCCAATAGAATGCATTGCTGTATACTATTTTCACCAATACACACTTTCCCCTGTGCGTTCTTCGGTTAGAGAACTGAATTATGAAATTCGCCTTTTTCAAAGGCGATCTGAGTATTGCTTCACGTCTTGGTTTGGGAAGCACAAAGTTGTTCACATTGAAATGGGAACTAAGCCATTTTCTCCCCAGTCCCAGGTAGGTTTGGGAAAGGTTCCCTGCTTGAAACCCAGGAGATTTGCTGCCAGTCAGCTTAAACAATAGTGAGCTAGACAGACTCATTATTAGGCATTATGTTCCTATGGCAGGTTCACCTTAGTTTTTATTCCTGTGGGCATTTTTTTTTTTTTTTGGTTCTGCTTCTATTTGAGCCCTTTAATACGTTTTTTGTCTGCTGCTGTTGAGAAGCAGCAGCAACCCCCGGAAAATGTTTAGGGGGGATGTGGGGGACACTGAGGGAGAAGAACGGGGTTTCTTCTCCTGAGAGAACTACTTCATTTGATTCTGTCTGTGCTTTTTATGATGCTGCTGCTGCTGCTGCTTCCCATGCTTTACAGGATGTTTTCAAGTTTGTTGGGGTTTATTTCTTTATTTGTAAGTCACATTGAGATTATTTTATCAAAGAAAGGCAGGAGGTAAAATAAATACATGAGACCAACTCCTGAGGGAGCATGAGGATATAGATTCCAGTACTTTCAATGACTTAGAATTACACCAGAGTAGCATTATCAGCTATGTAACTTCAATGCATCAGTAGTGACATGAGAGATTTTTGTGTGTATTTATTTCAACATATGCATGCTGCCTTTCAGGGCTGGGCTTCCCAATGCAGCTTACAATGTGCTAAAGCCAGAAAATCCATTAAACCTCAACTAAAAACACTAACAATGAAATTCTGTGCATTTCTGTTCAAAAGGAGCCAATTGTGTTCAATGGGACTTGACTCCCAGTAAGTGTGCACAGGATAGAAGCCGAAAACGTGAAATGTATGGGCATGCAGCACTTCAAAGCGGTACGAACTGTACATTCACCCACTTTTTTTTAAAGGAGCCATTTTTAAATACTGTTGAGGGAGGTGGATTAGTAATATCACTGGTATCCAGGCAATCAGCACTGTGGGCTTGTTCTGCAAACCCATAGATTCGATTTCCCCTGAGCTTGGTCCGAAAGAGAAGCTGGTATGCCTAAGTTCAGCGGAGGAGCAAGCCGATCGGGTGCCCTGTGCCCAAGGGTAGGGCCAGCTGCCCGCGAGGGTGGGGAAGCTGGGGCAGAATGCTCTGTGGGGCCCCTGAGGAGTCTGCCTGCCTCCTCCCATTCAGCCGCCCTACAACTGGGGGGGGGGAGGCAGTGGACAGACTGTTTGGGGCAGCGCAGAGCCTGCGGGCACTCAAGCCATTGCATCACTCCCAGGAGAGACGTGTCATTCAGGCATGCTGCGGTGAGTGCTGCCCAGCATTTTGTCACCCCCCCCCAGTGGTGACATCCAGGGCGGACCACCCCCACTGCACCCCCCCTTCCTCTGCCCCCGGCTAAGCTCAACAAGGGCAGTGCCTTCTCTACGCAGTGAGCTCACACCTCAGATTATATAGATCTGTACACTTCGAAAAGAAGATTGCCCTTTCTGTGGCTGCAGATTAGGAACTGAGGGAACTGACCACAAGATGGTATCATTGTGCTTTCTATCTAGGCTGGTCAGAATAATATTTCAAAATGTAAAGAGTTGAGTATACAGTATTTATTTAACAGCCGGCTGTAAATGTTAAGAGCCAAGGTTCTAAAATAAAGGGTGTTCATTATGTTCTGAAGGGCTGTAATGGTCTGAAACTTCGAGAGACATTCCTTTAAAATGTGCTAAAATTAAACAACTTCCTAGTACACACTACTTAGAATTAGGCCCGTTATCCATATCCCAAACCTCATGCAACAAGTCTGAAAGCCATTAAGGGAGATTTCATGTTATATTTGTAGCCGTCAGGGAGCCTCAGTGCTCTAGTGAGCCACAGTTCATATGCTTCTAATAATCTGTACACTCAGGAACTGCAGGAACCAGAGTAGAAACAACCAAGACTACTACCTAAGTTTCGATTCTCCATGCTCTATCTGTAACTGTGCTGCCACTGGCTAACTGTGGAAAAGGAGAGTGTAGCTAACAGGCTTATGTGATCTAAAACACACCCTGCAACATCCCACTGATCAAGATTGGGATGCTCGTTTTTTCGGTACCAAGCTCTTGTGGGAGCCAGGTGACTCACAACAGAGTGCAAGACCAAAAAATGAGCATCTTTTGGTCAGACGCTCTGGCCTGAGCCAGTTGACTCGCAACACAGTTATGGACCAAAAAACAGGACATTCCAGCATCCGATCAGAATCTGTGATGGCTTCTGTAGTTCTGGGGTGTCCTGCTTAAACCGGGACAGTTGAGGAGTATGCATGAAGCACTATTTACATATGTAGCACATAAACAGCTCCAGCTTGCATATGTTCTTATGAGATCTCATATAGCTGATCTGATTTGCCATTTCAAACAGATCCTCTCCTCCTTGCAAATGATGGTAGTTGCAACCTCTACTCTGTGTATGTTCTTCTTTCTTTGCTAAGTGTTTATAGAAAGTTTATAATGGATTCTCTCTCATTCAGTTCCTTGCTGTGTTGCTATATACTAAGTTCCAGATGGAGTAATTTACAGGCTTCATAATATTCCTGGCATAATCTTCTCTCTCTCTCTCTCTCTCTCTCTGTGTGTGTGTGTGTGTACACACCCACACACCCAAGTTTAACATCATTTAAATAATGTTAATATTTAATATTAATAATCATAGAGTTAAAACAAAACAAATTCCTTCCAGTAGCACCTTAAAGACCAACTAAGTCAGTTCTTGGTACCAAGAACTGACTTAGTTGGTCTTTAAGGTGCTACTGGAAGGAATTTGTTTTGTTTTGACTATGGCAGACCAACACGGCTACCTATCTGTAATCATAGAGTTGTAATCATTCATCTTGTTTTTATTATTATTATTGTTTGTAAGCCGCTCTGAGCCCGGCCTTGGCTGGGGAGGGCGGGGTATAAATAAAAAAATATTATTATTATTATCATTTCTGCCACAATGGAAATATATTTAGCTGACAATAGCCACAAGGGCAGCCAATTCCTGTGCTCTAAGTTTCCATCAAGAATTATCTTCCATATGATGCATCTTACATTTGCTAAGACTTTGCACTGAACTATGCAGAGCATTCATTTTGTTTGCTGCCTTGGACATGCCAAACAGAGATGCAGCCTATAACTCTGAACAAACAAACAAACCTCCGGTAGCAACCAGATCCGCAGTCAACATTCTTACCTCTCCAGCAGCGTCACATTCAAGTCTCTTATGACCTTGCTTCGTGAACTTGGCTTTTCACAGTCATCATCAATCATAGAGTTGGAATGAGTTGGACCACAAAGATGAAAGGACCAGCTTCAGCCCTTAAGCTGAACCCATCCTCTGTTAATAGATAATCAGATATGTAAGAAAGAAAAAAAGAAAATGGAATTTCAGCAGGTGCAGATTTTTTTTCAGCTCTGCACACTACAGCATGACATGTGGCATGTGCCAGATTTTCCCACTTCTGCTAACTATTAGAAACACAGGATGTGAGCACATTGTTGCATCTGATTTTCCTAGCAGCTTGTCATAAGATTTAGTTAAACCCAGGCTGGGGAACTTTCTTCAGGCTAAAGGCCATATTCCTATGTGGGCAACCTTCTGAGGGCCACATGCTAGTAGTGGGTGGAGTCAGAGGCAGAAGTGGGTGGAGTCACAAATGCAAATGTCATGCTCGTACAGTAGGGTAGTTTCTACACCTGCACACCCCTCTCATTCCAGACAACCATGGTGGATTCTTAGATTTCAAGGACACATTCCAAATGGGCAAAAGCACTCAGAAAATATGAGGAAGGTGTGATGAGGAATGTGGCCTGGGGTCAGGAGGTGTGGTCAAGGAAACAGCATGGCCTGGACAAATTCCCAAGGGCCATATAGAGAGGTTTGGGGGATCACATTTGGACCTTTGCCTTGAGGTACCACCACGCCTGAGTTAAACAATCTAGGGTGGTGAAAATTACAAGTCAAGATAAAAATCATCTCACGGTAACTGCGCAACTGTACCTGTGGCCAGTTTCTTTCAGACTCCAAATACACACAGTATAAAGCAAGCTAAATCCCAAAGCCCTTCAGGCCTCACCCCCCAATTTCAAACAGTTAATAGCCATACATCAAAGATCCAGTCCTCCCACGCTTGTTCCGTGCACTTAATAGAATTGAAATTATAATAAACCCAAAGCTGGCTAAACTGTTTATGAGGTGTTGACTGGCTTTCAGGCACTCACATGTAAACACCTTGTATTGGACTGCAATTTCAGTTGGGATCATTCCTGCTCATTACTTCTGCATCAGAAAAAGCAATGCAATTTACGGTCTGAATGATAATGCATGCAGCCAGCTCGCTAAAATCACCACTAATTATCTAGTGCATTGTTGCCAGACCAGGCTCGTATTCTTGCTGAACAAGATCAGTTGAAGTTACAGATGGGGCTAGCTCAAGGTATTTTGTCACTCTATGAGAGATACAACTTTGTTTGCCCTCCACCAGCCATTTTGTATGCTGAACAACATGATGCTGGATCATGGTTGGTGGGAAAGTTCGAGTTTCCCAGGATACTGTTTTCTTAGCTCCATTTTTAATTTCTAAACTTACACGATCAGTGCCATCGCTTCGCAGCATTACAACAGTTCAAAAGTCAGGCCTCAGCCCAGCATTTGTTTTCAATGTCAGGATTCCTGGACTCTATTCCTGGAACATATTGTTATGAGACTGAGATTGGATTTAATGATGCACAGGGTCCCATCTCTGAGATTTTACAATTGAGATCTAGAGAAGAATGACTGCTAAAATGGTCCATCTAGTTTCCTTTATTAAGTAAATAGGCCTGGCCATGTCTGTTAAGGATCTTCTTTGTTATGTAAGGTAGCAGTAATTGCTACTGTTGGCATCTGTCTGTCTCCAGATACAATAGAATGTGCCTCTGCCTTCAGTAGGGTGAAGTCAAATTGCTGCATTAGCAGCACCAAAGTGGCCTTCCGCAGGGTGCAGGCCTGGGCAGTGTGTATGGAGGTTCTGGACTGCCCAGATGACAATACCTCCTTCTCGGCCTCGCTGATGTGGTCCAAAGGAAAGCAGAGCAATACATTTGGCACCAGCTTGGCTCCAGGAGCTGCTGGAAGGAAGCGTACAGGGAGCCACCCAACCATCTCAGGGACTCCCCTCTGGATTTTTGTAGAGTTTACTCCTTTGCCTTTTCTTCTCCTGAAGATGTCCCACAAGGAAGCAGTGGGTTAGGACCAGAGTTTTCCTTCTATATGGGCTACCTTCCCAGGTTGGTCTTGTCAGCTCAATCCACCAGAGCCTGTCTTCTCATGCAGGGGAAGTTACTAACTCACCAAGGCTCTGAGACCCATTGACTACCCTCACCTGGTTTAGCTGGTCAGTTGAAGCAGTTCCTGGGGTGTGGTCCCAACTTCTAGGAGCCACAGATGAGAGCTGAGTTCAGAGTGGGGATCAAATGTGGACAAGCTACCCCAGAAGAAGCATGATATGTCCTCCACCAGACATACTACCCCTCCCCTAACACTTCACACACCCCAACAACTATAGCAATTGCTTTAGTGCCGCAGAAACTGAGTAGCTGGCAATACTTCTGGAAGGTGAGAGCCAGTATGGCAAAAGAGGGCATGTCTTTCTTTCCCCTTGCTAGGCTGAAGGTGTGTGAAAGAGAAGAATAAATGGCAGGTTTACATGATCAATATAAATATATATATAATATTATATGATAAATATAATAGCATTGTGGTAGCCACTATGTTGCAAGCAGTAAGCAATACTGCAAGGACTGAGTGAGGTGTATTGCTAACTAAAGCTCCACCAGCAAAACCATGTGTCCTCACACACTCTACCATACCTGGTCCTAAGAAGAAGCTGTGTCTCCCTGGGCAGAAAGGGCTCTGTCGCCTCCTTTTATAGCCTTTCTTTCCAGCCACTCGCCTCCTGCTGAGAGGGAAGGGCTGCTTTGCTGGCAGAGTCAATGCATCCCAGCAGTGAGTGGCAGGCTTGGACTTTTGCTGCCTAGGATGCTTTTGGCTGTTGGTAGGAGGAGAGAATAGAGCTTTTTGCTCTGCAGCTTGAGACTGAGCGGCTGCACACCAGTGGGAAACAGCCTGCTGATGAGCAGTTGCAAAAACTCTTTATTATTGTGCACAGGCTGCCTCAGTGGCCTTTTCATTGTACATTTTCTCGACCGCTATTGTGCATCTATGGCACTGTGCAGACCTTGCAATAGTGGCAGCGTGCTGATTTCAGGCAATGAGATTAACGCTAATGCTGGGCTGAAGTATTCATCCCTGTGATTTTCATACATTTCAGGGGGGCGGTGGAGTAAAAACACTGCCAAATGCTGAATTGATTTGGATCTGAATGAATTTTAAGAGTTATATGTGTGTGTGTGTGTGCATTGCATACCTTTAAATGCAAAGTTGCCGAGGTTCTCCTATCAGATTATGCACAAATCTTGCAGTGCAGTTTAAAAAAAATACACAGAGAGGTTTCTTTTACAGGAAATATATTTTCAGGAAAGTGCATTGGAAAGCATACAAAAACTGCCTTTTAGGGGATGAATGCAGATAAAATCAGTACAATTTAAATGCAACAGTTTACAGTAATGTTTCTTCAAAAAATGGAGTGGGTATCAATATGTTTGCATGAATGTGAAATTGTCAAGAAATGGAAAAATATCCTCCACCCACCCACTCACTCCTAATTTAAATGTAAGACCCCCACTGCAAAAGTTCTTAAAATTGACCCTGAAAATCTTTGAATATCCCTTCACCACATTCACATAAGAGGAATACATTTAAAACTACATGGGGGGACGGACAAAAATCTAATAGGAAGAGGAGCAGTGGCCATTGCTGAGCAAGGCTGCTAAGCAACAGTGATACGTCTTCCATCGTGAAATATCTTCCTGCTGGGTGACTTGCCAGAGGACTTTGGTAAGAGGTTGTTGAAGGGAGTTAGGGAGTCGCAGAGCAAGTTATCCCCAGAGTTAGTTAGGGAGTTACTGCATTAGAGAATTATTCTGGTAGTTAATGAGGGCTCATCCACAGTTCTGCTTGCCCCCAGGAAAACCTGCTGTTTGCAGCTGAATTGGAGCAAACACCAATTGGATTGTTTGCTCCAATTTAGCACTAAAGAGTGTGTTTTCTGGGAGACAGCTGTGAGGCAAAGGCAGAACCAGTAAAACATGTGCCTAGAAAGCACAGGAGAAGTAGAAAATCACCTGGAGCCTTGGTTTCTAGGCATGGGCAAGTGGAAGTGTGGATGAACAGTTACAGCATCAGCTAGGGAGTTATAGCATTAGTTAGATGGTTGTAGCATTGATTAGAGCAGGAGAGAACTAGATATAGAAAATTGTTTACATCTTTTAAAATGTTAGTAAGGATTTCTTAGTGGTTTCTGTATTCTGATTCTATCACTATCCATGAAGATTCAGAATTAAAGAAGACCATCTCACCCCATTCATGGCTGGGTTATTTTCAAAATATTATCCTCAGGACCCATTTAAATGTCCATGAAATTGTTTTTCCCCCTTTTCTTTTATGGGTGCATTGTGAGCAATACCATCTCCAAGTCTGGGATGATCTTTCAACAAGATGTTCTCAGTATATCCAGCTCCTGACTGCCTTTTTCACAGTTAATGACAGCAAATCCACGTCAAGCCTGGAGGTGTCTTTAAAGAAAAGCAAGCAGGGGGGACTCTGCAAAGATGCAAGAAAGGAAAATCAATTTCTAGCATTGATGACGACAGTGTATATAGTCCAGCCCCTGGCTTGGAGGAAGGTGCTGAAAATCCATGTTGCTTTTCGAGAGACCTAGTGCCCTTGGATTGGATTGAACTGGCTCTGATTTATCAGCAGAGGAAATGGCGTGTACAGATATGGAATTGTGAGGCCAGTGAGAATTTGGCTAAACGAGTAAAAAGGAGGCACATCTCTGATTCAGGGAGGCTTAAATGGCCTCCCCTTTGAAGCAAGTAAATAATAATTTATTGTTTGATCTATCCATTCATTCACAATTGAAGGGGATAAAGGAAAAGAAAACCCAGCTATCTGAAAAATCAAGGCATCATGAAGCCTGGAGAAAAGGGACCACCAGCTGCTCCCCCACTTCTTTTGAAAGTCTGGCACTTAGAGTCATTGTGGTGCAGTGGTTAGAGCAGGGGTTGCCAATGTGGTGCCCATGGGTGGGCCACATATGCCTGCAGAGGCCTTTTCTGAGGTCTGCTGGCCCCCCCTACCTACCTTCCTCATGCCGAAATCTCCCTCCTATGCTTTTTAAGGGTGGGGGAAGGTAACCACATGCCACACAAAGGGGGCAGTGAGCAGGACGTGTCAAGGGTTTGCAGGCTGCAGCAGAAGTCATAGAATCAGAACTGTAGGGTTGGAAGTCATCCAGTCCAACCACTTGCAATGAAGGAATCACACCTTGACAGATGGCTATCCAACCTCTGTTTAAAAACTTCCAATGAAGGAGAGTACAGCACCTTCTGAGGTAGCCCGATTCCACTGTAGAGCAGTTCTTACGCAATCAGAAAGTAATTTCTAATGCTTAGTTGCAGTCTCCTTTCTTGTACAGTAGTTTCAAGTGCCATGTTGGCAGCCTCAGACTTACTCATAAGAAGCACTCATGGCAGATACAGCCCCAACAGAAATGCTTTCATATTGCTACAGAACATGATTTCTTTGACTGAAGGTCGTTCAAATTTTCTGTTGTGATTCCAGCATTTGGAAACTGTGAGCAGGATTAATGACACTGGGCTGGACTGTATTTAATACGGCGTTTAGAGCTTATTAGAGCAATGGACTGGAATAGGAGAGATTACAGGGCCAACGCAATGCATTTTGTTGCCCAAGGCAGAACAGAATAGCAATGATTATGCTTTCTGTTTTGGCATGTGGGGGACCAATTATTATTATTTTGTTACCTGGGGCATAAAATTCTACAAGCACTCATCCCTGGGAGTAAAAAGGACAGCAGCAGTATATCAAACAACTAGCAATTCTGCCCTTTCACGACACTCAAAATCAGCTGAGACAACTGACTCATGCTTCCTAACGATAGGGCCGGCCTTGTTATCATACAGGACAGGACAGAACAGAACAAAACCATTTTTACCTTAGGACTGGTTCACATATGCACAGGCCTCACTTGGTCTCTCCTTCCTTGACTCCTGGCTGCTGGTTCTGTGAGCTGCCTCTCCTGAAAAGCATTGTGTTTGGGATTATATGAAATACCAAACATGTAGCACTTGATGCCCCCGCTTGAAACAACCCCTAATTCCTCCTTCTTCTAGCCCCCGGTCATTGTAAGACAGCACTCCTGTTTTAACAAGTGCCCATTCAACCAGATTCGTCAATGTTGCTTGAGCTGTTTGGGCACGTGTGGACATGAAACTTTTAAAGCTCTTGATTGTAGAGACAAATAATCAAACACAATGGCTGCCATATTTAATCCCACAACCCACACGGTTAGCCATTTTCTCTTTTTCTGTGTAGATATTTCCCACCCTTTCCTCTCAGGTGGAAAATGTTTTCTGTGCTTCTGCTCTCTCTCTCTCCCACCTACGAGGCGGTATTTCTCAGGTTGCAATGTGCAGATTTGGTGTTTCTTTCCCCCCTTTCTTATAATACTTATTGTTTGCACTGGCTGCCTCCACTTGCGGCTTGAGTGACACTAATCAGCGGTGTGGGAGGGAGAATATTAACAGCGCAGTGCCTGACAAATCTCACTCATGGCTGAGAAGGAACCTTGACAAATAATGAAGGATATGAGGTCTGTTTTTCCAGCATCCACAACAACAAAAAATGACTCACTCCATGTGGAGAGATGGCTACAGACAAATGATCTCAAAAAGAATGGCTCCAAGGCTGTGTACACACCATACAATTAAAGCACACACCCCACCCAGAATCTTGGGCATTGTAGTTTATCCCTCACAGAGCCACACATTTTCCAGCACCCTTTATGCAATCTATGCATTATCAACTGGATATCTGGCATGTGGCCCTTTTTAAGAGAAACAGCTAGAACCGAGGCCAGCTCCTGGAGAGCTGACTCAAAGGTGTGGCCTGGCTGGAGAAGTTGCTCCCAGGCCTCATCAAGAATAAAGGGTAATTTACCCTTAAGTCAGCTTGTAGTGTCTCTATGAACATCTGAGAATGGGACACTTTACAGTTTATAGAATTCTTTTTGGGGTTAAGGTGGGAGAAATGTGCTTTGGATGCATTTGAAATGTATGGTGTGTACACGGCTCAAAAGAGTGAATTGCTTCAGTGAATTAAATTAATTAAATTAAATCAATTAAAATTATTAATAAATTAAATTAATTAAAATTATTAATAAATTAAATTAATTAAAATTATTAATAAATTAAATTACATTAATTAATTAATTAAATTAAATTAAACACTTAGTGAGTTAAATTAATTCACCCATGTGTAATCAACACACACACACAAAAACCTGGAAGCCCACTGTACAAACAAAAGGAGAGACTTGTAGGATCTTGAATTATGTCAGTTGCGGATGGTACCAATGATCTGCTTCATGTTTTCTTTTTCAAAGACAATGCAGCAGACATACAAGTAAGGCACTTGAGGATCTTTGTTTGGGTCCTGATTTTCTTTTCCTGTAAGAAAGACAGATGACCATATAACTCACTCTATTATCTATCTCTATCTATCTATCTATCTATCTATCTATCTATCTATCTATCTATCTACCTATCTATCTACCTACCTATCTATCTATCTATCTATCTATCTATCTATCATCTCTATCTCTATCTCTATCTCTATCTCTCTTTATCTCTATCTCTATCTATTATCTATCATCTATCTATCATCTATCTATCTATCTATCTATCTATCTATCTATCTATCTATCTATCTCTATCTCTATCTCTATCTCTATCATCTCTATCATCTCTATCTCTATCTCTATCTCTATCTATTATCTATCATCTATATCTATCATCTATCTATCATCTATCTATCTATCATCTATCTATCTATCTATCTATCTATCTATCTATCTATCTATCATCTATATCTATCTGTCATCTACCTATATCTATCTATCATCTCTATCTATCTCCTTTCCCAGCTTCCCTCCAAGGAGCTCTAGGTGGGATACACAGTTTCCCTTCCTTCTCTCCATTTTGCCCTCACAACAGCCCTCTGAGGTAGGTCCGATGAGCTTTCATGGCTGAGTGGTGATTCAAACCCTGGGTCTCCCAGGTCCACTTTAACCACTATGGCACAGTGGCTCTCAAGTGAAACCTCCACATAGGAATCACATTACAGTTATCGGTCTGATCCAGGGAAGGTTTTTCAATACTAAGAAACTTAAGCTTAAGTGTATGGATCATATTCTTATGAACAGCTCCCATAGCCTTTGTCACTATGGTTTTGCCCACCAAAAGCCCACCTTGGATTTGGTGAAATGAGGTTCATGTTTCTTAATGGCCCAGGAAGGCCAGTTTAGGAACATAGGAAGGTGCCTTAGACCAAGTCAGACCCTTTGCTCCATTCACTTGTGCTTAGCATTTTTTACAGGGGTTTTGAAATATACTCGTATCTGCTTTATATACATTATTTACACAATGGGCCGCACATGATTGGCTAATTCCGGAATTCAACTGTAGGCCAATCAGGTCACTTCCACCTGGAGCTGGATTGGGTGGGTCCTGAGGACCAATCATACTGCTTCATTGTTCTAGGACCAATCAGACAGCTGCATTCTGAATCCTATTGTTCTAGGACCAATCAGACAGCTGCATTCTGAATCCTATTGTTCTAGGACCAATCAGACTGGTGCATTTTGGATCCTATTCAACTCAGTACATAACAGGTTTCAGACAAGAGTCTTCCCAAGCCTTACCAGGAGATGACAGGGCTTGAAACTGGCACCCTCTACATGCAGAACAGATCCTCTGTCACTGAGCCATGGCCTTTCCCCATGTCACTGTATGGGAGCTAATTGCCAGAAGATGGTTTATTGTGGCAGGGATCTCTTTGGAATGTTTTGATTGCAAAAGGCTATTAGAACTTGAAAGGTTTTGTATCCATTCTTCTCCCTTTCTGGGCTGATGGGAAGGAGGGAGCGAGGAGTTTGGAAGCATTTTAGGCTTCAGGGTGCCTCTCCCTGGTGCCTCTATCCGGATGTCCTTTTCATTGTGCATTCATGAGGATATGCGATCATGCTGGTATGGGGTGCTGAACCATGACCCCTTTTCCATGCCTTTTACAAAAGTTTCAGGGCAGATACTGAAGTGCAGGTGGGTTCCCATGAGACAAGACACAGTGATAACAGCAGTAACCTTTTATTGAACTGTTTATATACATTTCTGAAGGCCTGGGCCACTCCCACTCCCAATGTGATTGGCTGTCTAAACTTCCAAGCTGTGAATCATAACTTAAGGGCCAATGGCAGACGTCCAAATCCTGAAATGTTCTTTGATTGGATATCATGTATTGAATCAGAACACAGGGGCTCAGAATCCTTCGTCCAGACTCAAGCTCAGGCAAACACAGACCACTGAATACATAACAGATATACTGCTTTGATTCCAGTTGGTGCATGTGTCCCATAGCTCCCTTCTGAAATCCTGTAACTTTTCATACCACAAATGTCCTGGGCCCTTTTTGTCCTCCTTTTGTCGCACTATTTGTTGCACCTCCAGACAGCAATAATTTGGTGACATCAAGGAAGCATCACAGAGTTAATAAAGTAGAATGATTCATGGACTGTCCTGTATAAATCCATCACTCATGCACTATTATTTCATCAACAACATATTGAAGGATACAGTATACCTGTAAAAAGAATCCCACCAGTCTGCGGGGGCCTTGGATATTGAAGGTACAGTTGTGGATCTGCTGCATGGCAGGAGTGTGAATGTTGATCGGCTTCACTCATGTCCTGCCTGAATAACTGGAAATCAAATAGTACAAAAATGCTGTAAGTCTTCACTTGGGGCATTGTAGAGCATTTATGTAATAATGGGCTTTGCATTTCCATGCTGTGGAAGTACAGTCTGAAATAAGAAGTAATGGGGTTTTCTTAATTTGAAAGGGGTAAGAATTAGTAAAATGTTCTCTATGGAAACTTTGTGTTTATGTCTGTCTGTCCAGCTCCACTTGCTTTTTCTGCTCCTTTACGCAGGAGATCTAAGACACCTGCTCTTAGCAACATGACTAGCAGGCACTGAAAAATCTCTTCTGTTAACATCACACACTTTGTGGGGGAGTGTATGAATCTTCTGAAGACAGGAGTGACAGCAAATGCTAAACACCAAGAAGATAAGTCACTTGCCAGAGAGGACACAGTGAAATAGCTTTTTTGATGGCTTTATATCCAATGTGACTTTAAAGAAGGAAGGAAGGAAGAAGAGATTTCACCAAAGGGAGCAGGGAAACAATCACTTCGTCAAATTTTATTTTCTGTTTGGCATGGGTGTTTTGTGTCTTTGCTTGTTTCTTCTTTGTGGGGGGGGGGCGCTGTCTGCTTTGTTTGTGTTTAATTGTTTTACACTATGAAGGTAATTTCGCATGCTTGGTGTGTGGGTGTGATTTTTGCCTGTTTTTCTTCTTTGAAATGGGGATATTGTGGTGCCCAAAACAGTTTCTTAGATTTCCCAATGTGCCCAAGCACCCAAAGAGCTTGGGGAGCCCTGTAGACAATATGCTCCAGTGTTTTATAGAGAAAAATAGGAAGCGTTTATCACATCCTTATTCTCAGCCCAAGACTTCTCCTTCCTACAGTTGTATATATTTCCTCTGCAATCATGTGTTTTCTGTTGTTTTAAAAGCTAATGATGTTTATTATTCATCCATGGCAAGGCAAGACCTTTACTAGGACCAGTAATGTGAGTTTTCTGTAAAATTCTGAATTGGAAAAGAAAATTCATGTGCCAATTATAGCATTTTTTTCCTAAACAAATTATGCATAAAAAAGAAAACCTGTGCATGTTTTCCCAATGCACTTCGCCAAAAATCTCTGTCTCTGACACCCCGTTCCCAGATTTGAGACGGTGGAAATTTATCTTTCTTTAACCTGGGAACGGGGTGTCAGAGACAGAGATTTTTGGCGAAGTTCATTGACTGTGAAAGGAGCATCCTTTGACAGATAGTTAAAGAAGAGAAACAAATTGTCTCTAATGTTGCCTTTTGCATTTAAAAGAAACAAGAAATCTGAAAAATGAAAGTAACTTTTTTTTTGTTGGATCTGCTTTCAAAAGACGGGTACAAATAGAAATTGTCTCCTCTAGAGGGAGCTCAAAAGAGACTATGAGGCTCTGGGCAGGAAATTGAAGCAATTAAATGCACAAATTGTCATCTCATCTGTCCTCCCAGTTGAACGACGTGGCCCAGGGAGAGAGAGAAAAATAGTGGAAGTGAACAGCTGGCTTCGCAAATGGTGTAAACAGGAACGGTTTGGATTCTTAGAAACCTCATCAGGAGGGCTTTAAACTGACTAATGTGGGGGAGGAAGACAGTGCTCCTGAAGGTAGGAGTCTATCAATTGATGAAGATGATCATCCAAATGTCATAGACCAAATGGAGCACACAGCACGCAGATCTAGTGGTGGGAGGAAAAAATCCTTAAATAAGAGACACGGGGGAATGATTAATGGACTTCAATGTCTGTACACTAATGCGCAAAGCATGGGTAATAAACAAGATGAGCTTGAGCTCTTGGTACAGCAAACTAAATATGACATAATAGGCATCACTGAAACCTGGTGGGATAAGTCCCACGACTGGAATGTAATAATGGAGGGTTACAATCTATTTCAGAGAAACAGACCAGACAAGAAAGGAGGAGGAGTGGCGTTATATGTCAGGGATGTGTATACCTGTGAAGAGATCCAAGATTTAGAACCTCAAAGCCAAAGTGAGAGCATTTGGGTCAAAATTAAGGGAGAGAAGAATAACAGGGACCTCATTGTGGGAGTTTACTATAGATCCCCAAGCCAAACGGAGGACATAGATGATGCCTTCCTGGAACAGATGGCCAAGCATGCAAAAGGAAGGGAGATAGTAGTAATGGGGGACTTCAATTACCCGGATATTTGCTGGATGTCAAACTCAGCCAAGAGCATAAGGTCAAACAGATTCCTCACTGGCCTTGCAGACAACTTCATTGTCCAGAAAGTGGGAGAAGCAACAAGAGGAACAGCCATTTTAGATCTGGTCCTAACCAATGTTGATGACCTGGTTAGTGGGGTAGAAGTGGAAGGATCATTAGGCGCGAGTGATCATGCTCTTCTGAAGTTTACTATACAGCGGAAAGGAGCAGCCAAGCATACTAGGACTCAATTTCTTGACTTTAGGAAAGCCGACTTTATAAAACTTAGGGAAGTGCTGGGTGAGATCCCATGGACAGTAATATTAAAAGGAAAGGGAGTTCATGATGGCTGGGAGTTTGTTAAGAGGGAGATAGTAAAAGCACAACTTCAGGCAATACCAATGAGACGGAAACATGGAAGGTGCCTAAAGAAGCCAGGGTGGCTATCTAAACAACTTTTAACCGAGTTAAGATTAAAAAAGGATGTGTACAAAAAATGGAAAAGGGGGGAACCACCAAAGAGGAATTCAAACAAATAGCCAGCACGTGTAGACACAAAGTCAGAAAAGCTAAAGCACAGAATGAACTCAGGCTTGCTAGAGAGGTTAAAAGCAACAAAAAAGGCTTTTATGGGTATGTTTGTAGCAAAAGGAAGAACAAAGAAACAGTGGGGTCACTCAGAGGAGAAGATGGTGTAATGCAAACAGGGGACACAGAAAGGGCTGAACTCCTCAATGCCTTCTTTGCCTCAGTCTTCTCCAATAAAGAAAACAATGCCTGACCTGAAGAATTTGGAGCAAATGATTCAGCAGAGGAAACACAGCCCAGAATAACTAAGGAGATAGTACAAGAATACTTGGCTAGTTTAGATGTATTCAAGTCTCCAGGGCCAGATGAACTGCATCCAAGAGTATTAAAAGAACTGGCAGATGTGATCTCAGAACCACTGGCAGTCATCTTCGAGAATTCCTGGAGAACAGGCGAAGTCCCGGCAGACTGGAGGAGGGCAAATGTTGTCCCTATTTTCAAAAAGGGGAAAAGAGAGGACCCAAATAATTACCGCCCAGTCAGTCTGACATCAATACCAGGGAAGATTCTGGAGCAGATCATTAAGCAAACAGTCTGTGAGCACCTAGAAAGGAATGCTGTGATCACCAATAGTCAGCATGGATTTCTGAAAAATAAGTCATGTCAGACTAACCTGATCTCATTTTTTGACAGAATTACAAGCCTGGTAGATGAAGGGAACGCAGTGGATGTAGCCTACCTTGATTTCAGCAAGGCATTTGACAAGGTGCCCCATGATATTCTTGTAAAGAAGCTGGTAAAATGCAGACTTGACTATGCTACCACTCAGTGGATTTGTAACTGGCTGACTGACCGAACCCAAAGGGTGCTCATCAATGGTTCCTCTTCATCCTGGAGAAGAGTGACTAGTGGGGTGCCACAGGGTTCTGTCTTGGGTCCGGTCTTATTCAACATCTTTATCAACGACTTGGATGATGGACTCAAGGGCATCCTGATCAAATTTGCAGATGACACCAAACTGGGAGGGGTGGCTAACACCCCAGAGGACAGGATCACACTTCAAAACGACCTTGACAGATTAGAGAACTGGGCCAAAACAAACAAGATGAATTTTAATAGGGAGAAATGTAAAGTATTGCACTTGGGCAAAAAAAACGAGAGGCACAAATACAAGATGGGTGACACCTGGCTTGAGAGCAGTACATGTGAAAAGGATCTAGGAGTCTTGGTTGACCACAAACTTGACATGAGCCAACAGTGTGACGCGGCAGCTAAAAAAGCCAATGCAATTCTGGGCTGCATCAATAGGAGTATTGCATCTAGATCAAGGGAAGTAATAGTGCCACTGTATTCTGCTCTGGTCAGACCTCACCTGGAGTACTGTGTCCAGTTCTGGGCGCCACAGTTCAAGAAGGACACTGACAAACTGGAACGTGTCCAGAGGAGGGCAACCAAAATGGTCAAAGGCCTGGAAACGATGTCTTATGAGGAACGGCTAAGGGAGCTGGGCATGTTTAGCCTGGAGAAGAGGAGGTTAAGGGGTGATATGATAGCCATGTTCAAATATATAAAAGGATGTCACATAGAGGAGGGAGAAAGGTTGTTTTCTGCTGCTCCAGAGAAGCGGACACGGAGCAATGGTTCCAAACTACAAGAAAAAAGATTCCACCTAAACATTAGGAAGAACTTCCTGACAGTAAGAGCTGTTCGACAGTGGAATTTGCTGCCAAGGAGTGTGGTGGAGTCTCCTTCTTTGGAGGTCTTTAAGCAGAGGCTTGACAACCATATGTCAGGAGTGCTCTAATGGTGTTTCCTGCTTGGCAGGGGGTTGGACTCGATGGGCCTTGTGGCCTCTTCCAACTCTATGATTCTATGATTCTATGATTCTATGATTCTATGAGCTTGTTAAATTGTTGCTGGAGTCGATCTGGGGACTCTACAGCTGCGGTGATAAGGATCGTGGGATCAGACTGTGGCCTTGAACAAAAATGTGTTTGGAAGAAGTTTTGGTGCTTGCCTTTTGCAAGACAAGCGCTTTGTTGGAGCAGATGCATGAGAAGATGGACTTGATGACTGTTGCAGTCAAAAATTTTGGACAAACAGCGAATACTTATATAGAAACCATCCAGGAGCCAACTCAAGAACCTGCTTTGACAGAGCAAGTGCAAATGCAGAAGATAATGGATGAGGCTGCTGTTGAATCTCAAGTAATACAAATGGAGAAGCCCGAGGCCCTACAGGAGCATAAGCCGTTGTTGTTGAAGGTTGAATCTGGAGTGGGCCGGGGGGGGGTCTGGAGTTGTGGGGGCCCTTAAGTTTGGAGGGACTTTAAAACATGCCTTTAAATATTTTCTGGACTACACTGTTGATTGTGGGGAATGGGACTGTGGGGAATGGGCCGATCTGCTGAGGAGAGACGGAGATATTTTTGAGTTGGAACATTCCCGAGACCTACTCCTCAATGAGAAAGGAAAGGAATTAAGAAAGAGATCAACAAAAGATAAGGAAAAGTGCAAGTACAAACAAGAAGAAGATCTGCAGAAGGGACATGGAAAAGACTTAAGAGCCTTGGACATAAGATTACCAGGTTGATGGACTAGATGGAACGGACAGTAAGGACTGACATAACCCGAGACCAGGAAGAAGAGACGCTGGAGGAAGATTGAAAGAAAATTCTTTTTTTTTAAAAAAAAAAAAAAGACTTATATTGGGAATTAGTGTAAATTTAATGAGCATTAGGAAAATGTTGGAATGAAAATATTTGGCTTTAGTAGAAATGATATAAGGAATTATGTACAAATAAATATTAAGTTTTAAGCTTTAAGGTATTTTATAGAAAGATAAGGTTAAAATAAATTAAGATAAATTGAATGACAGAATATAGTGAAAGATGGAAAGGATTTGCTGAGTTAATAGGTTAGACTGTTAAGACAAATTACTCAATAAAAATTGAGAAAGATGGAAAGAATTTGCTGAAACAAATAACTAAACTAGAATACAAAAATGGAGGTGTGAGGAGGTCAATGAAACAAGTAAATGAAGGATGGAGATATGGAATATTGGATGTCTGTTTTCTTTTTTTTATTGTTATTGGTGTATTGTTTTTTTGTGTTTTTTCTTTTTTGATGTACTGTTATGTATGTTTTCTTAATTTTTTGTTGTTCTCTCTTTTGCTTTTTTTTGTAATTTTTGAAACTTCTAATAAATATCATTTAAAAAATAAATAAATAGAGAACAATATTCATTCATTTATGGGGCTCGTGGAGGGTGGATTTGGGAGCTTATGGGTAGACATGGAAAGCTATATCAATTTTGGTTCTCTCAGCTTCTCATTTTTCCAATTTTCTATTCAGTTTTCCATATTTCTGCAGCAATTAGCAATATTTATTTATTTATTTTAAAAAACCCCACCCTCATGAAAATTCATCATTGTTTTTGTGTGAGCCTCTTCCTAAAAATCGCATCTTTTTATGCAGTTTTGACTAAATTGAAAATTCTTGCAAGCCATTTACGCAAATAGAATATATGTTATTTTCACTAACGTATTCATTTTTATGAACACTTTCTCCAAATATATGCATTTTCACAAACACTGATTGGTTGAAAAATTGGTTGAAAATTCTGATGTGCGGATTTTGAAAGGAGGGCTGCATTTTGGTTCTAATGTTTCAGAAAGCACAAATTAGATAGATTGGCTTCTAAATGTGAACTGCATCAAATTTCTCCCCCATCCCTACACGTGAGTGAGGTGTACAGGCCAGCCCTATCTTAGTCCCCAATGATATTTGGAATATAGCTCTTATTAGACCTGCAAGATCTGCTTATTCAGAGGCAAATGTAGGACCAAACAAAGCACATCGCTCTCTCTCAAATCACTTCCACCTCTCTTAAAAATTGGACTCTATTAGTCACAACTCTATTCTGCCTTCAGAATATCTCCATCGCTTTAAATGCCTCTTCCCAATATTCAGTGTTTGTTTTTCCTTTTATTCCCTTTTAAAATAAAATTCTGTGTTTATTTGCTTGGACAGCCGCCACCAGAGCTGGAACAAACTGTCCTTTTGCATATGTGACAGAATAGCTCTGGCACTCTGTATGTACAAGCTAATGAAAGAATGAGCTGCTTCGCACGCCCCTCTTTAACAACAGCCATCTTATTCTGCTTTAATTGCCTCGTGTGTTTCTATTAAGTGTTTGAATTCCAAAGCTGGCTATGCACGGTGCAAGGCAGATTAAAGCTTCTCAGTGCTGCAAACTGCACTTGAGCGCTGCAGTGTTTACAATCCGTTCCCACCATTGTTCTAAAATGAGACCTGGGATGTGTGAATAGTTTCAGCCTCGACTTGCAAGTACTTTCAAGCCTCCTTGTTTAACGAATGTTTAGGGAGCCTGCTAAAGCTTCACACTGTGTTTATAGAGCTCCTGTTTCCTTCAGAACTACAGGAGAGGAAGTTCAGCAGATCTGTTCCCCTGGAGCTTCTCTGCTGGACATATAGAACATTTGTTCTGTGTACAGTGGGTGGGGAACGCCAAAGACTGCTGCACTGTATTCATCTATAATGTTGCCATTTCCTAGGAAAATAATACGCCTCTGAAATGTTGTGGTACTAGGACTTGTCAGCTTCCTTGAGTTCCTCAAAGAAACTGAAAAAAATGAATGTATCAGAAAGATGATAAATGACAGATGACAGACAGATGTATATAAGAGGTGCAGGTCACATTTCTGCCATATTCAAACAGCAGTATTTTATCTAAACCCTTGATCCACTGTACTGGAGGATGCTTGGATTCAGCTGAAGTGTCCCTCTGCCTGGCTCTGCTGGGTTTTGCTGGTAAGGGGCCTCCATTGCCACAGATGTGCCGGCTGAAAGTGCAGACAAGTGGAAGTGGCGGTAGCCAGTGAAAAGCTGGGGTGTTTCTGGCTTGAGGAGGAGCTAGAGAAAAGGCCAGTTTTGGCTGGCCAAGGATCTGCTGAGTCCTTAGTAAGTCCAGCTACTGGTGAAGGGCCCGACCAAGCCCAGAGCTGATATGTACAGCAAAAAATCCTCCCTCTAGCTGGGGTGAGTAGCAGAGCTGGGCTGTGGCTATGGCACTCCATTAGCCCTGCTGCTCCTGGCCAGGAGTTTGGACTACTCCCTTAGAACCCAGCATAGATCCTCCTCCTCCTCCTCTTCAATTCTGCTCTGGGGAGGGAGTGGTTTTATGGTTGTCCCATGGGCCAGTCAGCCAGTACTCTACACAGCCAGTTTCTGCTCGAAGCAGGAAGAACTGATTGCTCTTAAACTCTAACGAAAAGGTATCTCTCTCTCAAATGATAAGGGCTTCACAGCAGGCTCACTGTGCAAGCTGTCTATAGCTTTATGAATCCTTCATTCCCCACACCTTTCCTACTTCTTCTCCCTCCTTCTCACCAAACATACATTGTTGTTTCTACATTTTCCCCTGCATCTATTTTTGTCTTCCACTGCTTCATCATAGCCCCTTGCAGTTTGTCTTTCTATTTTGAAAAAAGTGGTGGGTTTTTAATCTCTTCAAACTGTCCACAGAGTCATTTCGTTCAGCCTGAGATGCATCAATTGTTTGAGACAAATCTGCATAAATCATTTATCGGAGGCTTTTGAATAATGAACAAAGGATACCGCTAAGCCTTGCTCTGTAAATAATTGATCCAAGAGGCTGGTTGCTGCAAAGGCTTGCTAAGCTTCGCTGGAGATGCTTTCAGGTGTCAGCTGGAGGTAGTCTTTCTGAGGGGTTTCATTTCTCAGGATGCTGCCAGACTGCCACTTTTCCTGGTGGGTTTCAACCGCATACCAGCCGATTCAGGTTGTACAACTGATGGCACTCTTCTGCAACAAACACCCCTGTTTCCTCCCAAATAGAACTTGTTGTGATAAGAAAGCAGCCCAGAAATTTCACCAAAAAGTGTGAGATAATGCTTGCTTGATGCCATGGCATATAACATGCCTGCAAACAAATCAGAATTATTTCATTAAGTGACCAGAACCAATGATGGGCAGAGCCAACTAACTTTAGCATTGCTATCAGCCAACCTCTTCCCAAAGGTAACTCAAAGACTAAAGGGGATAAAGCTGTCAGGCAGTGTCACCCCCTGGGCTGGTTGTAAGTAAGGGCTGGTTGTTGTGAGAAGGCAGGCAGGCAGGTGGGGTCTGGCTGAAGGGAGAGTGAGGTTGGCCTAATGGAGAAGTCTTCATGTGTGAGAAGCCCCCTTCTCCCATCGTTGGCATCATGACTCTCCCCCTAGAGGACTCTACCACATAGAGGACTATTTCTGTTTTTGGAAGCTGCCAGCCCCCTCGTGATGTCAGCAATCCTTACAGTAATCCTCAATCACATCTCAGAAGTATTTGCAAGTCTACTAACTGGTAAAATAGCTTCCATTAAAGGATGACGAGAGGTTAATACCAAGTCTCTTTTGACTCACCGTTTCTCATCTATTGTTTCTGTTCTGTTTAATGTGTAATGCTACAATAAAAAACAAACCACCAGAACAGTCCCTGCCTACAGATTTATACTTTGATAAACAATTTGATAAACCCAGTAATGTCAAAGCTGGGAACATCTAGGAGAAAGGCCATCTAACTCATCACTATCGTTAAAAATAAAAATAAAAGAAGCCAGCTCATTTATGGGCACAAAGTTGATTCAACGTTATGTTTTAATCCAGGTCTGGGGAACCTGCAGCCCTCTGGGTGTTTGACTACAACTCCCATCATCCCTGACCATTGGCCATGCTAGCTGAGGCTGATGGGAGTTGGAGTATCACAACATCTGGGGGACCACTTCTGTTTTAATCTAATTTTAATGAAGACACTTTCCTTGGGGGAGAAAATTCCAGCTGGATCTGGGTTGGGTTTTTTTGGGGGGGGATCATTAAATTTGTGTACTCTCGTTATTTCATATCCTAAAACCTGACTTCTCTCCTTCTTTGGCATTTTCAACCACTTCAGATATTTCTGTCATTTTACATTGTTTCCTTCACTCAGACACTGTGGAAGCAGCTCCTTCATATTTAGCTCCTCGGAAAGACACAGTCCCTTTCATCCTATAATATTATTTCTGTTGCCCTTCTTGTGTTCCCAGCCTTCAAACTCAGATTAACATTACAGTAACATGATGTTCAGTACCCAAGGCAATGCTCCAATATTGCAGTTATGAGTTCTGAATGGGCTATTATTGTGCAACTGATGTATACTCAGGGATTTGTGGCAAAAGTTCTTATTTTTATTTTAAGGTAGATTCCATGCTATGGTTTTCTAGGGTTTGAAAATAAAACAGCTAGTATCATCCTGCCTTTATGTACATCAGTTGGTGTGACTATGTGTCCAACTTTAGAGAAGTATACTGCCTCCGACAGGGGCGGTACAACAAAGCCATAATGGCTACCTCTGCTGTTGGAGACAGTGTGCCTCTGAGTACCAGTGGTTGGGATACACAACTGGGGAGAGTTCTGTTGCACTCATGTCCTGCTTGTAACCAGTTACCTGGTTGGCTACTGAACTAGATGGACCTTTGGTCTGATCCAGCTGGTTTCTGTTCTTATGTCTGCTGTTTCTGAAGGTGCCCTCTGTTTGAAGGGCTGCCCAGTCCAAGTCCAGTTTAAAGATCAAAAGCCCTAAGAAGACTGACCAGGGTCCTTGAAGTTGTCCACCGGTCCTTAGCCCCTGGACAGCAGACTGAGCAGACGCACAGGTCACATGCCATAGTCTTCCCCACTACAGGTGAGATGTATCATATTTCTCTTTAAATTATAGCCATTAGTTCTAAACCTGCATTAATTTGAATGACTGTATGTGTCAGGGGCTGGACTGAGGAGGAATGGTGGGGGCTGCTCCCCTTCTCCTGAACCTTCCCGAGAACAGGAGGACAGTGTAGATTTAGAACAGTGGTTTGCAGAAGGTCATAGTTCAGAGGCTGTAGAGGGGAGAAGCTGGGAAATATTGGGAGAGGAACAGCAGGAAGAAGAAACATCAGAGGAGAGACAGCTGACAGACTTAGTGTCCTTGGACAGCATTTCCGACCCCCCCTCTCCCAGGACCAGGCAAGCATTGAGGGTAGTAGAACAGAAGGCTCAGAGGCAGAAAGCTCAGATTAGCCATTGCAAGGGTGACGTAGAATAGGAGAGATGGAGGGGTGGGACTTTAATCGGAGCAACAACATTATTTTAGGGAGGCTGCATTTCTTTGTCTCTCTCTCTGTGAACTATGGAATAAATTACTTGGTAAGAACTACAGTGGTACCTCGGGTTACATACGCTTCAGGTTATATACGCTTCAGGTTACAGACTCCGCTAACCCAGAAATAGTGCATCAGGTTAAGAACTTTGCTTCAGGAAGAAAACAGAAATCGTGCTCCAGCGGCACAGCAGCAGCAGCAGGAGGCCCCATTAGCTAAAGTGGTGTTTCAGGTTAAGAACAGTTTCAGGTTAAGTACGGACCTCCGGAAGGAATTAAGTACTTAACCTGAGATACCACTGTACTCTTGTATATCTGCTTACTGGCTGCCACCGGGGGGAGGGATCAGATTCCCTGAAGCCTGACAGTATGTATGTATGTATGTCCTCTTTTGTCATCCGTTTTGGTGATTTCCTCTTTTTTTGGCATTGCGCAAGTGACCACTCCAGAATCAGCGGTAGGGTTTCCTCTGGAATGCTGCATGGAGTTTTGGTCATCCCATTTTAAAGGGGATTTCATAGAGTTGGAAAAGGTGCAGAAGCAGGCAAACATTATAACCCATGGACTGGAACCAGTGAGGCTTTCAATTGGCTAATGTGTTTGGGGACTTTTTAGCTTAGTGGAAAAAATACAGCTAAGAAGAGACTTGATAGAAGAACATATAATTATGCATGGAGTGGAGAAAGAGGAGAGGGAGAATGTTTTCCTTCCTCTCTTATAGGACTAGCACTTGCCACTTAATGGCATAATTCTCTGCATTGTGTGTGCATGGTCCTGAAAGCACTGTTGATGTAAGCACACTCTGCACATGCACAGATATTCCAGGGCTGAGCGTTCATGCTGGAAACATAACCCAAGGCTGTGCCCTGATGAGATGAGGCTCAAATTAAAACCTTGCCTTTGGCATCATGCCATGTCTCCAAGGGCTGGTCAGAACTGAGCGCTTGTGAAATTGCTTTGACCACTGGCTGCAAACGTATACAATAAATCAGAGAGCTTGTGATGAAGCACAAAAAGACATAATTTACAGCCCTTGGATACAGTCGAGAAAAAGGCAGGCTTACTTTCCTATAAGGCAATGGGACAAGTGCAAGCTTAAGAGAGCTTAAATGCCTGATCCTTTCTATGCGAAAACGGCTAAGTGGGGAGATTTACTCTGAAAGAAGTCCCATTAAGTTCAGGAAGGCTTGCTTCCAGCTGTTTGACAACAAGCAGTCCAGCAGGGAGATGGGGAACAAGGTTTAATCTATTTTCATGACAGCTGATAAGTGTGAGTGTTTATTTTTAAGCATTATGAACCAGTATTATGGAGAGGAACTGTGTAAACAGCACCCAGTCCAGTGCCTAGTTCATCATCCAGCTAGGAATATTTACTTACTGCATTTTTATCTCACCTCTTCTCTCAAGACCTAGTGACAATGCACTTGGTTTTCTCCCCCCACCCCATTTTATCCTTATTATAACCCTATGAGGTAGGTTAGGCTTAGAGTTAATGAATAAGGTCACTCAGATACATAACCTGACAAGGCATGTCCTCTAGCTGAATCAAGATGGACACTTTGGAACCAGGACTGCAAAGAAAATGGTGTCAAACATGCCCCCCCCCCAATTTCATATATTTAATAATACTGGAAGCCTCATTGAATTAACCAGGAACCAGATTTTAATCTACAATTAAAGTGTTAGTTGTTTGAAGCATACAAATTTAAAATTGCAGCCCTAATTGCAGCCCATTCACACACCATACAAAAGTAAGAATTGTTTTCAGTTGTTAATAATAGGAAGCACAAATGACTCATGCATTCTTCACCAATTGAAAACGTCCGAAGATACTCTAAGGGGCAATAGATAAAACAGCTTGCACAGAGCAATCATTTTGCTTCTCACCTGGCATAAATAAGGCCACTGATCCAGTCATCACTGTCAACTAAGAGATGGTCTCTATGGAAACCAAGGGGAAATATCTATCACACCTATCAGTCACCCATTTAATGGTTGATTCAAGGACCCTTCCCAGCTCCTGAGGGGGATCTTTCAAGACCCTTCAACCTTCTAACATGAAAAAATGTGTAATCATTGCTCATTTGTGTTGCAGGTAAATAAGACATTTCTCCGCAGGGAAGTGCTTGTTTTGAAGATGTCACAAATCCTCCAGCATTCCATCAGCATTATATTTTTCATGGGAAATTGTGATTCGTTCTGCCAGCTAGCAAGACTATTGCAGTTTGGCATGCTATGTGGAGAGCAATTGCATAAGGATGCTAGAGACATCCATTTGATAATGTTGGTGATGAGTGCCATAACTTCCCTGCAGAATTATGTGGAGTACCCCTGGGCTCCACAACCATAGGACAACTTCTTCTCACCTTCCTTCCTTCTTTCCTGCCACAGGCATCCTTCCAGAAACGGCATATAAAGAGCCATACTATATGGCTTAAACAATTGTACTGGACTGGGAGAAGAAGAAGAAGAGTTTGGATTTGATACCCCGCTTTATCACTACCCGAAGGAGTCTCAAAGCAGCTAACATTCTCCTTTCCTTTCCTCCCCCACAACAAACACTCTGTGAGGTGAGTGGGGCTGAGAGACTTCAAAGAAGTGTGACTGGCCCAAGGTCACCCAGCAGCTGCATGTGGAGGAGCGGAGATGCGAACCCAGTTCCCCAGATTACGAGTCTATTGCTCTTAACCACTACACCACAGAGGTCATTTACCTGTTCTGGGTGGGATTGCCCTCCCTCCAAAGGAGCAGGTATGCAGTCTGAGGGTACTCTTTGGTTCATCTCTGTCACTAGCAGCTCAAGTGACCTCTGTAGTCAGAAGTGTTTTTTACCAACTCAGATAATACACCAGCAGTAACCGTTCCTGGACCCCAACAACCTGACCACAGTGGTCCATTCCTTGGTAACCTCGAGGCACTTTGGGTGAGGCTGTCATTGTATCTGGCCTGCAAGCTACAACTAGTGCAGAATGTAGGAGCAGGACTGGTCATAGTGCAGAATGTCTCAGCTGACAACATGTTATTCCACTGCTGGGACCTCTACACTGGTTGCCAGTTTGCTCCTGGATCATGTTCAAAGTGCAAGTTAATTCACAAAGCCCTAAGCAACTTGGGTCCAAAGTACCTTAAGGGAAATCTGATCACTTACAATCCACCTTGACCATTGAGATCCTCTGATGGAGTATGTCCCTGAGGTATGATTGGCCTTCACTAGGGACTGAGCCTCAGTTTGGCAGGCTCTGACCTCTGGAACTCCCTGCCTGTAGAGGTTTGGCAAGAAACATCCCTCCCTTCTTTCACATGTTTTTTGAAAACTATATTGTTTGGATGGGCCTTTGAAATATGAATTTTCTCTTTTTAACCAATCAGTATTTACTGATGTTTAAAGTGTTTGTATGGTGGTTGTTTTTTGCTGATTTTATTATTATATTTTGTATACCACCTCAATATGTTTTTTAAATGAAAGTGTGGAATAGAAATACATAAAATAAATGCACCATCCATTCTTTTTATAGTGCTTTTTGGGGGGAGATTTTGCTCTCTGAATAAACTTCTGTTTCTTGTAGTGCGCTTCTAGCAGCAAGGAGAGTTGAGTGCATGTTGTTTCAGAACTCCCGTAAGCCAATTTTCTACACTCTGCGATGCATGTGTGTAAAATGCTTAGCTGGTACCCTTTTAATATCTCCCCCACTAGAAACAGAGAATGACTGCTCCCCGCTTAAAACGGGGGGCGCCCTTTGCGGGGATGCGCGCAGCCCCTAGATCTGGAGCGGCTTCATCAGCGTAGGCTTGGCTTTGCCTTCCCTCAGGTGGGATACCTGGAGGTCTCCGCCTACCTCAGTCAGTTGTCCAATCCCACCTGGGGGAAGTGTTGCCAAGGAGACCAGGCCAGGTAGGGGAGGGATTACCTGCCCACACAATAGAGGGAGGATCTTACCTGGGAATCCTCACTTGGCTTCAGAGCTTCTCCCACCCTACCCACCCTCAGTTAATGTCTTATTTTGCAGGTTAACTTTTCTTCACAGGTATGCGGGCGCTGCTACGTTAAGGTCACTGTTAAAGGGCCGGAAAGGAGTTTCCCTGCATTGGCAGGTTTCGCCTTTCCCATAGCAAAACATCACAACTTTGGCGGTATCAGGCCTTGGGCGGAATCCTTTAGTCCATCTTCCTCTTTGCAGCGGCGATACCAGGGTTCCCCGTTAAAGGGGTTTCTGAAGGGAGGCTTTGACCGTACGCCGAAAGGTCGTCATTGCTCTCCCCTGCGGCAGCGGCGTAACGGGGGCAGCTATCTCTGCTTGAACATATGTTCTCCAGAGCCGGCCCATCCCCCCCCACTGGATAACCCTGATGCTCCCTAGGTCCCCGGCTGGGGACTGGGGAGGGAGAACGCCCAATGCCTGAGCCAAGGTCTACCCACATTTGAAATTTAATAAAGTTGTGGCCAATTTAATCCCATAGCACGTTGTCTTGAGTCGTTATTCCACATGATGGGGGGGGGCGTGCGGGATCTGGGGACTCCGCCTGTCCACGCAAAGAAGAAATCTAGCGAAACATTATCTCCCCGCAAACCAATTTCCCAGTCAGTGCTGATAGTAGCAGGATCGTGATTCCTCCTTGGCAGGAAGACTTGTGGTGTGGCATCTTTCCAGACCACAGAGCACCTGCTGAATAATTAAAAAAGCCTCTCATTTTAGTCTACAACGGTTCTTCCACTTCTCCATCAGAATCTGATTTTCTGAGCCCATAGGAGACCCATCTTGAGACATCGCCCACCTCTGCTTTAGTTTACCACATTATATTTTGGAGAATATGCACAACATCTGAGACACAGCTAATAAATAAATCAGGTTTATTTGGAAAGGAATATAGATCTATATTAATGCAAGTTGTGAGACACCTGAAAATAATAGAGAAGGTTGCCATGGCACTAGAAACCAAGCGATACTGTATTTTACATTTGCGAGGGAAGGAGGGTTCAGAATTGTGGAATCACAGAACAGTAGAGTTTGTAGGGACCCCAAAAGTCACATAGTTTAAACCCCTGCAATACATAAGATGGGGGATATTTGTCTGTTAGGGGCTACTACCCTTAAGCCTCTGTTACCAGTCAGACGGCAGAGGAAATATTCATTCAGCATCAGCAGAACTTACAACGTTAAACAGTGTACACACAGCACTATTTACATATATACAGAATATGAGGTATAGTAAAACACAGGAGGTGTCAAATATTCAAGGGCTGGTACAACGTATCAATCCACGTTGTCTACAGTGTCAACACTACTAAGACTGAAGTCCCCCCTCATTGCACTCAATCATATACACTCGCGCACACACTACAATGCATACCCATGTCTGAGGTATTTTTTTCTTAAAATGTCTGTTTTTAGTGCACACAGTTGCGTCAGCACGCTGAATTAGCAAAGGTGAAGTGAGAAGAAATAAGAGAGCTATGGGCAGAGGACCTCCACATGGGGACAAGTGAGAATTAAGAAGAGATGGGCCTGGTGTCCTATTCTTAAACCTGTGGCAGCTCCCTGTTCATGGTGAATGGGTAGCCAACTTCTGCAGCACATCCGAGGCATGCAAAACCCCATGTTCTGCTCAGATAAACACGTCCATTATGAGCAGAGAGCTGTCATGGGTCTAAGCAGGGAAAGGAGCCACTGTTAAAAGAGTGTGTTTGTGTCATGTCATCATGCAGTGGTTCTGAGTGAAATTTCCCTCCTCTTTACAAAGATACTCCAGGTCTCAAGAGCCACTTGGGTACTAGATTTTAAAACAGGGCTTGAGTGACAGACAGGTCTCATTTCGACATGACTATCTTTCTCCGCAGGAATCTTGCTATGAACAGATGGCTTTGACAGAAGCAAAACCGTAGGTTTTATGCTGTTTTTTCTTTTTTTAAAAAAGAGAGAGATGTTTTACCATCCTAAAAGAAAACCCCATTTGCACACACTCATTCAGTACTCTGGTGACCCTGCTTCAGCGAATGTGATTTAGAAGACAGTCACATCCTAAACTAAACTTCACACCTTATATATTTTTGTGATCCTGTGAATGAGATCCTGTTATGATAACATTTTGCAGACATTTGAACACTAGGAATACAGTTGCAGGTCAGTCCTAATCATGTCGACTTGGAAGTAATAATAATTTTACTTCTCTGATTTGCCTTCTCCGAATTTTATGCTGAAGTTCTTTAGCCAGATAAAATGAAAATGCATATATTAGGGAACAGCATGAACAAAATCACATATGTTTGTGAAAATAACTGACAAATACATGTTAAATTTGGGGAAGTGCCTGCAAAAATGTATATACTGGGCAGAAAAATGATAATTTAGGGAAAATACACAGTAATATGAGGGTGAATTTCATGAGGCCTATTTTAAAAAAAAAATGTTTGCAAACTGATGAGAAAATGTGGAGAACTGAACATAAGACTGGAAAAATGAGAAGTAGAGAGAAACTGAAATGGACAGACTCATTCATTGCTATCTGGGAGTCAGATTGAACTCAGTGGTGCTTACTTCTGAGTAGGCATGCATCAGCCTTGTTAGTGTAAAAAAATCTGGTGTTGGCCACTGGATAGATCATACCCACGGTGGTTGTATACAGTGGAGCGTAGAACAGAAACATTATAAGATAATTGGAATGGGAGGCAGGTGGGATTTGTAAATAGGAAATAGTAAAGTGTCCCAAGTATGTGTGTGTGTGTGTGTGTGTGTGTGTGTGTGTGTGTGTGTATATATATATATATATATATATATATATAGTTCTTTCAAAGAACAGAAAATTGAATGAAGCAAAATGACATGAAGCTGTCAGATGTGCTGGTTTTTTTTTTTTTTACAGTACAACAATTTTAGTTACTGTACACATTATGTAACTGGAAAACAGTTGGCATTTCCAGATCATACTTGCTGATTAGCTCACATTTCAGTTAAAACAGACAATCTGCCATCTGGCTGTTGCTTGAGAAACAAAAACAAAGTTAAAGCTCTAATACAAAAGCGACATTTGCATTGACACTATGAAGAATTGCCACTGCCACAAAAAAAGTGCATTTCTCCCCACAACTTCCAAATGTTCAAACATCCTTCTGACCTGACAAATCCAGAGATCCATGCCTGCCTTTTATATATACAGTTGTCTTGGAAGTCACCACAGAACCAAGACAGGACACTGAATCATGGGTCTTATTTCTGAAGAGACCTGGAGGAAAACAATGGCACACGTTCATCTTCTCACCAAAGACTGCCTACTGCTTGATGAGAACTCAGCACTCCTACGTGGGGCAGGCCAGACTCATCCTGCACTAACTCCTGGTATAATGCTGAGCTCCAGCCTTCTTCACACGCCCCGTTTATCCAAAGAAGAGAACACCAAATAGAAAAGTAGTCTTTAAAAAGAAGAAGGAACAAGTCACAGGTGCTGGGCACGGCAGTCACCTGCCAAGCAGCTTCAAGTATTTACAATATTTCCCTTTAAGTCACTTCTTTATACAAATGGTGCGGTACTTTTGACGAAGTGGTTTCAAGCACTGCTCTCATGAGTGCTTGCTACTGTCATCACCTGTAGCTCCCAAGTCCATTAGGAACTTGCTCCCGTCAGCCATTTTCTTTAAGGCACTGCATGTAAGTGTATAGACTCCATCTTAGCAGAGCTTTCTTCACTGGATAGTGCATTTCTCTCTTTCTCTCGTTTGCCCTTCTCTGAGGACTTTGGATTTGATGTATTTCAGGTCGCTGTTGACACTGGGTCGGCGAGCAAAGGGGGAGATCATGCCATAGGCATCTGTCTCTTTGACCCTGTGCATCCTGAAGGATTTTTGGTGGAAGGTGTCCCCATACTGGACAGAGATCTTCCTGTGAAGGGCGGGACTCATCTCGTGGGGCAGCTTGGCCATGCTGAAAAGAACGTAGAACATCTCGTTGACGTTGGTGTTCTTCTTGGCCGAGACTTCAAAGTAAGCACAGTTCTCATCGCTAGAGACCAGCTTCTCCGCTTCCTCAGAGCGAACTTTGCGGTAGGGTTCACCATGATCGTTTTTGTTGCCACAGATCACCATGGGTAGGTCACCTGTTTCCTTGGTCTTGTTCTTCAGGCAGGATTTGACTTCAAGGATCTGCTGCTGGAGCCTCTTGACCTCATCAAAGGACTCTCTGCTATCCAAACTGAACACTAAGATGAAAACGTCTCCTGCAATATTTCAAGAGGGGGAAACAAATTAAGCCAATCCGTTACAACCTCTCTTAGAAAAGATAATGGAAAAGTCGTACACAGCAAGGGATTTGTTTATCCCAACTATATTAAGAACATGAGAAGATCCTGTAGGATCACACCAGTAGCCCATCTAGCCCAACATACTGCTCCCACAGTGACCAACCAGATCACTATGAGAAGCAGGACCTGGGTGCGAGAGCACTTTCCCTTCCTGATGTTTCAACCAACTGGTATTCAGAAGCATACTTCCTCACTCTGTGATATAACCAAACATATGGTATAACCAAAACATTTAGAGAACCTGTGTTTGGATAAAAGGAATGCTATTTACAGAGCTTTCATTGTAAAGAATGGAATGAATTAAGATGGCATGGATTTTTAGCAAAATAATGTTTTATAACAACATACTGACAGGTCTATCAAACTTTTGCATGTGTGCCAAAATCCTCCTCTTGTCCCCCCCCCCTTTACTGGGATCGCATGGCTGTGGTGAGATCTTGCCAGAACCCAGAAGCCTCCATAGCCATATCTCCTTGCTTCTCTGGCAGTGGGGGTGGGGCAGCGGGGCACACCTGCAAAGGTGCTCCTTGGGTTCTGCTGCCTGAGGCGGCTGCCTCAGTTTGCCTCATGGATGGGCCGATCCTAGCATTATTTCATTATCTGGATACCTGGTTTTTCTTACAGTTTTGACCTGACCAGACTCATTTCTGTTCTCAGTGGAATACTAAGGTGGGCCCAGAGAGTTATTATATCTCACTCTGTGTTTTACATTTTCTATATACAGCCAGTGAGATGATATTATTATTATTATTATTATTATTATTATTATTATTATTATTATTATCATCATCATCATCACCACCCCTTTGAGCTACAGACTCCCAAGCCATATCACAGACTTCTCCAGAAACTTATTTCAGTTAAGAGCTCCTTGCCATGTTGCACAAGGGCTCTTTGTTCAGGAAACCCAAACTGTTCTTGGGCACAGGGAGGTGGCTGAATTCTGTGGATCCCAGCTGGCAACTCCTTGGAGATGGGAGTACAAAGATAACATGAGCCAAACCTTGCAAACAGGAATTGCAAGCACCTGGGACTGATTTGAACCCCTGCCTCTCCTTCCCCAAACTGATGTGCATTGACTTGGGTCCACTAGGAGGAGCCCCTGGTAACCCCCTCCTCTCACACACAATCACACGTCTAACCTGTGAGTATGGAAAGTCTCCTCATGGCAGGGAACGGATGGTTCCCAGATGTGTCCAAGATGTCCAGCTGATACATATCACCCCGGATGTTGTAGACTTTGCGATGGAAATCCTCAATCGTGGGTGTGTACTGGTCCTCAAAGCGGCCATTGAGAAACCGTGAGACGATGGAGCTCTTGCCCACCCTGGAGGCTCCAAGGACAACCATGCGGTAGGAGTTTTTGGCTGGCACGTTCAAGGTGCAGTTCCCACTGGACATAGTCTTCATCATTGCTTAGATCTGCACAGATAAAAAAAAAAAGATATGGTTTTATCGTCAGCATGAAAAAATCAACAGCAGGAATACCAACCTGGTGCCTTTACCAGGAACTACAAATCCCATCCTCGCTGTCTATTGGCCATGCTGATGGGAGCTGTAGTCTGGGTTGGGAAAGACTGGGCTGCAGCAAACTAGGAAATGGCTACAGCAATATATACAAGCCAGCAGAATAACAGAAGAGTAGGTCGCCTACACCCGGGGAAGCTGTTTTGTTGTGTTAAAAAAGAATGGATTTTCTAAGCAGCAAAAAGGAAGCTCAACAGGGAAAGCATAGAATCATAGAGTTGCAAGGGACCACAGGGATCATCTAGTCTAACCCCCTGCAATGCAGGAATCCACATTTTGCCCAATGTGGGGTTTGAACCCACAACCCTGAGATTAAGAGTCTCATGCTCTACTGACTGAGCTATCCCATGCCCTATAAAAAGTGAGTGAGCGAACTGATTATTCCACAGCAATTGCCTGTGTGGAATCGGCCATTGTCTTATCTCTTGCAATTCATGAACAGAGGGTCCCAGATAAGAAAACAAATGAGAGAATGGTTACACAAACAGAGCGTAAGCATGCCAGTCATTGAAAACTACAGGGACTCTTGAGACTCCAAACACATCTTTCATTCACCAAACCTGTTCCATGACAAAAAGGAGAATTAAAGCATAGTACTCCATAAAGCAAGGGATGCAGGTGGCACTGTGGGTTAAACCACAGAGCCTAGGGCTTCCGGATCAGAAGGTTTGAATCCCTGTGATGGGGTGAGCTCCCGTTGCTTGGTCCCTGCTCCTGCCAACCTAGCAGTTTGAAAGCACACCAGTGCAAGTAGATAAATAAATAGGTACCACTCTGGCGGGAAGGTAAACAGTGTTTCCGTGCACTGCTCTGGTTTGCCAGAAGTGGCTTAGTCATGCTGGCCACATGACCTGGAAGCTGAATGCCGGCTCCCTCGGCCAATAAAGCGAGATGAGTGCCGCAACCCCAGAGTCGTCCGCAACTGGACCTAATGTTCAGGGGTCCCTTTACCTTTACCTTTACCCCATAAAGCAGGGGTGGGGAACCTGGGGATTACAACACTCATCATCCCTGGCCACTGCCATGCTGGTTGGGTCTGATGGCAGCTGAAGTCCAGCAACCACTAGAGGCTCACAGGTTTTCTACTACGGTAATAAAGAAATGTTACAAGGTATGTTTGCTTTGATTTCTAGGAACGTTATTCAAGAGGATTAGTTTTACTAGTCTGCTACAGCCAGTGGTGGCCGGTCCTCATTGGTACAGAAGGCCCAGAAGTCAAGAGTAGGAGGAGCCAGAGCGAGTGACAGGCAGAGCCAATTAATTCCTGCTTTGTCCCATCCTCCTCCCTGTTGAGTCCTACAAGGGCATCCCTGAGACTAAGCAGCAGCAGCAGGAGGAGGACAGGCAGTTCTGCCCCTCCCCCCCCCCCGCACCAGTTGTAAAGAGGAAGGCAGGTGAGCTGCAGGAGTTGGCTGAGGGCAGACTGAGGATTTTGGGATAGTGCCCCAATCTCTCTAAGAAACCAGCCTCCCTGGTTATAGCAAGCATTGTCAGAGGGAGATAAAAAATACGGGAACACACACACACATTGCATCTTATAGACTGAAAAAATTATTGTTGCTTAAGCTTATGTGGACTACAGCCAACTTTATCAGCTGCATGGATCTGGAAGATATAGATTTCTACATGATATAGAGGGAGGGGGAACTGTAAACAATGCAGCAACAAGGCAAAACTCAGAGAAAGCTGTTATGAAAGACAAAGCGGGTTCTCAATGTGCTATTTAGTTTATGTACTCTTTATGCAATGTTACATTTCAAATGACATATAGCTATAGCTATAATCTGCTTAAGAACATCAGAGGAGCCCTCCTGGATCAGAACAAAGGCTCATCAACTTCTTATTTTACAGTGACCATCCATATGCCCATGGGAAGCTCCAAATCAGGGTCACCCTTGCTTATTTCCCAAGCCATCTTTTAAAACATCTCGACTAATTTTCTAACCTGTGGAAGTATCAAAAGTGAAATAGCAAAACCGTTGTCATGGCTGACAAAAAAAGCCTTGGGGTATCTCTCTTGGAAAAAAAAACATATGAACCAGCGCCCCTATGAGCATTGTTCTAGAACCCCAAATGAGGATGGAGCATTATTTTGTCATGTGAATTGAGAGTCACATCTGTTGCTCTGCTCACTTTTGCCTCTAGCTGCATCGGCCACCAACATGCAGCTCCAGGTGTGTTGCCCATAGGGCAATACAGCCTTCAAGCTGAGCAAGCTTCCCCAACCCTGCCCTAGTTCTTCTAAAGATGATCTTTCATCTTACGCTACGGCAGGAAGGGGGAAACTTGTGGGTTTTTTTAGATATTGCTGCTCCCCAGCTCCCCTCAGCTGCAGCCAGCAGAGCCAAGAATGATGGGATTTGTAATCCAACAGCATCCAGATAATTTCTCACCCCTGCACTAGGGTTATAGTCCTATGCACACTTATAATGCAATCAGAAACATGTCTACTTGGAAGTAAATCCTATTGATTGCAATGGGGTTTACTTGCAGGTAAATGGGATTAGGATTGCAGCCTCTGTTGTAAAGCCCACTGAACTCAGTGGGGTTCACCTCTGAATAAAAGTGCTTTGGATCCCCCAGTAAATAACTTCATTGCGTTTCCCCACTATTCTTCATGTCAAGGTGCTTTATCCCTGTGTTTGTATGTCACGCAGATAGAGCTTCTGTCCCACATTTGAGCCGAGGATGTTGTATGACCTAGATAGTGAAGTCTAATAAATTACAGGTCCACTTAAAAAGCATTATCTGCCATTGAATCAGCCCAGTTGTAGCAATTAATTGATCAATGCTTTGTGCCCTGTTTAAAACACAACCCCCTCCATTTATTGTGTTGCAATGAAAACATCCATCATCTATCTATCTATCTATCTATCTATCTATCTATCTATCTATCATCTATCTATCATCATCTATCCATCATCTATCTATCTATCTATCTATCTATCTATCTATCTATCTATCTATCTATCTATCTATCATCTATCTATCTATCTATCTATCTATCTATCTATCTATCTATCATCTATCCATCTATCTATCATCTATCTATTTATCTATTATCTACCTACCTACCTATCTATCATCTATCTATCTCTCTGTCTGTCTGTCTGTCTGTCTGTCTGTCTGTCTGTCTGTCTAATGGTGCTTAATATCATAATCAGCTGTTCATCTTGACAGATTTGGACATCCCACTATTACACACACACATTAATACTTGTATGTTGTATTGGCAATAATATATTTTTCTTTCCCATGCAGTTTTAGTCTGTAGCTCTCTTTTACACCCCCCCCCGAAAAAACAAACCCCCTTTTCAGCATTCCACTACAACCTCATCTTAAAGAGGTGGGAAGCAAAGCAAAGGCAGTTTGAATGTCTTGCCCAAGGTCAAGCAAGTGGCACTGGTACTTGCTACTCAAACTCCTTCCCCACCTTCACTAAACTGCCTAATTTATTACCTTAGTAGAGGTATTTACTTTACTATTTATTATTACATATATCCCCTCAATAGCTCAGTCGGTAGAGCATGAGACTCTTAATGTCAGGGTCATGAATTTAAGCCCCACACTGGGCAAAAGATTCCTGCATTGCAGGAGGTTGGACCCTCAAAGGTGGGGTACAAATAATAAAATGCATTATTATTATTATTATTATTATTATTATTATTATTATTATTATTATTACAATTCTATGATTCTCTGTATATCTCACCTTTCCTTCAAGCAGTTCAAGGGGGAATATATTCAGTTTTCTCCTCTCCATAATATCCTCACAACAACCTTGTGAGGTGGGGGACTAGCCCAAGGCAAGCTTCATGTCTGAATGTGGCTTTGAACCCTAGTCTCCCAGGCCCCAGTCTGATGCTGCAACCACTACACCACATTGGCTCTCTTGGTACAGGCATACCTCAAAAAGTGGAGGTTCAGAGCTACAGAAGTAAATGGAGACATTGGGTTGCATCCAGCTAATTTAAACTCTGAATAGACTCACGGAAATGAATGAACCTAAGTTAGCCATAGCCATTTATTTATTTATTTATTTATTTATTTATTTATTTATTTATTTATTTATGTAGAAACTAGCATGGGATGTGATGGGTAGCTTTTCAGTAGAGCACCCAGATTGTAGTCTTATTCGTATTGCTTTATGACGCTTTTGTTGCAATCTGGTTCCATTTGCCCAGGTATTGATTCCGAAAGGGCTTCTAAACATTCCATCTGTTAGCTTTTTAACTTGGTGCACGGAGGTCCACTTTGATTCCTGCAGCCACCGTTCTTCTAATAGCCTCTGAAATTCCAAAGCAAAGTGAAGCTGTTTTCTTTCATGCACCACACAGACTCTCTCTCTTCCCTTCTCCGTGTTGCTGCAGCTTTTCTGACTCACCAAAATCACCTTTATTGTCTCACAGAACACCCCTCAGTGTGTGTGTGTGTGTGTGTGTGTGTGTGCATGTGCACACCCACCCAAACGGTACATTATAAAAAATGAACAAGGATGTCTTGCCCATTTACTAGTTATGAGATATAGATAGATGATAGATAGATAGATAGATGATAGATAGATAGATGATAGATAGATGATAGAGGCTTTTTAATATCAGGTTCATGCTATTTACCGTAAGTCCCTCACTAATTTAAGGGTGTCATATTAGCCCATCCTTACATCCACATGTTGAATGTTAGCACTTTCTCTCAAGAAACTACTCTAGCTAGTTTCCTAACAGCATATCATCATCATCTGCTTGATAAAAGACACAGAGCGGACAAATATTGACAGTAAGGTCACTCCACAAGCCAGCTGGTGGCTTGTCTTTGCCAACTTCCCCATCCCTTTTCTGGAACCTCTCGGTTATGCATTTCTAATGTAAAAGCATCAGTGGGTCCTAAACTGGTATCTTTCCCAGTCACATCCCATCCCTATATTTGCTTGTGGAGCAGCTGAGATTGAAATTCCATGTCTCATATGGCTCAGTTCTTAAAAGTGATTGAAAACACACTCATCCCCTTTCCCCCAATCCTGTATACGCAAGGTAGGCACCAGGGGGAACACATAAAGATGATCCAGGTATAGAGAAATGTCATGGGGACGGACAGACAACCTGCATCAGAAACCTGCTTTGGGGGGCTATCTAACCGATTTCTTTTTTGGTGCTTGCCCCAGAGCATCTAAAGCAGACAAAACTGCTATATAGCATCCGCAGGGTATATAATGGCAAGCTTCAGTTCTCTCACACTTTATTTACTGTCCTTTCATGCTTAAAAGACAGGGGGAAAAGAAGAGAAAAGATCACAAGAAACAATGCAGAATAGCTAGCTCTGCTCTCAGCTACAAAGTCCCACAACCCCCTTCCCTTAAAAAACCCATCTAGACACTGTTGCTTGGAGATATTATTCTACACATCTAGCTACAAAGATCCTTCATTTACCTTTCTCTTTCTTTGGAAGGGAAATACTGGCTCCTCTTGCAGTCAGCAGCGTTGGCTCAGCGGACTGAATCAGCAGCAGCAGCAGCAGCAGCAGCAGCAACTGCTGCTTGTAGTCTTTGAAGCTGATGCTTTCTGCCCAAACCTCCCGTTCTGTCACTCCTGTATTCAAGAGAGGGAAGGACAACTTCAGCGCTTCAGCAGCTGTTCCCCCACACAGAGAGTCTTTGCTGAATCAGAAGACACACATGGCTCAAAGTTTGTTCTTCAAAAACCAGCAGTTGCCTTTTTTTCATCTGGGCTCTTGAGGAGAGATGTTTGTGTGTGTGTCCTCTCTTTTTCTCTTTCTTCCCACTGCTCTCAGTTTACTCCAAAACAGAGCTGGCAGTCTCCTCCTCAAGCTTGCACAGTTGTTTGTCTTGTAACTTGAAATTCAGATAACTCATTTGGAGAATGAGAGGGGGCTCTGGTGCGACATCTATCCTTTGGAACGGGTGAGTGCATCTCCCGGGCCTATATGTTCCTTCTTGCACAGCTTCAAGGCAGGAAAGAGAAATGGATAAAAGGCAAGAGAGATGATGATGATGATGATGATGGATTGATAAATCAATAAATAGAAAATTTCCTTTAAAATCAGCCTTTGATGGTTTTTGGAAGAATAAGCGAGAGATTTTCTTTCTAAAAGCTAAGCGCTCTTTAATGTTTTTCACTACTCAAGTGACTTTATGTATATGTGTATTCTCCCTCTTTCCCTCTCTATATCTCTCCCTGCCTCTCTCCTTCATTCAGCAGCTGGTAAATTCCTGGTAAGTTTCTTTTTGTAGATTTCACAGTTAACTGAATCACTGTTCCCCTGAAATCGATGGGAAAGTTGCCAAGGGCTGGGGGGAGGGGGCGGTGGACAGTTCTGTAGAAAGCACAGGAGGAAACTTTCATTGAAAACAAAGTATTTACAGATTTGGGTTTGTTATTTCTCCTTGTTTATTCCAAAGATAGGAAGTCTGGGTTGGAGGAGTGTAGTAATGATTTCGCAATTCAAATGGAGACTCACGCTCCCCAACCCCGCAAAGTCATTGAGCAAACCAGCACCTGAGCGAGCGACTGCTTTTTTTTTTTATACCCTAAAAATGCATAAACCTTTCAAAACGGCATATATCTTTCTTCCAGTGTTTTTTGCTAGAAGGAAGCTGCTCAACCTAATAAGGACATTCTGCGTTGCTGTAGATATCTGTGATTGCTCTTTTGAGGCAGATAATCTCCTCCTGCAATGTTTAGCTGCTGTTAGGTATTCATCACATTGCTGGCTGATTAACTCTGACCCAAGAGCTGGATTAGATTGAGGGTGGCAAATGGTGTGGGACTTCAGTTCCCAGTGTCGGCTTTCTTGTGACAAATCCACACAACTCATTATCATCAAAGGATGGACCTTGATCTTATGGTGCAAGAAGTGCCTGTCTCCGAGATAACTGAATGTCTCTGGAAACCTTCAAAGGCATTTGCTCACTAATCTGACTTTGTTTGGCTCCCTCTTTAGCCATTTACCTTAGTACCATGGTTGGACATTCACCTTAAGTAAAGACAGATGTGTTATGTGTCCCATGTTATCATATCTGGGAAGGGGAGATACGGTCTGTCTTGGACTGGTCTGGACTGGGGTGCTCTTACCTCGAAGAAAGAGGTCCACAGCTTGGGGGTGCTCTTGGGTCCAACACTGTCACTGGAGGTTCAGATGACCTTGGCATCTAGGAGTGCCAGCATTGTGCTATGACCCTTTTTTGGACAGATATGATTTGTCTGCTGTACTCCACACTCTGGTAACTTCCAGACTGAAGTATCATACTGGCCCAAATATAAGCCACACCCCCCCCAATTCAGACCCTGAAAAGTTAAAGTGTGGCTTGCATTCGAGACCCTATGCTACCAGCAAAGCTGCGCAGCTCCCCCTCCCCAGAGAGCAGCCTGGGAGCGCGGAGCAACAGTGTGCAGCACACACGCCGTTCCCAAGCCTCCCCCGAGCCGCCAGAAAGAAGGGGGAAGGGGGGAAGGCTGCCGGCAAAGCAGAGTGGCTCCCCCCCCCCCCAGGAAGCAGCCCGGGTATTGTCTTTTTGTCTTTTGCCTCCTTCCATTTTAAAGGTGTGGCTTATTTGCGGGTGCAGCTTATATTCAGGCCAATACAGTATTGCAGTGTGCTTTACTCACTTGGTCCAAAATGCAGTGGCCAGGGGTCTGTTTAGATCTCACATAAGCCCTGTTTGTTTGTTTGTTTGTTTGTTTGTTTGTTTGTTATGTTTTTATATATATAAAAAAATCAGGCATCAAAAAGGGGGGAGGACAACAAATATTCCCTCCCTCATAAGTACAGAATCTTGAAATAGTTACACTGACTAATTAGGTCATTTCACTTACTGAACAAAAGTGTCATTCCACAGATTACCATGGTCTGTTGTAGCCATGTTTGTTTGATGTTGCATAAGAGATAAAATTACATCAGGTTGAATAAAAAGTGTCTTTTTGGTGAATGCTGAAGACACACCACTTTACCCTGGCTTTTGATATGTGACATGTAAATTTTCAGGACCCATCTTATTTTTTGTGGCTGTAAGTTGTTTTGAACTGTTTTCAACATTCTGTTTTAATTGTTGTAACCCACCCGGGGACCTAAGGATGATGGGGGGTGGGAACCAAACAAAATAAGAGCCCTGCTGGATCTGGCCAAAGACCTATCTAGGTTAGCATTTTGTTTTCATGGTGGACCAGCAACTGCCTATTGGGAACCCACATGCAGGATATAAACACACTAGCACTCTCACAGGGCACTTCCACACCAGTGATTCACTGTGATTTTGCACTATCCCAGGCACTAGCTTTTTTTGGGGGGGGGAGGAGGGCATCCACACAATGTTGCATGCATCTCATTTCCCTCCCCCCTTGTTAATTCAAATTTCCCCTTACTGCATGCCCCCCTCCCAAATTAGTACTGTCAAAAGACTGGTATAGATGCAAAAAAAATGGTTTCTAGGCTTTCCATTCATGCACAAGTCCCTCATGCCTATCAAAAGGCATGAGGGACAGCAGATTCCTGCCAGTTTCACACCCTTCATGAGTCATTTGGCAAGCTTGTGATGAAACACCAAAGGTCCTTGGAGCATCGTAGTCCAGTAGATGCTGCTGGTGAAAATAAAGGTGAGGAGGCATGATGATGTAAACCTACCTGAATGGGCTACAATTCTTCTCTTTTTCTAACATTGGAGTCACACAGGTATGTGTGGAAGGAGACAGGATTAAATAAGAGAAGGGAGTGACAAAATCCCTTCCTGCGTTCTGGAAAGTGGCCAAGTTCAAAAGGCTGCTAAGAACTTCTCATAGAAAAATAGGCGTTTCTATTGCCGCACTTGCAGAAGTCCTTTCGTTTACTACTAAACAAAAAAAATATTGCTCAACGTGTAGACACTGGGAAAGTGAGACAAGTGGCAACAGAGGAAACACTCTTGAACTAGTTGCAAAATACAATCCTAAAAAAGAGGCTGTTCCTCACAGTGCAAAGTATGCACGTCATTCCACTCAAGATGAATCGTTAAGCATTCTTACCACAATGGTTCTGGAGTCAATTTCTCATGGAGTGGAGTTCTCAGCATTCAGACTAAGTGCTGCTGCTGTCCAGCGTCACAGAGATCTCTGATCTACTTCATCCTTGCTATCATTTTTTCCCAATGGCTGAGTGTGGGCGACTGCGTTAGGATGCAGGCACAGGGACAATGAGAAGATGTCATTGCTAGGTCCCTGAATAAGCTGTTATCTGGCTGTTCACCCACTGTCTGGGAAGCATGCTTAATTATCGCTGTGCCTGAAAGCTGTGCCAGCAAGACTGGATGATTGGGGGGTGGCTAATGCCATCACTTTTCCAAATAACTAAGCAGGCCTCCTGATCTTTCTGGGCTACGCAGCCAAATATAATGCATGGAGTGGTGGTCACAGTTTTTGTGGTGGACACTGCAGCCATAGAAATGGATACTGGCCATATCTGTAGCATGGGCCTTTGTGCATACAAGGAAGGTAGAAAAGTGTATACTGCAGCCACAGAAGTTAATAGCCTGAGATTTGTTTTGTTTCTTACTATCCTTCCAAGAGGCTAGTCAGCTGCGCTAGTAGGAGATGTGGGTGGCACTGTGGTCTAAACCACCGAGTCTCTTGGGCTTGCCAATTGGAAGGTTGGTAGTTCAAATCCATGTGATGGGGTGAGCTCCTGTTGCTCTGTCCCAGCTCCTGCCAACCTAGCTGTTTGAAAGCACACCAGTGCAAGCAGATAAATAGGTACCGCTGCAGCAGGAAGGTAAACGTCATTTCGGTGTGCTCTGGCACTCGTCACAGTCCTCTGTATGACCCGGAAAGCTGTCTGTGGACAAACGCTGACTCCCTCAGCCTGAAAAGTGAGATGAGCGCCACACCACATAGTTGCCTTTGACTGGACTTAACTGTTCAGGGGTCCTTTACCTTTTACCTTTACCTAGTAGGCTATGTTGCAATGCTGGCTATGGAGAAGGAGAGCACAAAAACAAAACAGGCTGGCAGAGCAGGATGGAGCAGAAAACTATTCTTTGTCTGGCAGCCCATTCACCTGTCTGCATGGGATTTAATGCATGGAATTCCTGGTCACCTATGGGCTACCCTGGTAACTTGATTGCTATGTTCTGCATCCATTGTCAGAGGTAAAGGTAAAGGTAAAGGAACCCCTGACCATTAGGTCCAGTCATGGCCAACTCTGGGTTTGCGGCGCTCATCTTGCTTTATTGGCCGAGGGAGCCGGCGTACAGCTTCTGGATCATGTGGTCAGCATGACTAAGCCGCTTCTGGTGAACCAGAGCAGCACACGGAAATGCCGTTTACCTTCCTGCTGGAGCAGTACCTGTTTATCTACTTGCACTTTGACGTACTTTATGCTTCTAAATACCAGTTGCTGGAAACCACAGAAGCTGGGGGTTGCCTTCAGGTCCTGCTTGTGGGCTTTGCCTAGGCTTGGGGACTATGAGAGCAGAATACTGGACTAGATGGGCTACTGTCCTGATCCAGCAGGCACTTCTTATGTTCTTACCATGCAAGCTGCTAAATACAGGGTTGGTACACTATGGTTGCTGGTCCTGGGTCTGCAGAACAAACTTAACCTTGCAACCTTTGTTTCCCGCACCTTCTACTTATTCCGATTGCCCGTAGGGACCCACACATCATGGCGGCAGCAGGGAATAAAGGGATGAGTCTAATAAAAGAGAAACAGCTTGTGTCAACCACGTCTAAGCAATGACGTGCAATTTGCTTGGCCTGTTATTGTTGGCTGATTCAGCTGCCGGACTTTCTCACCTCTCTCACACAAATACTTGTAGATTTAAAGAGTTTCACACACTCTTCTTTGGATGACAGGGATTGGGCAAGAGTTTGTGGGGAAAGGAAAGAATTGAGTTAAGACAGGCTGAAAGCTTTATAGAGCATCGTTTGAAAGCAACTTAACAAAAAGCATGATAGAGGCAGATGGGGTTGGGGAGAAAGAAGAGAGAAAACAAAAAGCCTCAATATGAGCTGGGCACGCATGAAAAATGAATGAACCACCGTCCATAACAATGCAGCTCTCTGCAGCGCATGTGATGTTTTCTCTAGCAGGTAGTTCTATTTTGGTCCCCTTTCTGATGTGTCTTGTTATAGCCCAAGCACTTCCAGCTGCTGACAGATCAGCTGGGACAATCTAAACACATTTGTGTGCTGGGGCTCCATCTGGCTTGTAAAATGGACTGAGCAGTGAGGCACGGGAATTGGAGATCATCTTCCATATGCTGTCTTATGATCTAATTAAAAACCATGGCGCCTTCTCCATTTGTCTCCCAAGAAAGAAGAAAAGAGATCTTTTAAAGCAGCAGCAGTAGCAACAACACTGTACCTAAATTCTTCCACGCAGTGTTCTTCACAGTCCATGAGAGTTTCAAAGCTGCCCCTCTGATCCTTGGTAAAATCGGTGCATCATTAGTTGAGCTGTGTATAAACTATCTTTTAATTCCCTCCCTTGATCTTCTCACTGCAACCACCATCTTAGCCTGGATTCAACTATGTTCTAAATGAGAGATGGGGGACTTCCGGGTTGGCGCCATCGCCGAATGGCGGACTCCCTATGAGCTCCGGAGGGAGCCTGCTCGGCAGGGGCTGGGTCCTGCCGCGCCAGCGACGCGGGGACCCCTAAAAACCATGGGCGCTGAAACCAATGGACATGGTGACTCGGCTGGCACCTTTTGAGCCCCCCCGACCCGCGAAGGAGCCTTTTTAAAGGCTGCGGAACGGGTGACGGGGGGGGTGCTTTGAGTCCTCCGCTTCCCCTGCCGAGCGAAGCCGCATGCCATTCGACGGAGAGCGCTGACTTCTTCTATTGGAAATTTGGACTTAAAAGCATAACCCGTGAGTAATCGGAACTTGGATTAAAAAAGGCGAGAAATTTTTAAAGAATTCGGAACGAGCGGGGGAGGCGTAAAAAGGAAGTCAGCCCCCCCCCCCCTGTTGTAGAGCAGCTAAAGTAAAGGACTTAACATCTAAGATTGAGTGCAACCCTATTTTGATAAAGTTATGAAATTTCGCGATGGAAAATTATAAGACTGAGCTGGAGGAGAAAAGTGGAATTTAATCAAAAAGCAACCCCCCCCCCCCGGAACCTGGGAGCGCTTTAGTTAGAGCGCCGGGAGAAGACAAGGAGAGGTTTTGACAGCTGTCAAAGAGCTGTCAAAGCAGAAGAACAAAAATGAGAACTTTGTTACGAGGACTTTGCCGGTTATATTTGTTACAAATTGGATACAAAATGTTTAAAACAAGGAATATTAAGTTACTTTGACTGGTGGACGTGATCTGGAAGGGAACTGAGTTATTACAATCCACCTAGAGGAGCCGAGGGATATTACAAGTTGTTGGCATCGAATTTGACTGAGCCTTTTATCTCCTGGGAAACTGCAGAAATGGAACACTATTTTGGCTACAGAGGTTTTCACACTAAAGTAGACAATAGACTTATCTATTGAAGAATGGAAGGGACTTGGCATCATGTTTCGTTCCTGAATAACAGAGCCTCTGCAGTGGAATTTAGAAGCTTTTGGAATTAGAACATTTGTGCAGGAAAACAGGAAAAGAAAGAGGAGAGAGATTAACAAGAACAACAAGAATAATAAGAATTGGACAAAGTTGGAAGTGGGAACATTTGGGACATCCAGATTTGAAAGGTTTAAGAAATAAAATTGGAGTTTTTACTCCCAAGTATATAAAAATCTGGATGGAAAAAATGGGCCTTTTTGAGATAGACTCCTTCCAAGATTGGACATTTAAAATTAAAGAAGATTGGTAAAGGACTATGGTTTAAATAAGTGTGGGAGCTCCAGGAAGACATCAGATGTTGATTAATATGGGGAACGCAACCAGGAAAAGGGGGAGGGAAATTTGGAATTCAAAGGGTGTAAAATCATATTTTATTTTATTATATTTTAATCTATTATGTATATTAAAGGGGGGAACGCGTGGAAGGGAATAGGTCGATCTTAGGAGATGGGAAAATATTTTTAAATTGGATTAATGATAATAAGGTTAAAATTTGGGATAATAAATTGCTGAATTTATTTGTAAGAATTGGAATATAAGAGGGGGAGGGGAGGGGAAGTCCTGGAAAAATGTTACGGAAAATAAGATCTTAAATTTGGATGGGTTTTTTTTTATATATTGTTATAATTGGAAACTTTTAATAAATATTATAAAAAAAAAAATGAGAGATGGGGAACTCTTTCCTCTATCAGGGGCCAAAATGAGATGGAGTAGGAGACAGATTTTATTCATCTTTTTCATACATTTTTATTTAAAAAATAGACCCCAACCCCAGGTTTGCAGGCAAACAAGTGAAAATGTGATTAAAAAGCATGCACATACTGTAACTAGCCTGGCTCTCTGAAGTAAGCTCCATTGTCCTAAGTCCTAACAAGTGGCTATAGTAATGCTGAAACCTGTATGCAGGACACTTAGAATTCTTTATAATTTCAGTGGCTGTGGGATTGAATTTATTCAGAATATTTATTCAGAATGAAAAAATATGAAAGGGCCAAGGGTGGATTATGTGTCCCTCCCCATCAAGCCTTTTCTCCCTTGGTCTTTAACTGCAGAATGAGAAGGGAAGCTGTATATCAAGTGCCCATGATTGCTGCTCTTGCTGATTTTGTTTTTAAGTGAATTTCTTCCTTATACCTTAAAAACACACACAAAAAACACTTTCCATACTGCTGTCTTTAAAAGTAGAAAGAATTCATTTTTTGTTTTTTGTAAAAACAACAACAATAAAATACTGTCTGACAAATGGTAGGCAGACTCCCTACCTCCCCACATTTAGAAGAAAGTGGAGGTGAAGACATTGCAGGGTTTTCATGCATTGGAGGCACAGAGAATGCTACAAAATGTACACCACCAGAAATACTATTTGTAGAATGAAAGAAAGGACATCAAGTCACAACTCCTCCCCTGCTACCTCAAAATTCAGGTAGCCACGCAACAGCAAATCCCAACAACCCACCTCGTAAATTTCCCTGAAACTCTCTTTCCTTTTCAATGCATTCTCTTTTCTCATTAACTGATGGAAGGGAAAATGGGTTTAAAAAGAGGGTTGGCATAGCATTGCTCTATAGATAGCAGCCTTATTGGACCAGGCGTTCTCATTCACCCATGCAACAATACCCATGCAAAAGGGAGATCATTCACATTCTCATTTTGCCAATGGAGATCTGGCTTCAGGCATTTAATGGAAAAGTGTATCTTACAGATGCTTAGTTGACTCAACATATCATGGTGAGATACGTGAGCTGTACCTGGAACTCACACAATCCTCCAGTTTATCATTTCAGTGTCAGAGGCAGGATGGATGTCATGCCAGGAGCATGAAGAATAAAGGCCTCACCCATTTCTGTTCACCAAATCGAGTTACAATACAGCTGGGAATTACAGTTTTAATATTTCGTTAATAAATCTCCCAAATTTGCTTCTGTTCTGTGTGACAGTGGCTTTGAGGAAATGGAGAGGAAATGGCTTGTCCACTGGAGTGAACGAAAGCTGCAGACTGGAGGTAGGGAAGCTTTTTCAGACTGAGGGCCATTTCCCCTTCTGGACAGGCTTCCGAGGGCCACACGTCAGTGCTGGTTGGAGCAACAAATGTAAAAGTTACCTTTGTACAGTAAGCTAGTTTCTATATGTCCTTGCACAGTCCTCTTTAACTTCTATCCAGGCAAGCAAGAACCATCATTAGAGTTTAAGGACACATTCTAGCCAGGCAAAAACAATTACAGGGGATTTGATGCAAGGACAATGAGAGGTGTGGCCTGGGAAAAGAGGTAGCGTCTGGAGAGGATGTGTAGCTTGGGAGCCTGAGCCCTTATATACCAGCTGGATCACTGAGATCATCCAGAAAAATGTCCTCTGTGTTTCAGAAGCTCAGCTGGTTTCAACTACAAGCCGAGTATGCAGTGTCCCCATTCCCACGCTGTGGAATACTCTTCCAGCAGAGATTCCTTAATGGTGTGACAGAATTGAAATAAAGAAATAGAACTCTGCAGGTGTTCTTGGTGCTAACTTTCAGGTGTCTCCTGAATATCTTTGTGTGCCAACAGGTCTATTCAGTTGCTTACATTTTCTCAAGATGAGCCAGTCATTTTGTATTTTTTAACGGTATCTTATATGTCATTGTAGCTGCATATATTGCTGTACACCATAAAATCCTTTTCCAGGGCAATGAGCTTTCAGCACCTCCTGGTTACCGTATTTTTCGCTCTATAATACGCACCCAACCATAACACGCACATAGTTTTTAGAGGAGGAAAATCCGTAGGCATGCCACCCATAGGCATTCCCTCCATAACACGCATAGACATTTCCCCTTACTTTCTAGGAGGAAAAAAGTGAGTGTTATGGTGCAAAAAATACGGTATATCTTTTCCCCACTGCCCTCTTTCCCCTGCTATCTCACTGCCTTTGAGAACCCTGTGGTCTTCTCTGCCTTCAGTTGTGCTCATCTGCCCTTGGCCAATGTTAAATCCCATTGATCTTAGCCCGATAGTGAATTGCAAGGAGAGAGAATAACACGGCAGTGAATAAAAGACTACTCAGTGTGTCAGGGTCATTAGCTGTTGAGTTGATGCAGCCTTCCCAAACCTAGCGCGCTCTAGATGTTTTCTGACTCCAATTCCCAACAGTCCCAGCCAGTGTCCAATGGTCAAGGATGATGGGAGTTGTAGTACAAAGCATCTGGAAGGCACCTGGCTGATAAAGGTTGGGTTAATCTATTGAAACTCATAGCCAGAGGCAGTATGCTTCTGGTGCCAGTTGCTAGAAGCCACAGGAGGGGAGTATGCTCTTATATTCAGGTCCCAATTTCTGGTTTCCAACAGGCTTCTGGTTGGCCACTGTGAGAACTGATGCTAGACTAGATGGGCCATTATCCTGAGCCAACAGGACTATTTTTATGTTCTTATGAAACTCTCCTATGTTCTGTACAAACACTGTAGGACTATAGTTCAATAATATGATTTATATGTCCTCAAATATATGTAACTAGAGTAACTAATTATGATATGTCATCTTCCCTTGTCCTATTTTTGTTCTGAAAACAAGGTGGCTCTGGGTTAAGGAGCATTTCATTACATTGTGACACTGTATTAAATAAATTGGATTTTCACATGAAAAGAAATAATTTGATGGAATAAAAGAAGAGTAGGGCACTATCATTCTTCTTTCATCCAAACTATTCTTATTTTGCTTGTTCAAGTTACAGGACATGTCAGATGCTTAGTAAATTCCTAACAGTAAATAGACATAATTGCACTCTCCTTAGGAGAACTTGACAACTTTGCAATTTTACATCAAATATCTCTTAGAGGAAGGACCTGGACATTACAGTAGTTTGATAATTCAGAGTGCTGCTGAAAGGATGAAGAACTAAAGAGGTCACTTGAAGTTATTTCAATATATGTCAGGAACAAGTGAAAACCTGAAGTTACAATGGGCTGGCTATTGTAGAGACAATAGCTGTAGGTTTCTCTGTGGGATAACCAGCCTTATATAACCAACATGCTTAAGTCTTATTAATGCCTGAAGGGGTTAATGTCACAGAGTAAGTTGTCCTGTCCTATGCCTCTTCCCTTTACCTTAGGAAGAAATAGGTAATCAAGCCTACTGTTCCACCCAGTCTACCTGAGAAGCTCATTGTGTGATGAGGTTTGAGCTGGTTGCTCCAGCTCAACTGCATGGCTTCCATCAGCCACTCTTCCTATACCAATAATTTAGAAACTTTTACTACTTTGTAACTAAGCTAAGTTTTGTTGCCTGTGCAACTTTTCTGATATATGTATGGAAAAGCACATGAACCAGACCTTTACAGAGTTTGTAAGTAAACTATTTTTTTAAACTTGCCCAACATATGGTCTTTTGTTATGCTGGGGGAAGAGGGAAACTTCAGAACTCATTTGGAAGGACATATCACAAAGGTCTAACAGCCTATATCACCACACTTTACTTTGCTGCATATTTTGTGACTCTGCTGCGGTTCTCTCACCAAAGAGTAGTTGCCCCAGACTTGTATCTTGGCATCCAGGAATTCTCCTTTCTATTTTTTTTCCAGGAAACATGCTCTAAGAATATCCAGAACTGTTTTGCTATAATGATGATGACATTGTAGAAACTATTGTACAACATGAGATCCAGTCAGTTAATTCAACAGAAGTGACAATTATTTATTTCTATTCATATGTCATCTCCTACAAAATATTAGTGTGGAGTGCTCCTATGCAAGGTTCCAGCCAGTCACACCTTTTTCAAGATACTCCATTCCATCTCCCCACTCCCAGTTCCCCCTCAGCACACATGAAGTCAGCATTCCAAGCACACTGAATTGGCATCCTTATATAGCTGTTTTGCAAGGTGGGCCCTTCCTTCCACCTTGAGCTCCACCCCACCCCAAATACCTTTTGGGGGGTACTTTAGAAAACCTAAGGGTTTTCTTGAGTTTGCTAATATCTCCCTTTTTGTCTGGATGATGATATTTTGGCTACACAATGATTCATACTTGTCAAATGAGCTAAGTATTATTATACTAGGGGCTGTGCATATACCACAGACTCTGTTTTACATTTTTCTCAAATATTTTTGCCTGGTTGGAATGTGTCCTTGAATTCTAATAATGATTCTCCCTTGCCATGGGTGGAGGGTGGAGGTTTGTGTGTGTGTGTGTGTGTGTGTGTGTGTGTATAGAAATTAGCCTACTGTACAAAGGTAAAATTTACACTCAGTGCTCTGCCCTCTGGTGTCTCTGCTCCTGGCCACCACTGCCATATGCCCCCTTAAAGTTTGTCCAGAAGCGACTGTGGCGCTTGGATTGGAAAGCAGACCTTTCAAAACAGCAAAGTGGGGTGGGGGAATAAACTTAGCCATCAAGTCCACCAGAATAGTGCACTAAAACACTTAACAGCGGTGTGACATAAGATGAAGAGAGTAACGCTTTTGAAAAAGAGGAAGGAAAAGGGAATAGGTTGAAAATGTGAGGGCAGGACACTTTTACGCTTGCCCTTCAGATTCAAAATTCAAAATACACACCTCTGACTCTTTCAGGAGCATTGGGCTGGATCACAAATGCTCTTGACTTTTTGGGAAATGATGAAGACCCACTTCAGCAAATGCCCCTTCAAATAACTTCAAAGAAGTGTGCTTTATTGAATTTTCAGGTGCAATGAGGAAGCTTCCATAACCAGCCTGAAAGGTACAGCTGTCCATCATCATCTTTCATGAAAAGCATTTTCCCCCCTCCAATTTTTAAACCCAGGGAAAGAGTGAGAGTCACAGAGAGATGCATTCTGCATTGTGATTTGGTTGGCTGCTAAAAGCAGCACCCTGCAGCTCAAAGCTATGATTAAAGACCAATATCCAAAGTTAGCTGTGTGTAGGTCACACTGCTGTGAACAGTTAGGTGAAACAGAGCCTCGTTAAAGTGAGGAAGGAAAACAGTTAAAATGAAAAGACTTTGAACAAGGCCACCAGAAAAAAAACCCTGTGCACAGTGAACTTCAATCCAAGTAGTCGCATCTCCTGATATTCTGTTCCCAGGACTCTTTTATGTTGCTATGTGCTTTCATCTTGCATCGTTTATTGCTTTCCTCTGCCTCAATTCTGTCCATTATTATTATTATAGCTTATGTTGCACAGCACATAGTTATGGAATTTGCTTCCACAAGAAGTAGTGGTGGCCACCAATTTGGATGGCATTAAAAGAGGATTAGACAAGCCCATGAAGATGCATAAGGCTATCAATAGCTTCTGGCAATGATGACTGTGTACCACCTCCAGTGATGGAGGCAGTATGACTCTGAATACCAGCTGTAGAGAATTACAAGAGGGGAGACTGCCTCTGGTTGGCCACTGTGAGAATACGATGCTGGACTAGATGGGCCTTTGGCCTGATCCAGCAGAGCTCTGCTTAGGATAATGTCTTGAGGTTTTTTTAAAAAAATAAAGACATTTGGCATGTTGTTGTTTAGTCATTTAGTCGTGTCCGACTCTTCGTGACCCCATGGATAAGAGCATGCCAGGCACTTCTGTCTTCCACTGCATCCCGCAGTTTAGTCAAACTCATGCTGGTAGCTTCGAGAACACTGTCCAACCTTCTTGTCCTCTGTTGTCCCCTTCTCCTTGTGCCCTCCATCTTTCCCAACATCAGGGTCTTTTCCAGGGAGTCTTCTCTTCTCATGAGGTGGCCAAAGTATTGGAGCCTCAGCTTCAGGATCTGTCCTTCCAGTGAGCACCCAGGGCTGATTTCCTTCAGAATGGATAGGTTTGATCTTCTTGCAGTCCATGGGACTCTCAAGAGTCTCCTCCAGCACCATAATTCAAAAGCATAAATTCTTCGGCAATCAGCTTTCTTTATGGTCCAGCTCTCACTTCCATACATCACTACTGTACTGGGAAAACCATAGCTTTAACTATACGGACCTTTGTTGGCAAGGTGATGTCTCTGCTTAAGTTCATGTCTTGACGTTTTTTAAAAAAAATAAAGACATTTGGCACCCTACTCAGTAAATCTGCATGACTCCTATTTCTCCCTACAGTACAAACCAAGTCAGAGGGAGTGTTACTTCAAACAAAGCCACTCAGCCTTTCAACTTGATTTCCTGCTTGGCAGGGGGTTGGACTCGATGGCCCTTGTGGTCTCTTCCAACTCTATGATTCTATGATTCTATGATGCAACAGTAACCTGGAATATGAGCCCCAGCCTCCAAAACCTCTGCAAGTCAACCAACTCCACATTGGAGGGCAAATCTAGCTTCTGTTCAAATAAATAGTTGGGCCTCTCTGATGTGGCATATTATGCTACGTAAGTAGGGCAAGCTCAGCCTATAAAGGCAGGAGTATTGCCTTGTTGGATCAGATGAAAATGTGACTCCAGCTCTTTGTCTCCAGGAGAGTACCGTAATGTAAGTAGGATTTAGGAAATGGTTTAGAAGTGGTTTAGAAGTGATTTGTAAATGGTTGCATGGGAAGAATCAGTTCTGAGTGAGACCAGCAGGGAAAGGAACTAAGAGGTCTCTGTCTAATTTCAGTTTTGTATATAGTTTTGTAGCAGCAACACTGCTCAGCAAAGTTTGTTCCTTCTAATTCAGTCTCTGCAAATCTTGTAAATAACAGAAGTACAGCAGTAACCAGAAGAAGCTCAAAAGCAGGAGATGATGGAGACAGCCATCCTCTGGTTATTTGTAAACGTTTGCCTCTGGTCCTATTCACTACTGGTGTGTGACCTTTGGAAGATTGGGCAGAAAAATGCTCCCAATACCTGCAGCAAGGTAAACACACCTGAAAGCATTCTTCTGTTCTCTGCTGTCGCTGTGTTGGTGTCCCTCACTCCTGTTCAGCAGTTCTTCCTTTGCTCTCCTTCAGTCCTGCTCTAGATTGCACTCCTGATAGTCCATGTCCTAAAGCTCTTTATTTACCAAATAACTCTACTTTGGAGCATCCATATTTATGACACCCCTCCTTCCCAGACACCTCAATAATCATCAGACTTTACTTCATAATAACCAGAGGTTATGGCAGTGGCTTTCAACCAGTGTGCCATGGCACCCTAGAGTGCCATGAATAATGGTCAGGGGTGCTGTGGGCAACACTGGCCTCTGCCCCTCTTTCCTTCCCTCCCTCCTTTGATGCCTTCTTGTGTCTTTGCCTCCCAAAGCCTTGCATGGCTTTTTGTTGCAGCAGCCCTAGCTACACACTACCCAGGCAAATGGCACCTCTGGGGCTGGCCAAGGGGTGCTTCCCAGTCCCCTGTGGAGCACCGTGAGGAGGCACCTCTATTTGGGGCAGAGTGGGCAACTCAGAGACCAGGGGTGGCAGCTGTGGCTCCCTGGAGGACTCCCAAGGATGGGGGGGGGAGGAGAGGAGGCTGAGGGAACACTCCACAAGGGAGGGTGTTCAAAATCTGATGAGGGGCTGCTGGCTCTGTAGGCAAGGGATGACATAACCAGGCTCCTGAGCCCCACAGGGGTGCTGCAGAAAGAATGTAGTTGGCCAAGGGAGCTGTGGACTTTAAAAGGTTGAAAACCTATGAGTTATGTAATAACTTCCTGTCCCCTGCTAGATGGAGGAGTTAAGCATGGGACAGGTGAGGCCAAGAACTTTCATACTCCTTGTGAACAAGAAAGTAAACAGGCCAATTATATTGTCATCACTGTTGTATCTGCATCTTCCCTTCTTGCACACACCATAAGTGTGGGAGAGTGGCAGGAAGCTTGAGAATGGAAGTTGTCATAGCAACCGTAGGCTCTATGGTCCCAGTTTTGAGTCTCTATAATTAAACCAGGAAGGTGCAATGGGGCACTTTCCTTATCACAGAAGTGCTGTTTGAGGAAGAGACAATTAAGACTTTTTCTAAAGGAAACATACGCAACTACTCATCCCACTCGGCTTTAATGCCCATGGCCATAGGGAATAACTACGAGTGTTCTTATTAGCCTGGCTATCTAACACATGCCACCCATTAGTTGCATTCAAATCCAAACCTGCCAGGTATCAGGGTTTCTTTTAAAATATCTACGTTCCTTCTCATAATGTCAATAAGCTGAAACCTTTGCTAAGCAAGGAGGACAAAAGAGAGCACAATAATTCTGGCCAAACATGTAATTTGACAAAAAGGCACTTTAAACAAGAGAGAGAGAGAGAGAGAGAGAGAGAGAGAGAGAGAGAGAGAGAGAGAGAGAACTTGGAGAGCATATTGCTAAAAGCATCAGGACAACAACAATGAATTCTTTAAATCCAACCAAAGCAGGAAGGAGGTTGGGCTATTAAGATAATGAAAGACTGAAAGTATTGCCAACTCAATCTGTTGTCACCTTCTAGTTCTTCAGGGGCCAGAGCCCAGGAGCAGAACATCTGCTTTGCATGCAGGAGGTCCCAGGTTCGGTATGATTCAGCTGGACTCTTTTTCTCATCTAAGCAGATCTCCTGATGCATTTTTTATTTTAATATTATCTCTTCTTTAGTACGGCTACAGCCATCTGCAAAAAGTGCCACTACTGGTGCAACAAGGCTTCAATACATCTATTCCCTAATTAACAGAGTAGTGTTTAAACCATCCTTGCAACTGTTTTTAATGCTGTACTCAGAATGGGAAATGCAACAATCATAGCACTACAGCAAGGAAACCTTGACAGAGTGAGGGCCACATTCCCTCCTAGGCAACAATCCAGAGGCTGCATGCCAATGGTGGGCTGGGCAAGAGGTAAAATTGAACAGAGCAGGTTGTGTAGCTTTGTACGGTAGGCTGGTTTCTACACAGACTCACATACCTCTCTCTGTCCTCCATCCAGGCAAGCAAGGTGTTATCAGGGTTCAAGGATCAGGCATTCCAGCCAGGCAGAAACATTAACAGAGGGCGCAAAGCACAGTCAGTAATGGGTATGGGCTTGTAAGAGGGTGTGCGGTTGAGGATCGGGTGTAGCCTGGGAAGTGGTTCAAGGGACAGATGGAGAGACCTGGAGGACCACATTTGGCCCTGAGCCTAATATTCTGCACCCTTGCAAAACAGACTTGGTAGGAGCTCAACAGAACATTTAATACAAGGGTTTTCAAACAGTGCTTTCCATGGTCTTGAGATTACAACTGCTGGCATGAGACATGAGGGATGAACTTTTGCCTTCATGCCCCGTTTGAGGACTCCCTGAAAGCCTCTGTCTGGCCACTGCAGGAAACCAAAGGATAGGGTAGACAGACTGTTGGGTTCTTCTTAGTAGTATAAGACTGGGGGACGGGGTGTAGTCTGGCAAATGAATTGTGTTAGACTGCATCCCTAGTGAACAAATCTGGTTTGCAGAGCAGTCAGGTTACTGTCAACTAGCATCCGTTCTTGAGCTACAGCTTATATCCTTTGCCTGGGGACAGCCTTCTGGTCACAGCACTGTATATGATAATTTGATTGCGTTGTACAAGCCACTACCTGCTGGCAAAAAAGTCACCATCCTATTTGTTCCAATGCAAAAGTCATCATGAATTTAAGACGATCAACAACTGTGGATGCAACTAGGTTTGTTATGCGATGAATGAAAATTCTGATGGATATTATCATTCAGCAGCAGCACTTTTGCTGATGGCTAACAGCAGATGAAATCAGTCCTGGTTCTAAGAATACCAAGGCTGCTAGGTAGAGTATATCCATAATTTTAGATTTTTCTTATGCTTTGTGTGGTTCTCCCTTGGTTAATGGTTTTATATCTCATGTTACGTTCTGGAGTGAGCTGCCAGGAAAAGTATGGCACTTCACCTCTTTATTAATGTTCCAAGGAAAAATGAAAGCCTCATTAATTCTGGCAGGAGCTGTCATTGTAATGGATTGTTTAATTAATGTCTCTGAGAAGTGATGGAATTATGACTGTTGCTGCTCCTGGAGAGTTTTACTGTTGTTTTGTGACTTTGCTGATTTTAAGTATATTTCCAATTAGGGAAATGGAAATAGATGGATTTGTCAGTTTTGGTTCACTCACATTCTCATTTTTTCCAGATACCATATTGGCCCGAATATAAGCTGCACTTTTTTCCAAATTCCTACCGTGAAAAGTTTAAGTGCGGCTTAAATTCAAAACCTTACAAAAATGGGCTTTTACGATATTGCTCTCCACAGCTCCTCGTGGTGAAGCGCTCAAGCGTTCAGGCAACAACAGGCGAATGGAAGAGAGGAAGAGGTGGAAAGGTGCTGAAAGCACGCCAGGACCCACTAACATTATAAACAAACTGCACTTAAGGGGTTAAGGAATAAAGCCAGCAGCACAGAGATAGTCACACGGTCGCAAGTAAAATGGCACCAGCCACATGGCTCACCGTGGCAAAGAAGCTAACAAAAGGCAGCAGGGACACTGTGATGCTGCCTGGATGCCTCAGGGCCTCGCGGGGAGGCGCTCCAGCCACAACAAGCAATGGAGAAGAGGGTGTTAAACCATAACGCCCCCATGTAATAGGCAATGCAGAGCGTAGTGCTCCAAAATTACAGGTAGGGATGAATGGGATGGGGTGTGTGTGTGTGGAAAGCCCAATGCTGGAGCCACACACCTGAGCACTACCAAAGGCAGAAGGCAAAGTGAGGGGAGGGGAGGGAGCAGAGAGAACACACTTGGGGGAGTGCAGGGCTGGGCAGCCATGCAGAGGCCACCCCCCAGAGATAAACTGCCCAGCGGCTCAGTATGTGAGGCTCGGGAAAAGCAGAACTATGTGAGTGCCTGTGGAATTTTAAGGGAGCGGTTTATATTCGGGTATTGTCTTTTTTCTCCCCCCCCCCTTGAATTTTAAAGGTGTGGCTTATTTGCAGGTGCAGCTTATATTCGGGCCAATACAGTACAATTCTCCACATTTCTGCAGCGATATGCAACTTCTTTTTTTAAAAAATCCTCATGAAAATTCATCAGCATTTTAGTTCGAATTTCTCCAAATAAGTGCATTTTTGCATGCAGTTCTGACTAACATACATATTTCTGCAAGCGATTTCTTTTCGCATAATGTATTTTTATGTTGTTTTCACTAATGTAAACATTTTATGCACACTTTAGCCCGGTAATGCGTTTTTGTATACCTTGCCAGGCTGGATGACAGCACCACAAAATTCAGAAAAGTGAGAATTTTAAAGGATGGCTGTTTTTCAGTTCACAAATTGTTTCAGAATGTGTACTTTATGTAGGTTCACCTTTATATGCAAACTGAATCAAATTTCCTACCCTTTCCTACTGCCAACGTGTTCTCATTTTATATTTTCCTGTTGTGAACCACCCTGGGATCTTCATGTGAAGGGTGATATGCAAATTTAATAAATAATAATAATAATAGTAATAATAATAATATATAAATTAGGTATGAATAAATGCACATAAGATTGTCAAGCCATGAGAGCACCAGTCTGACCTGGGGCCGTAACCGCCTTTATTGTATTAAAACCTAAAGTAACTTTGTTCCAGGCTTCTTGCAGTTATGGTTAGATAAGAAATGATGATGCAGAGCTCTTGGCAGTTTGGAACAAGGCCTTTCATGGGCGTAAATCCACACACTCAATTAGCCAGGACAGAGGTAAACAAAGTGTCTCAAAGTGTCTCGTAACAGCTAGCAAAAGGACACTCACAAACAGTCCTCAAAGAAGAGGAGGGAAAGTGCCTGATGAAATGGCTTTAACAGCCTAACCTCATGATGTCGGGATTAGGAAAAACAAGCATACCCCAAATGGCAGCTTTTTGATCTTCCATAGCCTTCCAAGGTACTTCCAGTATGCTTTTTTCCCTTTCCATAATTAGGAGGGGGGGGGGAGAGAATGCAAAGCTCAGTCTGGTCCCTTCCAACTCTACAATTCTATGATTCTATGATTCTAATTTTATCTTCTCTCATTTCTATTTGGTGCTGCCACAATGCTTATTAAGGGCCCTTTGGCCCAAGAGACCAGAACACTGGAAGGAAAAAGATGAACCCATCCCTTGATTGCCTTAGGGCAGTCTTGGGCACGTTTGTGTGGAGGAATAGAAGCATCAACAATTCATATTTCTTCTTTCACACTTCCAGTGTAACCATCAAAATGGCAGCTTGCGGTTCTCTTCTGGGGAAGAGAGAAGTCATGCATTTCCCTGTCAGAGACACAGACTATCGACGGAGGAGGCTGGTCCATTAGAGTAAGCATGGTGTTGCACCAACAACCTCACTCTACCCTCAGCCACCTCTCACCAGCCTGCCTTCTTGCTTACATCCAGTGCAATGAGAGGGACTTTCTGTCAGCTGCCTTCTCCTTAGTCTCAGCATTGCCCATGTACAACACAGTAGGAGGGTGATGGGACAAAACTAGGGTTAGTTGGCTCCTTGTGTCATTGGCACTGGCTCTACCTACCGTTGGCCCCTCTACCAGTTCCAGTGGGCATCAGTTGCCACTGGATATAGAGCTCATGCATGAGTTCCCTCTTAGGATCTTAAACAAGGAAGTGGAAAAAAGAGAGGAAGCACTAATCACTGGAGCTTCCTCTCCCTCTTTGCTGCACACCAGTGAAAAATGATTTTAGTGCCTTGATTCAAAGTTCAGTCAATAACATTAAGCGCATTAGTGTAGATGCTTTTCAATTGTTAGCTAGTAATGGCTGGGTCTCTTATTTTACTTAACTGGGCTAGAAAGCAGCCTTCTTCAACCTGGTACCCTCCATATGCTTCAAGCAACAGTTCTCATCAGCTGCAGCCAGCATAGGCAATGGCTGATGGGAGTTGTAGTCTAAACCATCTGGACAGTATTGAGTTGGGAAAGGTTACTGTAAAGAGTTTATCTGCTTAAAAGAAAGGGCAACCTGTGGTGGGCACAAGGGCCGTCTTAAGCATATCCAGTGCCGTGGTGCAAAGATCCCTCCGGCACCCCCCCTGGCAACTCTAAAACAAGGGAGGGGGTGGAAAATGTCCTCTGCCTCCCCCCCACCCCAATCCCCGGCATGGTGGCGGCAATCAAGCAGGAAAACATGCTGGCAGACATGCTCTCTGGAGTCAGGGCACCCAAGAAGGCAGCCCAGGAAGGCTGTGCATCGACTTTCGCCAGGAAGGAGGAGGAGGACAGGGCTGCCTGATGTCTTTAGAGGGCTGGTGCTTGTCAGACTAGACAATACTAGTCTAGATAGACCAATTCAGGAAGCGGCAGCTTAATATGTTTACATATTAACCGTGTTTGAAAAAGGATGTCTTATGCAACGCTCTTGGGCTATATAGAGAAATCATGGCCGTGTCCCAGTCCTGTACTGGAAATATCTGGCCTGCCACTGAACAAAACAGAGGCACAATGGAAGAGCAGATTGTCCTGCTCTCCTTCAAGATCAGGAAGAGCCAATGTGCTGCCCTCCAGATGTTGCTGTGACTGCAACTCTCATTATCCCTTGACAATTGGCCATACTGGCTGGGGCTGATGGGAGTTGGAGTTCAGCAATATCTGGAGGGTTCCATGTTGGGTACCTTTCCAGAAGTCCTGGGAGTTTTGGAGAGGGGTGTTTTCTTTTTTGCACAAACACCTTCTTGAGTTGTGGCTGCACATTGCAGGCTTCCTCCTGCTCCAGCTGGGGCTTAAAACATAGTTTTATCCCCTTTTTATGTCCACACAGCTAAAAACAGAAAGTGAAGCCCTCACTGTTGACAGCTGTTGAGGCTCAGTAATCGCTGACAGATGGGAAATGTCTTAGTTGCTATAGTGCTCTTGCCACTTAGTCTAGGCAAGATGAAAGAGCACAGCTAATGCTTACTTTGTACAGAGAAGATATAGGCAGAAGGAGAGAGATTGAAAAAGGGAGAAGGAAAGAGAATGAGAACGAGAACTTTGCAAATCCCTTTGCTAGCAGCTGGAGTAGCTTAATAATAATAATAATAATTTTTTATTTATATCCCACCCTCCCCAGCCAAAGCCGGGCTCAGGGCGGCTAACAACAATAAAATAATACAACATTCTAAAATCATTTCATTATAATATTGATCCAAATCAAATTGATGGCAACCATTGGGCTAGAGTTCTGTGAAGATTGCCAGAGGAGGGAGTCAGGCTGTGCCCTGGCCAAAGGCCTGGTGGAACAGCTCTGTCTTGCAGGCCCTGCGGAAAGATGTCAAGTCCCACAGGGCCCTAGTCTCTTGTGACAGAGCGTTCCACCAGATTGGGGCCACAGCCGAAAAAGCCCTGGCTCTGGTTGAGGCCAGCCTAACCTCTCTGTGGCCTGGGAACTCCAAGATGTTTTTATTTGAAGACCGTAAATTCCTCTGTGGGACATACCAGGAGAGGCGGTCCCGTAGGTACGAGGAGATGTTAAGATGTTGCACACACTGGCCCAAGAGGAGCACCACTGTGCCAGAGTGCATAAATCACTGCTAAGTTCCATTCACCTATGATAAGGAGGAGGAAATTCCCAGTCAGTCACATAGCCTACAGCTTCTGAGTTACCATTGCATCCCACTTTAGAAATTAATTCCCAGCCATTGCACAAAGCACCATCATCCTTAATGGATTTGCCTTACACGGAATCAGAGAGTTGATCTGTCTAGCCCAGTATTGTCTGCTCTGACTAGTAGCAGCTCTCCAGGGTCTTGGCAGAGAACTTTCCCATCACTTGTTAAGGGCTATTGCTCAGTGGTAGAACATCTGCTTCGTATGCAGATGGTCCCAGGCTCGATCCCTGACGTTTCCTGTATGAAATTTTCAGTCTGAAATCATGGAAAGTCAGTGCCAGTCAGCCTAGGCAATTAGAGATCAGGAGAAATTTTATTCGTGTTGCATTTAAAGCCAGATTTATCAGATTCACACTTTCGGGGGGGGGGGGGGATATGAGAAGCAAAACACAGCCAGCATTTGACACTCACAGAATTTCTCCAATCAACGTTCACAAAAATGCACATGTTAGGGGAAAGTGTGTATAAAAATGAATATATTTGTGCAAATAATATGCAAAAATGCATTATACTAACAAAAACTGCTTGCAAAAAATGTGTGCATTTGTCAAAATTGCATATAAAAAGGAGTGTAGTTGGAGAATTTTGCATAAAAATGCTCAAAAATTTCCATGAGTATTTTTTTAAAAACAAAAAAATCAGATTTCTTCAGAAATGTGGAAAACTGAATTTAAGATTGAAAAATAATAATGAGAAACTAAGAGAACCAAAGTTGACAGATCCTTCCATTCCTATGTACTGGACCAATGGTCTGACTTGGTATGTTCCTATTTGTTGAGGAAGACAGGGATTGAACTTGTGACCTTCTGCAGGTAAAACATGTGCTTTCCCACCGTTCTTGTAATTTCTACTTCTTGTTATATACATCTTCCTGCTCTTTCACCACTAGAGGCCTATCCTTGTGTTAATTCTGCAATGCAGTGACTTCTCTATTAACATGAGAGAAGCCTAGGCTATGTGAATTCTTCTGTTACGTGGTTCTTTTTAAAAAAAGGAACAGACTTTTCAAACCTGCAAAACAAATGATTTCATACATGAAAACTGATGTGGTACAGCCCCCACAAGATGACTGCAGCACCTTATATCCAGAGGTTTCAAAGCTCCCCCTGCAATGAATGGGTAGACAATAAATATGTTCATTTTATTAACTAAAAATAACTAATAACACAAATTTGTCTTTTCGTATTCAGATGTGAAAAGGATGCAAAGAAATTCAGGGTTTTTGAAAAGAGAGGTAAGTGGTATAAGAGACTTTCAAATTCTTATTTTTGTATTCTGTCTCCATGGAAACATCAAATCTCTCTCTCTCTCTCTCTCTCTCTCTCTCTCTCTCTCTCTCTCTCTCTGTCTCTCTCTCTCTCTCTCTCTGTCTCTCTCTCTGTGTGTATACATCTATATTGGTGCAAATGGTATAGTTGTGACCCTTGCCACAGACATTTGAAACTGTGAGGTATTTTCTCCATGTTATTTTTGCGTCTGCAGCACCTCAAACCATTTGCTTTTGGGGGAAACAGGTACTGGTTATATGATTTCCTCTTGTTGAAGGATGGGATAGCTTTTTATATTTCTCTCTTATATTGAGAGCATTGTGAACAGCTTATCATGGGCATCAAGCAGTGAAGGAGGAGAAATAAAATTCACTTCACATTCACAGGTGAACGTACCCAATTTGCACTTTCTGAAACAATGCATGAACCAAAACACAGCCATCGTTCAAAATTTGCACTTCTCCGAATATTGCAATGCAGTTCTCAAGGCATGCAATATGTGCAAAGATATATATACTAGGGTTAAATGTACATAAGTTGCTTATGTAGTATATTTCAAAGTGCTATATTAGGGGGAAGGGCTTTGCAGATATGTTTATATTAGCCAAAATTACCTACAATCATGAGTATATTGGTAGAAATTCACACTAAGATGTTGATGGATTTTCATGAGGACTTTTGCTGTTTTAAAAATGCAAACTGTTGTGGAAATGTGCAGAGCTGAATACTGGAAAAACGAGAAACTGAGAGAAAGCTAAATCTACAGATTCACCCCCATGACAAGGCATGGCTGTGAACATTCTCTGAAATATTCACATTGGAGCTCCATGGAAACTTTGACAAAGAGCTGCCTAAGATCCTTCTAAGATCTACCTCACACACACGACTATTTCCTCCTACTTGATGTGATCCCACTCCTGTGAAGTTGAGGGTAGGGATAGACAAATCTGTCCATTTCACTTTCTAATCTTTCCAATCTTCCATTTGGTTTTTCACATTTCCACATCTCTTTGCATTTTTTTTAAAAAAAGAAAAAGTCTTCATGGAAATTATTCAGCATTGTAGTGCAGCCTTCACCTAATATGCACATTTTTGTATGCAATTCTGCGTTCTTTCCCCTCCCACCCCAGCATGTATCACCCAGAAGGTCGCACGCAAAGCAATGTGGTCTTTGGGATAAGAAAGTTCCCAACTCACCCCTTCCATAAGTAAAACATCTCCTGATTACCAAGGGCACAGCACCAGTGGCAGTGGTGTGGTATTATATGAAATGAAATGCATTCAGGCGTACTTTTGGTTTCTATGGAAGCCGCCCAGAGTGGCTGGGGAAACCCAGCCAGATGGGCGGGGTACAAATAATAAATTATTATTATTATGGCCCTCATGAATACCATTTCCTTACCACTGGCAATTTATGTTTCTGAGTGTGTCCTCCAAATACCTTTTCCACTTCTTTCTGGCTGCAATTTGAAAGCTCCTCTTCCAGACACACCCTTTCTTTGGCAGTCAGGGCCATCTAACCACTGCCATATCTTCTTGGCACACCTCATTGTTTGTTCTCATACTTGGTGAGAGCAGTGTGCCTACTCTACAGTCCAGACATCAAAGGAAGGAAAACATCATTAAGGGAAATTGATTCCCTCCCGCACACGACTTCTCTGAGATGAGCAGCGAATATTTCAAAAATTGTTCTTAAGCAAAATGTGTTAATTGGCACCACTGTGAACAAACCTTCCCACCTGAAACCTTAATCTGTTTCCTAGGCAAGGAAAGGAAAATATGGATAATATTCTGAAGCTCTAAAACTGAGAGGAGATTTGTAGCGTGCGCAGCCATCATACAGACATAGCGACAGAATAACAGAACCATTGTGGGCATCCCACCAAGTGACCACCCACTTATAATAAATAGGCAAACTATATTTTACACAGGAATCTCAACTAAAGCATCCAAGACAGATGACCACCCAATCTCTGCTGAAAAACCTCCCGTGAAGAAGACCCCACAACTTCCCAAGGGAATCTGTTCCACGATCCTCTTGCAGAACTCTCTCTCTCTCTCTCCACCCCCCAGATTCAAGCTGCAGATCTCTTAGTATCGTTAGTACAGTTGAGACATGGATTTTTCCTTGCAAAGACTAATTTGTATCAGGAAATGTGGCAAAGAAACAGTTACACACCCCTTATCCCAGCACTGCTCCTCTAACCAAACTGGCTGGTTGCATTTCATTAAAAATTTAATGTGAGAAGACCCAATTGATCATGTAATGTATAGCTTGGCCCAATGGATTTGGATTTAAGCCAAATGCAACTTGGATATGCATTGATTTAATAGGCTTGCAGGTGTGGGTGAGCACCTACTGAGGATAGGGGAGAAGCTCAACTCTGCTTTCATTTAAATGCAAACCCACCTAATGCATAATTTCCCAAACAGTATGAGAACTGAAGCACATGCATCCTTCAAAATTTGAAATTTTCCAAAATTTGCAATGCAGTTCTCCAGTAAGTACAAAAATGCCCAAAGTGGGGGTAATGTGTGCTTATAGCTGGATATATTAGTGAAAGCAACATACAGAAATACATTGCATTTGGGGAAATTGGTCTGCAAAACTGTCTGTACCGGGCATAGATGCATACCAACTTGTGTATATTAGGAGAAATTTCGTCCTAAAATGCTAATGAAGTTTTGTGAGGAGTTTGAAAAATACTGCATTGCAAAATGTGGAGAACTCAACACAAGATTGGTAAAATGAGAAATGGGCAGAAACTGAAAGGGACCAATTGGTGCCTCCTTAGTGCCTACACACTCAGCACTCACAGCAATTGCCCTTGCAGTGTGGATCCAGAGGGACCAGGCACTTGGGCAGAGAGGACAAGGAATGAAGGAAGAAAATATGGCTCCCCAAAAGGGGCCAGCAGGCACAAGGATGTTAGCAGCAGCACAACGACAGAGCTATGGAAAAGTAGGGTAATGAAATGCATTATGTTTGTAAGTTGGCATCGTATCAGAATGTTGTAAAGCCAAAGCTCCCTTTGCCAGCCTTTATTCTGCCAAACACTGGATTTTGGCCCAAGTGTATCTGGCATGCAGAGCTCCCTCCTAGACACCTCAGCTCATTAAAGATAATGAACAACCAGAGGGATTTCAGAGAGCAGTGAGAGACCACACTGACAGGCTGAAGGGAATGATCAGGCAGCAATTCATGCATTGTACTGGAAATGTGTTTAATTTTTTGATTTAATTTACCATGTTTTTCTAACCTGGAGGGACCCCCATGGAGGTTGATATAAAATAATAAAAATGCAATTTTAAACCATCAAAGCCATGAACAGAATTCAATCAGAATTCAATCTGATCATTAAAAACACCCAATTAAGCTACCGTCTAACAGCAGCCATCTGCTGTTGCCATGAATGTTATGGTAGGTCTGACGGTAATGGCTGTAACACAACCTAAAACGTAACCCAATGCTTACTTGGAAATAAATCTCACCCAGCACAGTGGGGCTTATTCTCAAGTTAGTGTGTTCAAAACATACAAAGAGCTCTGATGGATTAGACCCAGAGTCCTTGGGGACCAGGTGACTATCAATGGCTGCTAGCCATGATGGCTGAGCATTCTCTATGGTTGGAGGCAGACATGCTTCTGAATACCAGCTCCTGGAAAGCTCAGAAGGAGAGAGTGCTCTTATGCTTGGGTTCTGCTTGGGAATGACTATTTTATTTATTTATTACTGGTTTTTTCCTGCCTTTCCTCCCAAAGAAGCCCAGGGCAACAAACTAGGAAGCAGTACAGTACAGGTAATTCCCCATTTGCGCAGGAGTAGGAGAATGTAGCCATCAGAGGTATAATAATAATAATAATAATAATAATAATAATAATAATAATAATAATAATTTTATTATTTATACCCTACCCACCTGGGTGGGTTGCCCCAGTCACTCTGGTGGCTTCCAACACATATAGAAACATAATAACTGAGAGCCTCATTCTCCACAAAGTCATCTAAACCTCTTTTAAAACCTTCCAAGTTGGCGACCATCACTACCTCTTGTGGGAACGGAATGTATAGTTTAATGTATAGAATGTATAGTTTAATGTATAGAAGTTATGATAAGAAGGAACTTCCCTTTGTCCTTCCTGGATCTTCCAACATCCAGTTTCATTGTTGCCTGGAGCTATGAGCAAGTTCTATTTATTGTGTGTCTGTTATGTGTTGCTTCCCCCTTCAAATATTAAGTATAGGGCACTGCTTGCAAAGTGGTGTATTGGACAGAGGCTGTGTTTGCTAAGAGGTGCTTCTAAAAAAAGTAGGGGTAGGATAAAAGAAAATAAAAAGGACATTAAATGAGTCTGTGATCCAATGAGCAAGGGAGAGAGGTATAATTTTCTCAAGGAAATCAAATTCTATCTGCTAGGCAGAAATTGTAAGTGACAGGGAGAAAAAGAATGCGTGAGAAACTGCTCATTTGAATCCCCCACTTCTGTTCTCCTGCTGTATACCTGGGTGTATTATTTTCTTGCAGCTTCCAAAAATAGAGTCTTCTCTCTGCTACCCTTGCTCCCTCTCTACTTCCTTGAGGTTTTAGGATATTGCCTGAAGTAAATGTTCCAGGCAGCAAAACATGATGCATGGATCTGTCAGTGACAGTCTAACGTTGCAAACCCTTCACCTGGTGTTAGAGAAGCAAACTGGTGCAGATTGAACACTCTGGCTTGCAGCTCCAGCTCCAAGGTTATGTTGGACCAATGGTTCCTAAACATTTTTGGGCCACTACACTCTTGGTTCCATAAACTCATCCTCAGTCCCCTCTACCCTACCCTGCAAAAAAAGTTATTCAGAATAGTGGTTTGCATGACCCACTACGGAAGATGACAACACAATAAAATCCAAAACAGTAGCAATCAATTGCACATTTATTCAAAATCCAATTAAAACTAGTTAGTTTAATTAATTGAGAGAAACTGATGAACTTGACCCGGTGATACCAGTTTTTCAAAGTATGATAGTTATTTATACACTGTGTGCCTCAATTGCCACCTCCTTGCCTCTTAGCGCCCCCTCCAAGTAATCCCGCTGCCCCAGGAGGCAGTATGGCTCATTTGGTTCTTTGAGGGGGGAGCTTTTTCCTCCCTAAATACACAATGTAGTCCCTGAGGCTGCAATCTCAGGTGGAAAATTGAAATAGTTGCAAGGCTGGGTAGTGGTGAGGAGCTTCTTAGTCCCTTCCCTTTACACTATTTTTTGTAGTTGTGGTTGAAAATCATCTCCCTGTACTGATTTTATCCCACCCCATTCCCCACCTGAGGAATGATACAAGTACCTACATCTGGTTTTCCTGAGTGGGTTATAAAAAAAGTTGAGGTGGGGTGGGATTTTAGTGAGGAAATTTTGTGACAGGGAAGGATGGAGAAACCCTTCTCCCTTGTGCTGGCCTTGTTCTTTAAATGGCAACTTAAGGAGCTGCAGTGTAGGAAAGGCGGAAAGTCCTCTCCCAAAGAAGCATGGAACTACACAAAATGGGAAGTCCCACCTGGGGATAAAGCAAAAAATGGCCTCTCAGAATTCTCTGTGAGTGATGAACTTGGGGGAAGCCATTTTGCTGAGTATTCTCCATAGGAGGACTGAAATTCTCCAAAGGTTCAGAAGAAGCATAGAGAAAAGAGTAACAACCACAATCTTTTGCAGGAAATTTCAGCTGAAACACTACTGTTGAGTGAAACTCTATCATTAATTTATCTTGGTGGTTGAATGAAACAGTGACCTAAGTTGAGCAGGAGACAAGCCTGTTGCTTCCTTCAACAATCAGAGATATTAAAACTGGATCCACATTTGTGTCTAAAAATTAATAAAAGACAGCCAAACTGGGGAAGTATTTTTCTGAATATTCTCCAGAGGAGTGAAATTATTCAACAGTGCAGAAGGAGCTGGAGTGGGGGAGAAGGGAAGCTTTTCTGAGAAATTTCAGATCACCCCTAGCTCCAACCCAATTCCTTCAGCGACTGTTGACTTCCAGAAGATGAAACAACAGTTTTGGGTGACCTGGCCCTTGCGCTTGTTCAGTGGCTGATTCATGGCAGCTCTTAAATGGCATATCTCTGTGTAGCAGTTCTGTGTCTGTTTTATGATCCAGGTTGTGCGTATTTGACACTTTTGCCGCAGCGTCATGGGGCAAGTCTGGAATTTGGTATCATGCCCTGAATCAGCCATCCGGGGAATCTCAGCTCTTCCTTTAAAGAACTATTCAATATAACAGAAATGTTAAATAAGAGGAAAAATATTCACTTCTGACCTGGTAGAACAGGCTGACATGGGGCAACATTCAAGACACAGAACCAATTTCTTTGAAATGGTATAATTTATGGCCTTCAAAATTGCCTCCATCTGGCCGCACGCCTTGAGCATGTATAAGCTTCCCATGAATGGATGATTTCCTCAGAGAACAAAAGGGGTCAAGAAGAAACTGAAAGACAGAAAAGAGAAAGATGGGGGAGAAGAAAAACACAGGCAATTCCTACTCCTTTCAAGAAGCTTTAAAAAAAACCTCAAGGGGAGAAATACAATCATTACAATTTTAAGTTTAATTCTAATGGTTTGGATCCAACAGTGTTGCCTCAGCCAATGGTAAGGCTTCCATCCATGGAATGGGAAAGCAAGTCATTTTCTGTGTCTCCCCCTCTCTCTGCAGCTGCCATGCCCCCTAAATCTACTCTGGAAGTTCTCCAACCCTGTGGAGCAGATTTAGGGGCTGCAGGTGGCAGCTGCAGGGGGTGGTGGATAAAATGTTGAGATTTAGGCACAATACACAGCACCAGCTAATGTCTGCAGGTCTGATCAATGCGTGGATGGGTGACCACCTGGGAATGAAAAGTATACCACCTTGGGCCCCATGGCGGAAGAAAGGCAGGCTCAAAAAATGTTAGAATATTTTTCTTATTGTTTATTAGCTTCTCTACTGCTTAATGCCAACACATGTTTCTAAGCAGTTTATAAGTAGAGCAGCATTTCCTGCTACCATCTATGCATGCTTACTGCATGATGTGCTATCCTGTTGCATGAAACTGCCTACAGTTTAGCTGGTGGCATACCTGCCAAGTGCCCCGTTTTAAGCGGGATGCCCCCACTTTCTTTGAAGACACCCTAGGCTCTACCTTCTTCCCTGGGGGCCCCAGTTTCATGCTGCCTGAGGACAGGGGCCATGGAAGCAGTTCCTGTGGTGGCGGCAGCAGCAGCAGCAGCAGCAGCAGCAGCATTCCGTTCCTCAGCAACATGACGCCCTTCCGGAACTACAACTCATTTCATCCCCAGGAGAGGGCGGCTAAGGTAAGCCAGGTGTCAGGCAGCCTCAGTGGTGAATGAGCAGCAGCAGCAAGTAAACAAGTGGGCAGGGCTGGTGGGTAAATGAGCAGGTGGGCAAGCAGCAGCAAGAGATTGGTGGGTGAGTGGGCAGCGGGCGGCAGTGGCAAGCAAGTGAGTGGGCAGGAGAATGGTGTCAGCGTGTGCCCCGCTTTGCCCTCCTGAATTGTTGGAGGCTATGTGTTGGTCTATCTAGCTCAGTACTGCCTAAACTGATTGACAGCAGCTGTCCAGGGTTTCAGGCCAAAATGTTTTTTCGTCCTGCCTGGAAATGCCAGATACTGGGTCTTTCTACATGCAAAACAAGAGCTCGGTCCTGGAGGTAAAGCCCCTCTCCCTGGGGAGGGCATTCTAAGCATAAGGTGCATCAAAGGAGCAATGTAGAGTCATCTAAGAAGGGGTGAAGGGGTGTTACTTTGACAGAATGGTGGTTTGTTATTAGTTTATATTTCCTATCTCTGGGTGCCTCTATAGGACTCAAGTCTGAATCATGCTGTAAAAAGGGAATGATAACTGCTTCTTAGAAAGCAGAAAGCACAACAACATAAAAACATTAGGCAAAATCTTTATAAAAGGCTAGCAATATCATGGCTGAGAAGATGTGTCATACAGTATATTGTGACAGGAGGGAGGAGAAGGGGGGAGGGGGGACAAGTGCAAAAATACAAGAGAAGTTACTTCCAAACAATGCATTCAGTGCACTCATATACTACTTTAAAAGTTGATGCTTCCCCAAAAGAAAACAGTCATACCTTGGGTTAAAGTAGCTTCAGGTTGAGCATTTTCAGGTTGCACTCCACGGTGACCCGGAAGTAACAGAACGAGTTACTTCCGGGTTTTGCCACTTGTGTATGCGCAGACACAATGACGTCACACGCATGAGCAGACCTGGCAAATCGCGACCTGCGCATGTACATACACAGGTTGCGGTCTCTTCAGGATGCAAACGGGGCTCCAGAACGGATCCTGTTCACATCCAGAGGTTCCACTGTAATGGGAACTGTAGTTTATTAAGGGTGCTTGGAAATGAAGCTTCGTGAGGGGATGGCATAAGAACTCTCCGCGCCCTTAACAAACCGCAGTTCCCAGGATTCATTGGGGGAAGCTGTGACTGTAAAAGTGGCATAAGAGGGGTTTAAATGTATGATGTGGATAGAACCTGAGCCCAAAGCATCTAAACATTTGCCTCACTGTCATTGCTGAGATATTGGTTGTGTAATAAATCACAAGGCCCAGTAAAGTTAAAACGAGAAGCTTGTGACAGTTAAAATGGCTGGCTAAGGACTACGGATGTACTGGCACAGATGAAACAGAGCTAGGCAGGGCAACATTTGTGGCAAATAATACACTCTGAACAGCCAGAATAAAAGAAAGGAAGTTGGGGTGTGTGTTTTTTTATTAAATAAAGTTATTAAAGCTGTGGAAGTCTAGCAGACGTTCCCCTCAAATGGAAGACAATACGTTTTATTGGTTGACCATCTGCTCTACTATCCCTCAGGAGTCTTGAATGCAAAGAACCATTTGTACAAACACTTGGCCCATTGTGGCCACACACTTTCTGCCACAGAGAAAACAGTAAACATGATATATGGATTTAATTAACAAGAAACTTTGTTTCACAAGCTTGGGCTAACAATTCTCTTTACACAGTATGGATTTTGCTCTAAGAAAACTTCTGTTCCCTCCATGCAAGTGTAACTTTTGAAGTTTGGAGATTGCAGTCAGGGACAGAGCATGGCAAGCCCCACTCTTCTCCAGCTTACCCCCAAATAATGTTTTTTAAACATTCATGTCAAATGAAGCCTCAGGAGAGGGCACTGATGGTGTCAGAGGCAGGCTTCATTGGGCACCTGCCAAATCCATAATCTTGCAAAGGGCCCACTGCCACCCTCAGAGCAGTGTTGAGGAACCTTTGCCCCACAGGCATAATTAGGCCCACCAGCCCTCCCCATTTGGCCCAGGAGACTGTTTCGGCCAATCCACACCCACCTGCCCTAGATCAGATGTCAGGTCAACCCTTGCAAGCACCAACAACCAACTGGGCTTTCAAAGCACTGAAGCACTGTACTTGGGGCTTCTCAAGCACTGGCCATCACGAGAGTATCAGTATGGAGCTGTCAAGTCCTGCAGGCCCTCCTCTTTGCTAATGCTGCCTATTCACCTGTCCTCTGACAAAACTGAGGAGATGGAGCAACAACTCCTTCTGGGATGTTGTGCTATTTGAACCATGAGGGAGAGGGAAAGTGAGCAGCTGTGTCTTGAAGAGGAGGGTGGCTCACTGAGAGCCCCTTGACGAAATGCTCCAATAATAATAATAATAATAATAATAATAATAATAATAATAATAATCTGGAACCTGCATTTGGGAATGGGTTGAGTGGCAGTTCTCACCCCATGCAAAAAGAAGTCTTATCTTGGGGCAGGAGAGATGTGAACTAAAATGGCAAGAGCTCACCACCCATAGCAGAAGACTATGTCAGGGGTGAGGAAACTTTCAATCAGAGAGCTGCATTCCCATCTGGGTGACCTTCTCAAGGCCACATGTCAGAGGTTGGTGGGGTCAGAGGCAAAAGTGGGTGGAGCAATGAATGTAAATTTAACCTTTGTACAGTAGGCTAGATTTACATGCCCTCACAAACCCCTCTGCATCCAGAAAAGCTGGACACATTCAAAGTGGGCGAAAACATTTGGGGACTTAGCAGGACCAGTGAGGGGTGTGGCCAGGGGAGAATTCTGAAGTGGTGCAGCCCAAGAAGACCTTTACCACCTGATTATTGCCGCGCATATGGATTAGCCTCCCAGACCATGTCTGGCCAAACTGTGCATTAAGAAAGATGCATGTCTAACAAGCATCTTGGTTTGCTCTGTCTATAGATGTTTTCTGGCTGCGTACCTGGGTGCTGTTTTCCCCCCTTCTTCCTCTTTTCATTAAGCTAGCAGGGAAAAGTAACATGGGAAACGGCCTTTAGCAATAAGCCTTTTCATTGCTCTATTTTGACCCCCACAACACAAAAAAGACCATGCACTTTAAAAATAAATAAAGTTCTCTCATCTCCTATCTAAGCCTGGATTCAGAGCCCCTGATCTTTCTCTGAAACTGAGAGTACAAAGCTGGTTCATTGTCGTATAAAAATAAATACAGGGGGTTGAGAGATGAAATGACTCTGTTCTGTTCAGTGTCGGTGTAATCCTTCAGCTTGGATAGGGAAGGGAGATCTTCCAGTTTCTGGAAAACATTACACAGCACATCTATTGTACAGCGACCCTGTGTGTGTGTGTGTGTGTGTGTGTGTGTGTGTGTGTGTGTGTGTGTTCATTTACGCAGTCAGTTGTAGCTAAGAACAACCTTTGAACATCAAGTACAGATGTGTGGTTTGTGGTCCACTTAGTTATAGCTAAGAACAAACCCTATGCTCACATCAACAAGAGTAAATGAGAGACTGAAAAAAACTTGGAAGAACTCCTGGAGATACTGAAGGCCCATGCTCTGTGCCATTTTACCAAACACCTTGCAGATGACCACAGCACCTGGAGACAATCAGTCAGGTCATGTATCCACAGCAGTGCCCAGAGGAAGAATGACCACTGGGAGGAGCACAGAGAGAAGAAACACCATGGTACACCTGCTTTGGCACAAAGGGATGCCTTCATCTATCCCAGCTGCAACAAAACATGTCTCTCCCATATCAATCTCTATAGCCACAGCAGGCACTGTTACACTCCAACAGTTGCCAATGTCTGCCATAGCTTCTCTCTAGTATTTGCTGCCTGAGGTGGTTGCCTCACCCTGTCTAATGACTGGCCCTGAATTTGTCATATGTTCCACAGACAGCTACTCATTTCCCACAATTTGGGAGCATGTCTGGTAGATAAGACAGAGTTATATAACACTTTGCTGTTATCTAATGCAAAATTGAGCTGCCAGTGATACTACAATCCAACTTAAGAAATGGGGGGGCGTGTCTGTGTGTGGGGAGAGGAAGGGGGTTCTGTGGCCATAAAAGCAATTCAGGGAGCTGTTTCTGCTATAATGGCTTAAATTTCACTTCATCCTTTTTCAACAAATCACAGATCAGAGTGATGCGGTGTCAGTCTTGTCTCCCAGGCACTACAGTCATTTTGTTGAGTGGTTTGTTTGCTTTGGTCTTGCAGACAATTAAGGTAGTGAACTCTGTAGTCTTCTCCTTTAAGCATCAATTTGATTGAATTGATTAAGGATTTCCTGGGTCCCAGTAACTGCTTCCAGTCTTACTTTTAACTGTTTGTGGATTGCTTGGAACTCAAAATACACCTTTAAGAAACAGAGGCAGTAAAGGTGTGTGTGGTGTGGCAGAGCTACTTTCCTGATACTGTCATTGGATGAGGCTGGGGTGTTGCAGTGGTGAGGTCAGGGCCACATCGGTGCACTGGTGGGAGCATCAGACTGGTGGTGAAAGCCGTCCTGGCCAGGGCTGTCTTAAACATATGCAGCGCCAGGGTGCAAAAATCTGCTCGGCGCTCCCCCCCAGGTTGCCCAGTCTCAGGCATGCAGGAGGGTGGAGCCAGCCTGCCGCCTCAGTGTCTCGCTGGCTCGGTCGCCCCTGAACTTGCGGCGCAGAGCCGCTTGCAGCAGAATAGCCCGCCAAAGCGCTCTGACCGACAGGCGGGCTCTTCCCCGGACTCAACTCTCGGGCCCCGGACTCTCGGCCTGGCGCCCCTGAGAGCCCAGTCCCCGGATGCCTATGGGGAAGACGGCCCTCATCCTGGCAGTGCAACTGTAGAGCCACAATCTCATAGCCACTCCAGCCCTGTCCAGTTAAGAAGCAGTTAAGCTGCATGGCTCCACCCTGCCATGTGTGCTGCTTTTGGGTGAAGGTCTCTTGCATTAATTCACAATAAAGCCTTTCTTTGTGTGCCTCATCCTCGAGAGGTCTGGAGGGTGACAACATGAGAATGCGCCTTCTCTGCAGTGGCTCCCCATCTGTGGAATGCTCTTCCCAGGGAAGTTCGCCTGGTGCCTTCTTTGTGCACCTTTAGGCTCCAGGCAAAAACATTCCTTTTTAACCTTTGCTTGATTTTAATTGACATTCTATGCCCTTTTAAAATATGGGAGTTTTTGTTTATTATGCATTTTGTGGTTTTATATTTTGCTTTTATTGTGTGAACTGCCCTGAGACCTCTGGGTATAGGGCAGTATATAAATTCTAAAATAATAATAATAATAGGCTGTTATTGTGGAGTGGGGGAAGCCCTCTCTTATATTAAATTGTATCAAAGTTCTAGATTCAGGTAGGTAGCCATGTTGGTCTGACGCAGTAGAAATATATATATATATATATATATATATATATATATATATATATATATATATAATGTCTAGTAGCACCTTAGAGACCAACCAAGTTTCTTCTTGGTATGAGCTTTCGTCACGAAAGCTCATACCAAGAAAAAACTTAGTTGGTCTCTAAGGTGCTACTGGACAATTTTTTTATTGTACCAAAGTGTTTGCCATCAGCATGCACAAGTTTCCAGCATTTATTTTTAAGTCAAGGAACATCTTGTCCACTATGCCTGTCTGTTATTGGACAGGCAGCCTCGGTGGGGGTTGCCTTAGTTTACAAAGGACTTATTGGGAGTAGCAGGATCACATGTGGTTGATATTTGGGCAGGATTTTTGAACAGAAGTCCCAGAGCAATTCAGCAGAAAGCGTAGAAGGTCTCTTCAAATGCAGCACAGAAAGCTTCAGTCTTCATATCCACATGCGGAATAAAAACAGGAAGTCATTGCTCCCTAGGTCATTTTCACATGGAATATTAATCTGAGCAGACGACAGAGCCTTTTTCCACGATTTGAAGAAAAAGCTACAAAACGTCCAAGAGAATGTCATGATTAGTCTTCTTATTTCCTGCTTAAATAAACAAATTTGAAAAAGGGTCTTTATGCACCAAAGAGCTCTGGTGTTTTCTATCAACATATTTCAGTGTGGGGTTTTTTTTAAATGAACATGTGGTTCTAGTTTCTTTCAGTCCTCTCTTATATTCAGTGGCAACAAAAGAGGTTTAAAGACTGTCTCAAGGCAAAATTTTAAAAATGTAGTATAAACTCCAACAATTGGGAAACACTTGCCTGAGAGCGCTCCAGTTGGAGAACAGCCTTTACCAAAGGTGTCATGGGCTTTGAAGACACTCGAACTCAGGATACAAGGGAGAAACACGCTAAGAGGAAGGCACGTCTGGCAAACCCTTACTGTGATCCAGAATACGGACTCATGGTTAAAACCATGTTTATGGAAGACAATCTTTCTCGGCTACGAGTGATCACCAAAGAAGATCTTAAGTGGCTCTTTGTCATGGAGTGCAGAACCATCCTAAGACATTTTCTTGCGGGAGGGAGTGAAGGACGAAGCCCTGTCACAGAAATGGCTTGCTGTGTGGGGTGGGACTTGCTTCTCTAGCTTATTGGCAGGTGGGACCACAGTTGCTTACAAGGAGGGAGAGCGGGAGGTGGCAGGGAGGTCACAGCAGTGCAAATGGACAAAACTATTCTCTTAGGTCATCTTCTGAGGCTCTGCTGCATCATCTCCAATGGTCTAATGTACAATGTAACTCACTCTACGTGGGGCTGCCCTTGAGACTGACCCACTCCAGGGGGTGCAGAATGCCATTGCCCTCCTTACAGGGTCCTCGCCGAGGGATCACATTCACCGGTGCTATACCAGCTGTACTGGCTCCCGGTGGAGTACAGGATCAGGTTTAAGGTGCTGGTTTTAACCTTTAAAGCCCTATGCAGCCTAGGACCCTCTTACCTATGTGACCGCCTCTCCTGGTATGTCCCATGGAGGACCTTACGGTCTTCAATTAAAAACATTTTGGAGATCCTAGGCCACAGGGAAATTAGGCTGGCCTCAACCAGAGCAAGGGCTTTTTCGGCTGTGGCCCCGGCTGTGGTGGAACACTCCGTCACAAGAGACTAGGGCCCTGCGGGATTTGACATCTTTCCGCAGGGCCTGCAAGACAGAGCTGTTCCACCAGGCCTTTGGTCAAGGCACAGTCTGACCCCCTCCTTCGGTAATCCTCACAGAACTCTAGCCCAATGGTTGCCATTAATTTGATTTTGAATTGATTTTAGAATGCATTTCAATTGATTGATTGTGATTTTATGTGAACTGTGTTGCTTTTATTGTTGTTGGCCGCTCTGAGCCCAGCTTCGGCTAGGGAGGGCGGGATATAAATAAATTATTATTAATAATAATAATAATAATAATAATAATAATAATGGGTGCCTATACAAGGCAAGACCTTTATTTGGCACCAGGTCTCAGGTTGCAAAATATACTTCTGGTGGAGACATGTCTGCCCTACTCATTAATGACTTCTAGACAGTAGAGGTTGTATTCAACTAAGTCCTACTCAGAGTAGACCTATTGAAATGAATGACCCTAAGGTAGTCATGCTTATTATCTTCTTTGGGTCTACTCTAAGTAGGACTACTATTGAATGCCACCCTAGATTCAAATCTAGATATTATCATTGCCAAATCAAGGGCTTTTACTTCCTGAGGCAAAGAACAAGATGGCGTCTTCTCCCCACTGCATGTACAGAAGCCGACTGGACTGGAAGTAAAATTTGGGGATGGAAAAGCATCTTCTGCTGCACCGGAGGCAACAGGCCATATTAGGGGGCCCAAGGCAGGCATTGTGGCAACAGAGAAGAACAGTTAATAGGCTCAGGAAGAAGTGTTTCTGCCTAACAGTAGAGCCGGCCCTGACTGTTACCTTTGTGGTAGTAGATGCCATTTTCTTCTCAGATCTCAGTCTGGAAACTAATTCTTTTACTCCTTCAGGGTAAAAACACCTGGAGGGTGTAGAAATTTCAGAGGAGGGGAGGAATATGCCTAAGACATTTTTCTTTTGTCAGGCTTTTGACATGCTGTTGATTGCTTTCTTCTATTTTTAGTTTTGAATGCTCTTTTAAGCTGTATTTATATCTTATTGCTGTTAAGGCACCTTGGGGGTTTTTTACAGGTGTCAAAATGTTTTGGAAATAAAGGAGGTAGGGAAAGAGCTGAGCATTCCCTTTCCTTCCCCAGTGCCGAAGGGATGCTTTGCAAAGCTGGTCAGAGCCATTGGGGTTTTGTTTAGACTGTGGCTGCATTATCACGTGTAGGTGCGATGCACATAATATATTCTAAGAAGATTCTCAAGAGGTGCACCAAGCAGCATCAGATACCGTTGCCATGCATGATTGCTCAGTTTGTCTGATTACTTAAGCTTCTCTGTCTGGAAGTTTTTCATGTGCCTAAAGGGAAATTAAAAAGTCAGCTTCAAATAAGCAGGCATGACTTGTTTTTGTTTTCAAGTGCGTTCTAAGAGAGTTGAGCCAAGGTAGCTTAGCCTGAAAACTGAATCTGAGATTCAGAAATTCAGATGCTTCGCAGCTAATCGCTACAGGGAGTGCTGCAAGAAAAGGTTGAGCCCATTGTAAGGAGCTTATAATTCAGCAGAGGAAATGACACAATTGCAGATGCAATGCCACAAGTTGTGCAGGAGCACAACCTCCACAGATAATCAGCAGGGCTTCTGGAGTCCCCAGTTGAGCCCAGGACTGTTCCAACCCACCAGGCAATATGAGTGGTTGTGGGTTTTTTTAAGGGTTTTAGATACCAACGCTTTTTCATAATCTATACCAGGCTTCCTCAACCTCGGCCCTCCAGATGTTTTGAGACTACAATTCCCAGCATCCCTGACCACTGGTCCTGCTAGCTAGGGATCATGGGAGTTGTAGGCCAAAAACATCTGGAGGGCTGAGGTTGAGGAAGCCTGAGCTATACTCCCTAATTGCAACTTTTCAAAGTGTGGGTGGATCTACACACAGAAAAAAGCACTATACGTAAGTCAGAAATTATATCATTATAACAAAAGGGGGGGGGACCGCTATGGAAAATTGCAAATAATTTCTTTTGCTCTCCAGCGCCATCTGCTATTGCAGGTTTATAATGCATTTAAAATGTAGTTTTTTGACTAATGTATCTGAGTCCTGTGTCAGCTCTCTGACTCTTTTTTCCATTATATGACCCTATCTAATAAAAATGAAAAACTGATACAACTCTGGCCAAGTAATTCCTGCATTTTTCAACTATAATTGTAGCATGTGTCTCTCAAGAAACATTATGCATTCTTATAGTAATATTTTAGTCAAAATAACACATCACACTTAAGTGCCTCCTGATTCATGTTTCTTTCTTTCTGCTAAACATCTGAGTGTCCATGAACTGGTAATAACTGAGAGATTCCTTGCATTAGCTTTTTAAAAATATTGTAATTTACAGTGGAATTGTCATCTGCAATGCTTTCCCACCCCCATTCCATTTTGCTAAAGGGGATACATTCAGGTTATCTTTTCCCAATAAGGGTGTCTCTGTTTGAACCCCATGTCTGTTATTTTTCTTGTTCATAAAAGTTAACAAGTGCCTAATTTGATAGGCTTCATAATAAAATCTGAGATGGAGGATTACTAAAAACGTTTTTGACACCTACCTACTGTAATGAAGTTGGAGTCCATTGATATTGGGAGAGCCACAGGTTCCCCCATCCCTGGCTAATGTTCTGATAATTGATTCACAGAGTTCACAGTCAAAAGATGTGCAGCGACGAGCGCGCTAGGCAGATGCAGTGATGAGCAGTAGGTTTACTCTGCCTTGAGTTCCATGGCATAAAATTGAGATATAAATGCAGTAACTAGAGTGTTCAACTCCTTTCATCCATAGGGTTTAGAATGAGGTTTTAGGAATGGCTGGATGAGCATCATCAGCCTGGTGAGGTCCAGGGGCCAAGGTTCACTGAGAAGCACAAGGGAGAGAAGATTATTCAAGAGACCCAACAGGAGGTTCCTTATTAGCAGAGGGATAGAATGGAAGGAGGCATCTGCCTGGGAACTCAAAGCCAGAACCATCAGGTTCCCCCTTCCCTCATCTGACAGCATCCATTCCATCCAGTGGCAACAGAAGAAGAAAAGGGGGAACAGGACCACTCCATCAGCTCAGCTGAGAAGCCAGCAACTTTTGACTCCTCTTTTCTGTTTTCCATTCCAGCTCTTTGTAAACTGTGTTCCTTTTCTTGTTGTTAGCCACTCTGAGCCCGGCTTCGGCTGGGGAGGGATATAAAATTATTATTATTATTATTATTATTATTATTATTATTATTATTATTATTACAGTGGTACCTCGGATTACATACGCTTCAGATTACATACGCTTCAGGTTACAGACTCCGCTAACCCAGAAATAGTACCTCGGGTTAAGAACTTTGCTTCAGGATGAGAACAGAAATCGTGTTCCAGCGGCGTGGCAGCAGCAGGAGGCCCCATTAGCTAAAGTGGCGCTTCAGGTTAAGAACAGTTTCAGGTTAAGAACGGACCTCCGTAACGAATTAAGTACATAACCTGAGGTACCACTGTATTATTATTACAAGAACTCTGCATTTAAAAAACTAGTGTTTGAGTTTGTAAAAAAAAAGAAGCAACCCTTTTCATTTTGTGTCACATCTTTTAGACTGCAAAGCTGAGGACCAGGGCCTATTTTATCACTGTAACTGTAACTTAAGCAACTGTAACTTAACTGTAACTGTAACTGTAACTTAAGCAACTGTAGCAGCCTCTAGGGCTGAATAAAAAGATAAATGTATTTTTGTGAGTTTTGGTAGTAGTGCAGTTAGGCTGTAGGATGCCTGAGCCCCTGCTAATTCCTGGATCCAGCAAGGATTAAAATCTAATGGAGAATCTCATTGTTGAATTATAATGGCCCCTAAGTATAGGTCATTAGTATAAGAAAGGAAGTTGCTCTGTGCCAGAGAACACATGGGTGGGCCCCCTCTCTCACTTGGCTGGTAGTTAGGAGGACAACAGCCAGAGAGTTGAGTTTTGTTGGAGAGCTGAGCTAGAAGCAGGCAGAAAACTGAGAGCGAGAGCCATGCTTGATTTCTGCTTGAATCCGAGGCTGTGACTATGGGAGAAGGGTGTTAATGCTGTGAGACCCTCCATCTTAGGCTCAGGTTGTATATATGGGTAAATAAACCATATATCATAAAGACCCCACAGTCTCTGCTGTGCTATATTCTGAGGAAACTGAACCCCAGGTAAGCGCCTGGAACCCCTGGGATCTTGCACTGCTCAGAGTTTGGGGTGGCATGCAATAGTATGCAAATACATGGCAGTAAAGAGATGGTTCAATGAGTTCCAGGATCCAATGAAGAGAGGGTTAAAAAAAAAAAAAACTTTCCAAATGTCCAAGGTTGATCCTACATGTATAGAGAAATGGTTCGCTGGCTGGAGTGGAGCCATTACTCTAGCTTTCCAGCAGATCAGTCTCTGTTGCTTACTGATAGGAGATGTCCAACTCTACGATTCTGTGATCCTTTGAATTCCTATGTAACCATCACATATTTTCATTGGTGTGTTGACAGATGCTGTTCGCAACTGCTTCTATTCATTCAGTTTCATTAATGATGCTTTCTAGGAATGAATGGCAGAGGGAGAGAGGGAGAGGGAGAGAGAGAAATGTAATTCACTTGGAACCTTCTACACAAGCCCACGTCTCATTCTTCTCCTGCACCTGCTACCTGGGAAATGAATCGAAACAGCCCCCAATCATTTTTCCCTTTGCACAAATCTCATTGTTGAATCAAGGTTTCCAACAGTAACATATCTATTCTATATTTTGCATTCAGAATCTTCACAATATGTCTTCCAATGGGGGGGGGGGGGAGAATTCACATTAACTATTTCTTGTGGGAAAAACTCCAGTTTTATACTGTTCTCGTTAAACTTACGTAATTAAAGTCTCCCTGTTTTTCGTTTCCCTATTCATGTAAAATTAAATGTAGAAAATTTGTCTTTCCTTTCTGGGCTGCATTCCAATTGTTGTTATACAAGTTCCATTAAAAAACATCATGATGGAGTTGTCTTGTGTGGACACACATATACACACTGCTATTATGGTGACAAATTTTCAAATGGAAATTCTAAGACAGCAATTGGAAGACAGCCCAGAAAAGAAAGGCAAAAATTTGTATGTTTTATAGGAACGGGGAAACAAGGCAACATGAATCATTGCTGAGGTCTCTCCCACTTTCCGTTCCCATCTCCACTGGAGGTTGGGTGAGTGCCTTGGGCACCCTTGCAGCCTTGTGATTTTTGAGCTCCAGACTTCCAAACTCTGAAGAGGCCGTTTTTGGAGCAACTTCTTGTCTGCCAGTTACTCCAACCTAGCAGTAGTGGTTGGGCTCATTGGGACTGACAAGGCAGACATCAGGGAGACAGACAGTAGGTCGCGCCAAAGCCAATGACGGGGGAGCTAGCACATTCTAGCCTGGCTTGCATCCTCCTCATTCTAAAATGACAACACAAACACTCTACATTTGGAAGGGATCCTGGGGATCATCTAGTCTATGGTTACCAGATGTCCCCGTTTCCAGGGGACAGTCCCCAGATTCACAAATCTGTCCCCGGACAAAATCCGCCCCCCAAAATGTCCCCGGATTTCATTTAATGTCCCCGGATTTATATTTTAAGTGTTCTAGATTTATTAGTAAGGAATGAATGTTGCGTGATTGGTTCAATGGCACAAGTCACATCATATGGGAGCTTCTGGTGAGGCAAAATGGCAGGCGCCAGGGCAGCGAGCAGCTCCTGAAGCCAGCCAGAGCCAACTATGCTACCAGGCTGGCTCCAGGCTGCTGAGACTGCTGCTGCCACTGCCACCACCAAAGGGGAACCGGGGACGCCTGCGCGTCAACTGGGGGAACCGCTGACTCCCACACCCCCGCGACCCAAATCAAGCTGGGAGCAAAAGTGCCTGGCCGACTGCCCAGCGGCACTCAGGGGCCAGGAAAACCCCTGAGCTGATGCAGGGAGGAGGAGGAGAGAAGAAGGAGAAGGAAGAGAGAGAGAAAGGAAGGAGAAAAAAAGAGGGGAGCCCCGACCTTGCAGCACCTCTGCCGCCGCTGAGAAGAAGAGGTAGGAGAGCACCAGGAGGGCAAGGACACCTGGTTGATCCCAGGCCCGACCTGAGCCTACTCCATGGCGGCTAGCACTCCAAGAGAGCAGTCTGGGGCCCAGAAGAAGGCCGCGTGACAGAGGAGACCACAGAAGAGAAGATATTACTTCTTTTTAAAAAATAAATAATTTTTTTTTAAAAAAAATAACTTTTTTTCTCTCTTTTCAAAAGAAGTAGAAGACGTGTCGCCGAATTCGTTAAAAAAAATCTGTTAACCTTAATCTAGTCCAAACCCCTGTGGTTCAGGAATATGCAATTGTCCCATCCAGGGATCAAACCTGCAACCTTGGTGTTACCAGAGGAGGAAGAAGACAGCCAGTGCCACTCCATAGACTGGTTGCAAATAGAAGACAGGCAGATGGGGGGCTGACTGAGGGCATACTGAGGTTGGTGGGGCAACCCTCCTTCTTTCCTTCCTTCCTCCCTCACCCCACTTCCCCACTGTGCTTTGCTTTGCATTTACATCGTCTGAAGAAGACCTTGGCGGACTCAAGAGCTTGCTCACTGTTTGGTAACGTTTGGATTGGCATTCACAAAATTTGGGGATTTTTCAAAAATAAAATAAAATGGCAGTTTAACCCTTAGCCATGCGTGCTAATATACCCGGCCTCTTCTGGGTTATTCAGTGGGTTTCTCTCTGATAAGCATTTATTAATTTGGCATTGGAGGATTGGCAAATCGCACCCAGGTAATGACATCATCACCCTTCTGCAACATAAGAGTCATCCCTTTGTCCAAGTCTGTCCAGGCAGAGAGAGATACTATAAAGGCTGTAATCTTATACCTGCTTACCCATGAGTAAGCTGCATTGCACTCAATGGGATTTACTGCTTAGTAGACAAACATAGACTTGTGCTATAAAGCAGGTTTTGTCTTTAATACGATATGCTGTTCTGACAGCCTGCAAAATCCCCATCTAAGCTATGATTTAACGCCATATTTATTTGCTAATTAACATGTCCTCTGGTGTGTGTGTGTTTCTCTCTCTCTCTCTCAAAGGGTTGAAAGCTATCATTCTGTATAAGAGAGCGTGTCAAGTCATACCACATGCAGTGACAAATGTGCATTATACAAAGTGTGTCGTGGACAAAATTAGTTTACAGTCTTAGCTGGCAGCATTTCTCATCCCTGTGTTCTGAATCACTTTCTCCTTCATCAAGCCACAAATTAAAACTGTCCCAGTGTGTGCATATATTACATTTCTCCTACGGTTGGGATTAGTGACTGAGACACGGAATTAGCAATGTGCTGTACTCATTATGATATGGGCTGTATTCTATTAAATTTCTATTTCTTTGAACCAAGCAGAGCCATGAGTTGGTGGTTGTCATGTTTCAGTTGCCTGCAGCCAGCAAGGCTATTCCATGCAAAAAGCCAATTAGCGCCCCCTCCTTCCCTTGCAGCGAAACAAACTCTACAGTCAACAAATTAATATATTTGATTCTCAGATGCAACAGACCCATGCTCAGAACTTCTGCATATTACTGTGTTTTGTACCAAACTTTCAGAAGCGTGTTCTGAACAAATATTTAAGTACACCTTATTTGCCATCACAGGCGCAGCATGATCCCTGGAGCGTAGTAAGTAGGGTTGCCATGTGTCCAGATTTTATCAGACATATGCAGAATACTGCAGTTAGCAGCAGTGTCCAGGTGGAAATCAGGCAAATGTCTAGAAAAATCCAGATGTATGGCAGCCCTTGTTGGCAGTGCCACATTTGCCTTTCCCGATAAAAATAGCTCAAAAACGGCATATTTTCCGATTTTGCCCGAAAAGCTCAACAACTTTGCCGGATTTTCACTGTTTGAAATATGGCAATCCTAGTGGTAAGGGCCAGAAAACACAGAAATAAACACAAGAGATTGGCATTGGGTTGAAAGAGGCAACAACCTTTTACAGATTACAGATGTAAGTAGATTTTGGCGAAGGCACTAGGTATGTATCCAGTATCAAGGAGCCCGCCTGCTGGTTGATAAATATGGTGGGGTCGACCCAGAGCTCAGGAGTCACGCCTAACATGGACCGGATGTTATCAGCCCCATGTGGGCCACCATTGAGAAAGGTGCTGGGCCCATTGGCCCCCATGTGGGCTCCCGAACAGAGAGACCCTTCCTGGACCTCTTTAACAGGGGTCAGCTAAGGATCCAAGCTAATGCCTTATCCACCCAAGTTGTGACTGTTGCTGGGAGGCAGATGAAAACCTGCAGAACAGCCACTTTGTCCGCAGGAAAAAAATCTGCTCTGGCCCTGAATACATCCACTGAATGAACCATAGCAATGGCCTCAAGTCAGCCTGCCTGCTCACCTTTGTACAGACCTCTCCCAGTCTGGTTGGGCAGGTGATCAATCCAGAAATGGCCTACGAATAGAGCTCACTCCACAACATCACCCTCTTAAGTACTGGCAGGGGGTGGACCTGATCCACCCTTTCCCCTGCGACCAGATTGGCCATTGCGATGGGCCCCTTCCCTGTCAGCCACTGCAGTTGGAAATGGGAGGCTCCAGACTTCCCTGCTATGGCCGCTGTAGGGGTTACACTCCATTTTGCGAAGGCAAACCTCACACAAAGACGTGCCACAGCATGTCATGGAGCGTTACGCTTGCTTTCCCTGACCTTTTGCCTTCTTGGGTAGAAGACAGGGTTTCCCTCCTGACCTTTTGTACTTTCTCAAACTGTTTGCTTAGACATATTGCTTGGCTGGAGCATGGCGGGGAAAGCAGACGTTATCAAGTATCGGGGAGGGGGAGGACATTTGAGGGAAGCACCTGCCGACATGTGTATTTGCTAATGCTGGAAATGTCCTTAGATGGAAATATGTTAAAGTTCAGAGTGGTTTCACTACTGCTTTCCAGCTGTTGATTTTTGCCAATAAAAGAGGCTCTGCCAAGCTAGCTGATAGCTTGCTTCCACACAGCTCACTTGCATTCAACCTCGTGTCATCTCTGTTACTTCTACAGGTGCAGGAGGGTGATGGGCTTATGATGAGGCTACGGTCATACCTCTCCCCCAGAGCCTCAGGTGAGTGGGAACTGTATTGCAACACAACAAATAAAGCCAAGCATGAATAAGAGAGCATGTAATAAATGTGAATGAAGCCATAGCTCAAAGGTTATGTAAGTAAACTAACATCAGGACTACAGCTCAGGACTACAGGGTCTCTCCATCAGCTCACCAGGGATTGCTCAGTTGGTAAAGCATGAAACTTTTAATTTCAGGGTCATGGGTTCCAGCCCCTTGTTGGGCAAGAGATTCCTGCATTGCAAGGGGTTGGACTGCATGACTCTTGCATCTAGAATTGTATGATTCCACATTGTATGTATGTATTGTATGTATGATTCTAGCTGGGCAGAGCCAGATTAAAGTCTTTGTCGGCCCTAGACAGGCAATCTCATAATCATTGGTCCCCAAGACAAACCTAGTAAATACAGTGTACCTCGGTTCTCGAAGGTAATCCGTTCCAGAAGACCGTTTGACTTCCAAAACATTCAAAAACCAAGGCGCAAAGGGCTGGCTGCAAGTTCAATTGAGAAAACTGAAAAACACGCAGTGGAAGCTGTTCGACTTCTGAGGTGCATTTGAAAATGGAAGCGTTTACCGTATTTTTCGCCCTATAGGGTGCACTGGCCCATAGGGCGCACCTCATTTTTTTGGGGGGGGGAATAAAAAAATTTATTTCTGCCTCCCAGCTGCGGGGCTGGGGCGGGGGAAGCCCAAGCTTCCCTCGACCCCAGCCCCCAGAACAGGCTGCTGCCCGCAAGCCTTGCGAGCCTGCGGGAATTACGGCCGGGCTCCCAAGGCTTGCGGATACCTTCCTGAAGCCTGGAGAGCGAGAGGGGTCGGTCCGCACCGACGCCTCTGGCTTTCCAGGCTTCAGTGAAAGCCTGCATTCACCCCATAAGACGCACACACATTTCCCCTTCAATTTTGGAGGGGAACAAGTGCGTCCTATAGGGCAAAAAATGCGGTACTTCTGGGTTTTCAGCGTTCGAAAACCGAAATGTTCAGCTTCCGAGACACTCGAAAACCAAGGTATCACTGTACTGGTAATGGGATTTAAGGGGCATTCAAATATTTAATTGTTAGACACAGCTAGACATAGTACAGATGCATCCTGACTATTCACTGTAGCTGAAAGGTTTATTCGTCTTTTGAGATTTCATGAAATTTTACATCCCATTGAGCCACCAAGGGAAAGAAGTTGTGATACATCTCTGTGATGACACTGAGCACCTCAGAGTTGCCAGCTTGCAATTTCCATAATAGCTCTGTTCTAAGCTCTCTGCTTTGCCTTCCACTCCATTGGCTAAATGGCCTTGAGCGGCTTTGGTTTTCAGCTGTAGCTAATGGAGGTATCAGGCTGCTCTAACTGGATGCTGCAAATTTCAGACGGGGTCGAGGGGAGTCTTGAGCCTTGTGCTCCTTTGAGGCTAGAAATAGAAACTGGTATCTGTGCAAGTTTTACAACCTGTCCCTCATGCAACATCACAGCACAGTGAATGACTCGGTCAGGAGGCCAGGAGAAAGAAGAACCTGGAGATTTAAAAGAAGAACTAAAAACATCTGAGTAAACAGTACATAGAGGGAGGATATTCAAACCACATGTTGTTAAGAAGTAACCAGGTCAGAAAAGATATTGCAGTAATAATTTGCCATAAAGTGCATGGACCAGTTTCAAGCAGACTTATCCTCCCTAATAACCCCACAGATGGCGACCTCATTATACTTTTATATTTGACCTCTGAACATTCATTGCCTTTAAAAGCCTCCTTCATATTTTATTTTGTCCCTGAATAATAGAACACTGAGGTCTGGAAAACAAATAATTTTTTTTCAGAGTTATGTAATTTTGGATCAGTGGGAGCATGAAAGTTCAAACCTTTCTTGTAACACTGTAATGTTCATTTTGCTGGATGCAAATCCTAGGTGACATTCAGCACCAAATGATGATGAAATGGGATGCATATTTTAATAACTGTATTTAATTTAATCTTTTGGGTATTTTAACTTTTTTGTATGTCTTAAGGTAGGGTTGTAATTTTTTCTTGGTTTTGCTGTTTTATCTTTTGTAGACCATTTTGAGGTTGTTGGGGTTTGTTTTTTCAATCAAGTGGGATATAAATTGTATTTTTTCAAGTCATCTTGAAAGAACCAAGCTTTTGGGTAGTCACAGAGTTTTCTCAATGTCTCTTGCTGAACGGAAGGGACACAGTCCAATTCTATGCATAACTACTTCGTAGGGCACTCATGAGTAAGCGATCAAAGGATTTCAGTCATTGGATGCATCAAGGAATAGAAGATAAATTTGATGCAGTTCACATTTAAAGGTGAATCTAGCTATCAGACACTTTCCAAAGCAATCTGAGAACTGAAACGGATGTCTGTCAAGATTTGCAGGTCTCTCAATTTTGCAGTACAGTTCTCCAGCCAAGTAATGTGTACAAAAATGCATATATTAGGATATATTGTTTGTAAAAATGCATACAGGTCTCAGGATGGGTTACAACAATTTTAAATTAAGAATTACAAACAATTAAATCATATTACAGTCATGGGACTAATGCACATTACAGGTGTCAAGGGCCTTGTAAATTTCTTGCAAAAATGTGTATATGAAACAAAATTGCTTAGCAGCCTGTATATGAGGAGATATTTGCACTAAAATGCTGGTGAATTTTCATGAGGACTTTGAAATAAATAAATTCCAAACTGATGTGGAAATGCGGAGAGGTAAACTTAAGACTGGCAAAATGAGAAACAGAGAGGAACCAAAATTGAAAGATTTGCTGATCCCTAGATGGGTCCAAGTGAGCATTCTTACTTCATCTTCCTTTTGGCCCTCCTTGCCCCTGAACTGAGCTTTGTGCCACTGCTATTTATTCACACATGCTCCCTCCACTTATGAATTTTTCAAGTCGCTAGATAAAATAATGTTGAATTTGCACAATTGCACGTGTACCTCAAAATGTTAGATGCAGTGTCAAAAAGGATTAGTCTCAAAAGGGAGGGGAGAACTTGCAAGCAGGGTGTTTGAGAAAGCAGGGCTCTAGGACTGTGATGTAGCCAGGTGTAGACTCAGTCGTGAGAGGTTTAGTGGGTGGAACCACAGGTGAAATGTAAGAAATGGGTGCATAGAAGCAATGGCAATGATACCATCAAGGCTCTTTTGAAAACAAAAGAAAATTTATGCCTCCAGCAAGATCGAAGAATGGAAGGATATTGACCAGGAAGAGGGACACCATTAGTCTGGTTTACAGATCCATCATGAAGACGTTTGTATCTCTAATGAGGTACAGGCTTTTGCCTGAGAGAACCCAAAACTGGGACACTTAAAAAAAGAAAGAAAGAAATGGGTGACAAAACGTGGAATGTAGTGCAAAGTGCTCCACTCTCTTGAGTGTTCATTAGTAGCAGTTTTTATGGCCAACTATAGCTCTGGATGAACTTCAACAAAAATGCAACACAGCACTATTAAAATAAAAGGGGGGAAAATGAACCGGCTTTCTAGAACAGGGCGAAACAACTCCTTGTCAAAAGAGTGCTGCGTCGATGATGCCAGCTTTTGCAGGCAGATGTCTGGCACCAAGGAAGAAGGAAATGACAAGCAGTTTGGGGAGCCATTTGCCAAATGAGAGTTGATGAGAATTTGAAGGGGGTGGAAAGGAGGAGAGTAGGCGGTCTGGCCCAAGGCCAGCAAACAGTTAACTGTCAGCAGCTGTAAGGATAGGACATGGCAGGACTACAGATTTTGTCACTGAGGGCATCTCTGCATAGCAGCTGCCTGCCCTTCAGATTGACCAGTTTGGCACTCAGGGGAAACGTCCCTGGAAAAGGCAGGGATCTTTACTTATTTAATATCATCTCCTTTGTACACAATATACATTAGATACAACAAGATGAGCCATGCTGGATCAGGCCAGTGGCTCATCTAGTCCAGCATCCTGCTCTCACTGGCGCCAACCAGAGGCCCAAACCCACAAGGTAATAAATAACCTTGTTCAACTGGTTTTGAAACTTCATGTCATCCCATGTTGATGACTGACAGGTGGGCAGGCCCACTAACCTCTTAAGAGTTGTCCTGTTGTATGAGGGGATAAAGTCTGGCTTCCCAGGCCCAAAACGTTTCCCAGCCCTGCAGTAGATTTTCTGGTGTGCTCCAGGTGGAATCTGGAAACATGTTAGTATGTATACTGCTAAGTGGGCTTCCAATATAAGGTGCTGCCTATATGTCCACTATGAAGTTGCACAATATTGTTCAGAAAGCGAGCCAGACACTTTCTCATCTAGGCTCAGCTTGATGGTTTCCAAAATGCATAAACAGGGCTCTCCTTGCTTCTTGTGAGTGTGGCAGGTTGAAGCTCTGGGACTAGTGACGTCTGTGAAATCAAATCAAGCCCATTCAAACCATCAGTGGTTTCTCCCGCATAACCCAAACTCAGTATTTTCAAGCTGCTTTCTTTTTGGATTCAACAAGGAAGTTGGTTGTTAAATCTCAGGTGAGTTTATTATACTGTCGTGAATAGAATCAAAGCTTTTTGTTTTCCGTTATTGCTCTAAACTGAAACCCCAGTGTATGTTCTTATTACTGTTCTTTTCCCTTCCTTAGTTACTGCTTTCCCCCTCCTTTAATTTCTTTCTCTTCTTTTATAACATCTCACTTATTCCCTCAGTGAAGTTAGTGATCACATGAGTGAATGCTAGAGTCCTGAGTAGCAGATAAAAAAATACAGAAAGAAAAGTATTGAAGAACATAAAAAGAGCCCCTGGTGGATCAGTCCAGCATCTTGTTCTCACAGTGGCCAACCAGATGCCTATGGGAACCCCACAAGCATGACTTGTGATTCCCAGCAGTGGCTGTTCAGAGGTGTAGAACCTAGTCATTGCGGCTAATAGCTACTGATAATGGTATTCAGTAGCATTCCTGCTGCTTCTGCGTAAACCTGCCCCCGGGACACGCACCAGCCCTGTCCTTGCCTGCTCTTCTCCCCGGTGCTGGAGCATGAAGTTCTGCCACTGTCTGAGAGGTTGGACATTTCTTTGCTTTCCCACACTCTGCTGAAATGCGGTGTTTTATATTCCAAACTCCCCTCCACCTCCGCCTCTGCTATATTTTGGAATACCAACGTTTTCTAAAATATTTAATAATTATTGTGAGAGTCATCCGTGAGCTCTATTTAGCAGAGCTAAAACTTTTAAAAGTGTGAGACTGCCAGTGCACAAAACCTCTAAAGGCAGCTAATTGCTAGTGCCCTCTGTTGTCATGCAGTCTGCCATCTGGCGTGCAGAGAACCCAAAGTTAACCTGCTTGACGAGATGGTGAAAACCAGGACTATAAATAAATGCCCAAGGGAAGGGCTATAACTGGCTATAACTGGAAACTAAGGTAAGCTGAACGGGGGGGGGGGGGTAGTTACACCAATATTGCATAGACCTTGTGCATGCTGAGTTTCTAGTCTTTGATTGTAGGTTGTGGGATGAGGGGGAACCCTAGCCAAGCTACAGCCATTAAGATAGAATAGAGAGCACCACTGGCAGTGCAATAGAACATAGGTGTGAAGAGAGACTGTTTCCTGTTACCTCACACCCTGTTGCGGGGATTTGAACCGCCGACCTTCTGATCGGCAAGTCCTAGGCTCTGTGGTTTAACTGCATGAAGGGAACGCAGTGGATGTAGCCTACCTTGATTTCAGCAAGGCATTTGACAAGGTGCCCCATGATATTCTTGTAAAGAAGCTGGTAAAATGCGGTCTTGACTATGCTACCACTCAGTGGATTTGTAACTGGCTGACTATAACTGTAAATGTCGTCTATAATAAGCAGGCCAATAAAAATGGAGGGACCAGGCAATTTGTTTCTACATAATTAACCCTTATAGACCAATCCTATTATTCAGAACTACATCGCACTAAGCTCCAAATCAAGATGCAGAGGGTTGTGGCCTTAATAAATTAACAGAATTATACTCCATAATAACTTGTCCACCAAGAGGGTGATTGTTCTTTTGCTAAAGATATACTTGACCTCTGTCTGTCTCACACAATTACCCAACAATGGCCTAAACTGCACTTGACAATATATCATGGTTTAACATGATGAGGATCAGCAGTAGCCAGTTCTAAACCCTTTTCTGCCCAGTGGTTGCCTGCTAAAAATTACCCCTGTAAGAACCCTTTTTGCTTTCTTTCTGGGGGAAAATATATTGATTCCCAAACTCCCAATAGAGATGCACAAATCTGTCAATTTCAATTTCTCTCTGTTTCTCATTTTTTCAGTCAGCTCTCCCCATTTGCGAATTTTATGGTCATCATGAAAATTCATCAGCATTTAAGTGCAATTTTCTCCTGATACACACATTTGCCCTATATAGGCATTTTTGCAAAGCAATTCCTCTCAATAGGATGCACTTTTGTATGCTTTGAAAAAAAACAAAACTAAAAATTGTGCTTTTGTGCACACTTTATTATATGCATTTTGGTACACATTATGTGGCTAGATAACTGCTTTGGAAAATTTGCAAAAGAGTTATTTATCAAAGGTGGCTATGCTTCAGTCCATGCATGATTTCAGAAAGTGCAGATTGGGTAGGTTTGCCTTTAAATGCGAAATGAATAAAATGTCTCCTTATGTGTCTTCAGTCCATGGCTGCATTTTGAAAATGGCTGCATCGGGGACATGCAACTATCCAAAGGTGGCGTTAGACAAGCCAGAGGTTTCTCAATCTCAACCCCACACATTCAATATCAGGGTAATAACAGTGGGTTGCTTGTAAAACAGTTGAAAGGATTACTGAGACAATGATTTGAATGCCTAAAATTTGCTATATTAATGCAAGCAGACTGGCCACATGTCCTACTTTACAGGGGACAATTCTCTATTTGGAGACATATTCTGATGATCTGTCTAGTCCAAACCCAGGTTTAAATCTAAGGAACAGGACAGAGGGAGAATAAAAGGCCTTGAATTTCCCCATCAGCAGTTTGGACTGCCAAAGGAGCAGGTACATTGGTCATTTGCTCAGTGTTCCCTATTATAGTGCATTGTATTCATACTTATTTCCCCCCCAAAAAAAAAAAATTTGGTGGGCTTCTGTCTTGAGAGTGTGCCTCTGGGGGTGAAGCATTAGCAACACCAAAGTGACCTCCCCGGGGGCCAGCTTGGGCAGTGTGTATGGAGGACCTGGGCTGCCCAGACAACAAGACCCCCCTCTTGGCCTCATTGATGTGGTCCAAAGGAAAGCAGAGCAATGCGTTTGGCACTAGCTTGGCTGCAGGAATTGCTGAAAGGAGGTGTACAAGATGCCATCCAACCATTTTAGGGACTCCACTCTAGATTTGTGTAGGATTTACTCCTTAGCCTTTTCTTTTCCTGAGAAGAAGGCCTTCTCAGAGGGCAAAACCCCACAGCAGTTTGCTTATTTGATCCCTCGCAGCTGAGAGCCATGTGCAGACTAGTCCTTCAGAAGCATAGGAACGCAGGTGTAGAGGAAGCTGCCCATTTCACTTAGGACTTTCTGCCATGTTTTGCAGCAGCTCTTCAGGGCTTGGAGATGCCAGGGACTGAACCTGGGAGTTTCTGCATGCAAGGCCTATGCTCTACCATCGCGCTACAGCCCTTCTTGCCTCTCCAGCACTCTGGGCAGCTTGGCTTTCTAATGTTGCTGTTGCTCAGCACTGGAAGGGTTAACGGTGTGCTCTCATTAAGCTATATTCCCATTCTAGCGACATCAACCCCTTCTGCATCTTCAGCCCCACAGGAATTTTTAACCTTCCTGCCCTCTTTCTGGATGATGTCAGAGACAAAACTGTTACCATGGAGAGGAGCAGGATAGACTCTGCAGAGATGGACACAAACATAGCCTAAAACTCAAGCAAACTTGTGATTCATCAACCAAATTGTATGCCATCGTTAAAAGAGGTCACCCGCAATTCCACATAGAGGCTTGTGCTGTGGGAGAGAAGCAGCATTAAAAGCTCTCACTAATATGCTCAGACACATTTATGTACGAGAATGCAAACATTCGTTTCACTAATTAATATATGGAACGAAAAGGAAGTTAGTCATCACATGAGTGAATGCTAGAGTCCTGAGTAGCAGATAAAAAAATACAGAAAGAAAAGTATTGAAGAACATAAAAAGAGCCCTTGGTGGATCAGTCCAGCATCTTGTTCTCACAGTGGCCAACCAGATGCCTATGGGAACCCCACAAGCATGACTTGTGATTCCCAGCAGTGGCTGTTCAGAGGTGTAGAACCTAGTCATTGTGGCTAATAGCCACTGATAATGGTATTCAGTAGCATTCCTGCTGCTTCTGCGTAAACCTGAAGATTCCTTTTAAGTGTTGTGACTAATAGGGCTGGGCAATACATCGATAGATTGTCCAAAACCAGTTTGAAGTCCATATTGTGATATTGGTGTCATAATTTTTGACCCGGCAATATATCGCAAATCATGATGTGTCTGTGTCTGTGTTTGTGTGTGCGCCTGCGCCTGCGCCTGCCATGCAAAACTCTCAACGTGGGGGGAAACCATGAAGCCACCCTTATTTCAGACAGTATCATATATCAATATATTGTGATGCTTTGCTGATGATACATTGCAGTGTAGAAAACCAGATATCTCCCAACTCTAGTAACTTACCATATGCAGCTCTGAAATGTGGCCAACAATGGGCACAACCTAAAGTTAAGAATGGACATGTGTTAAGCACTAGATAGCTACTGGTGAAATATGGAGAAGACCAGAGGTACTGTTGATATTGATTGTGATTATGGTTTTTAAATTGTTATTAATTATAAATGCCCCAAATGCACCGTGCACTGTGCCCGGATCTAAAACACAACAGTCCCTGCCCACTGCCTTACAATCTAAAAAACACAACACAAGATGAAGAAGGGGTGGGGAGAGAAGAGGAAACAAGCAAGCTCAGGAACCCAGTCTTCAAGCTACATAACCATTCTTACAATGCTTAGAAATAGTTGAGGGAGAGGAGGAGCCGATGGAGGAGGCCCTGCAATCCCATCTCTCCTTCAGTTGCAGCCAGGTGGAATGACCAATAGGAGTCACCTAATGGAAGCTGGTTTCTCAGCTGAGCTGATGGGAAAGACTCCATCATTTAAAAAGAAAAAAGTGTCAGGTGTCAGGCAGGCCTGAGTGGTGCCCAGATGGGAGCCCTATGGAAGTGGCTCTGAGCTTTCCAAAGAAAGAACACTACCAACGTACAAACAAAGGCTCTGCACCCCTCACCCTCTCCCAGCCTGTAAACCTGCAAAAACACATTTCTTGGAAAATATCAGGAAGAAGGGTACATATATAAAAGCATTTTTCACATCAGCCACAGCCATTTGTTTAGCTGCAGGAAGTTGGAAAGGGAAGAACAGCAGTGTAAATATTTAACCAAAGGGAGTTGAAAATGACCATTCGAGGAACTAAGGTTGAGAAAGAAAACAAATTATATAACTTCTAAAGGAGGCCAAAAGACAGAAAACAGTGCCTTGCCTTGCCTTGAACATGGGACAATCCCATTAGAATACGCGGTGTTATGTGCTTGGAACCCCTGGAATCTTGCACTGCTCAGAGGCTGGGATGGGGTGCAACACCCGTATATGAGGAGAAATTCACACTAAAATGCAGCTGAATTTTCACGAGGGCTTCCCCCTACCACACATACTGATGTGGAAATGTGGAGATGTGAAGTTATGTGGGAGAGAACCCCAAGTCAACGTATTTGATTATCCCTACTGACACTGCTGTCTCCCAAATCTCCTCAGTCCCATTTATGTTTACAGGACAATATTGTTTCTGCTGTTGTCATTGCTGCACCATCAATGTGCACAGCACTTTAGAAGATGACAGGTCCCTGCCCGGAGGACCTTACAATCTAAAAACCAACACAGGAGAGAAAAGGAGGGGAAAGGAGGTTGGTAATGCTGTGCTGTGTCTTGGGGGGCTCACTTTTTCTTTGCCACTCGCACTGCTGCCCAGTTGGTCCTCCCACTTTTGAGCAATGCTCCCCAACAGCACAAGCCTAACCACGTCTGCTCAGAAGAAAGTCCTATTGAATTCTTTGGGGCTCACTCCCAGGTAAGTTGGGTTAGGACTGCAGCCTCCATCTCTTACGTATGAGTGGAAAGTCTTGGTTATGTAGCTGGGCCAAAGCACAACCAATTCAACTGTGCTAGCGCAATAGCATTAGACACAGTCCTGACCGTCTCATCTGTACATTGAGAGAGGTTAGGACTGTCCTGTAAATGACTGGGCTTGAATTGCTTTCTTCCAATCAAGGCAAAGTGTTGCCTTTATTCAGTGACTGGTGGAGCATTAGCCAAGATGGCTGGCCGCTGGGCAGGGCAGAATACGGAAGCTGGAGGTGAGCCGAGGCTTACTGAAATGATTTAGGCTTTTCAAAAGGAGTGTCACAGGACCACAATTGAATAGCTGGACACTACCTACATCCTGCCATTTCAAATCTCTTTTTGGTCTGAGTTTGCTGTGCTTTGGATGTTGTATCCAGCAATCTCCGAAATCAAATTCCTGATCTTCCTTCCTTTTCTGGAGCTGTGAACAAACCAGCTGCCCCCGCCCCCTTTCTATAAACAATCACTCCTCCAACTTTCTCTGTCCTCCCACATGGATTCTATAAGTAATTCACTCGTATATTGTGTTTGTTAGGCATGTCAAATGACAAGTCTGTGGGCTAGATCAAAGCCTGTTTGATGGATCCTATCTGTCTATCCAGACTCCCTGATACATCGTGCCAGCTCAGTCGCTAACATATTGCTGTAAAGAAAAAGCCTTTATGGTGACACACAAAGCACAAAAGCATAGCACAGCTTGGAAAACATCACTAATGACTTTCCAAATTATCACCATGGAGGTTTTATTCTGAAACTAAATGAAGACATTCACACACATATGAAACGAGGGCAAGCTGCTGCAGTTCAGGAGGGGGTGGGGTGGGACAATACCTAGAAACCCATGCTGCCTGCCTGTGATTCAGGACCACTCTTTCACAGAAACATGGAGCTATGAAGTCATTTTTCATATGGGATGGGATGCTGAAACAGAATTTGATTTACATGACCTCTTCTTCAAATCAACTCCTTCTGCAAACGTAAATGCAAAATTGGCCAGGATGAACACTACATCTTCTTCCTGAATTCTTTCCTGCATCAACAGCATTCATATATGGCTCCAAAAAATGTGAGGGAGGTTTCAGATAGATTACTTCAGCCCAGTACATTTCCAAGCACAATTCAAAGTGTTGGTGCTGACCTTTTTAAGCCCTAAACGGCCTCGGCCCAGTATACCTGAAGAAGTGTCTCCAACCTCATTGTTCAGCCTGGACATTGAGGTCCACTTCCGAGGGCCTTCTGGCAGTTCCCTTCCTGAGAGAAGTGAGGTTACAGGGAACCAGGCAGAGGGCCTTCTCAGTAGTGGCACCCGCCCTGTGGAATGCCCTCCCATCATACCTCAAAGAATTAAACAACTATCTGGCTTTTAGAAGACATCTGAAGGCAGCCCTTTTTAGGGAAGTTTTTAATGTTTGATGTTTTACTGTATTTTTAATATTCTGTTGGGAGCTGCCCAGAGTGGCTAGGGATGGATAAATACATAAATAATCTGCTACATTAGAATCAGATGCAGTAGAATTAATCACAAGTCCCACTGAGTTCAATGGAACTTACTCCCCAGGTAAATATGCTTGGGATACAAAAGGTTTTTCATAGAATTGTAGAGTTGGAAGGGACTGTGACTATCACCAAGTGCAACCCGCTGCAATGCAGGAACCTTTTTTTATTTTTTGCCCAACATGGGGCTCGAACCCACAACCCTGAGATTAAGAGCCTCATGCTCTGCCAACTGAGCTATCCATCACTGATTGCAGCTAAACATTGTGTAACATTGTGATCTACTTATACTGTCCCGTGAAGGCCAAGCTAAGAACATTTATTTATCTTAAAAAAATTATATTCAACTAATTCATAAAGAAAATATCAAAGTTGTTCATAACAACTGTTCATAAAACCATACTTTTTTAAAAAAATAAGTTAAAATCAGAAATCAGACAATTGTTGTGAAAAGATATGTTCTCAATTGCCTGCATAAGCATAATGGAATAGGAAAGTTTGAAACAGAAGCTCCCTACTGAATCTCTATGGGCAGAATGTTCCACAATACACTGGGCTGATGACACTGAAGTCTTGTTGTTGTCATCAGATGAGCCTCTCCAATGTCGCTCTAACAGATGACCTCAGCAAATGAGCTGAAATATAAGGGTAAAAAGAGTCTGGCTGGATCAGACCAAAGGCCCCTCTTGTCCAGTATCCTGTTCTCACGATGGACAACCATTGGAAAGTCCACAAGCAGAAAACGAATGTAGTAGCAGGCAACCCACTTGTGTTCCTCTGCAGCTGGCATTTAGAAGCATACAGTCCTGGGCAGTAGAGGTGGAAGGCAGTCATGATGGCTAGCGGACTTTGATAGCCTTTATCCTCTACAAATTTCTCTAGCCCCCTTTAAAGCCTTCCAAGTTGGTGACCATCTGTTAGAGCACTGCACAAGCTGATGCTGAAATTTAAAACGTGCGGCAGTGCTTAATTGCAGCCCCTCCGCCCTTGGATCATAATAATTAAAAAATGACCTACTTGTGGATCATTTGCTAAAAAGGTCCCCATGGTAACTGCCTTGAATAAAGTGCAAGGAGAGACCAACATGGCTGACATTTTCCTCCTAATAATAAAACTGTCAAGGAGGAAAAAGAGAAACTTGAAACAGTTGCAAAGCAAAGAAATGAAGGTGAATTCATAGGGTTGTTGTGGCATCCATCTGTCCTGGGAGAGAATGGAGCGTGGCTCCAAGTGTGAAGTCAAACCACTGGGTTAGCAGCACTGAAGTGATCTCCCTGGAGCATAAGCCTGAGCAGTGTATATGGAAGTCCTGGGCTGTCTAGACAACAAGACCCTCATCTCAGCCTCACTGACGTGGTCCAAAGGAAAGCAGAGCCAGAAGTTTGGCACCAGCTTGGCTGCATGAGTGGCAGGAAGGAGGCCTACAAGGCATCATCCAACCATCTTCCGGACTCCATACCGGATTTGTGTAGGGTTTACTCCTTAGCCCTTTCTTCTCCTGAAGATAACCCACAAGGCAGCAAAGGATCAGAGTTGTGCACTCACCCACAATGTCATTGAGCAGGTGTAGAAACACCTCAAATTGCTGGGACTACCTACATCTGTTTCATCTGAAAAAAATTAGAGACCTGGCAGGCTTAAATAGGGCAGGGGTTCCTAATCACAGACTCATCAGATGGCACCATTAATACTTGAAAAAGATAGTTCAGTCGGTAGAGCATGAGACGCTCAGGTTCTCAAGGTCACACACTCAAGCTCCATATTGGGCAAAAATATTCCAGCATTGCAGGGAGTTTGACTGGATGACTCTCGTGGCCCCTTCCACCTCAACAATTCCAGGATCTTCCCTTTGTTATTGTTGCAATATGTTAGCATTAGGTAACGCCATCCAAACTTACCAGCTATAATCCTCAGTTAGCACAACTAGGTTATACAGTTGCATTCAAATGGAAGCAGATACCGAGGCATGTCTTGTTTTCGGAGTATTATATGTCGGTGCCAGATGCTTGTGGAGAAATGTACCATTGCAAAGGTGATAGGGGCAGACTTGCCTACGGGCACTTTCACAGTTCTGTAATTAGCTGTACTTATCCTCCACCACCACCCCCTTCCAGTAGGATAAGTCCTTAAATATAAAACAACAACACAAGAACATAAGGAGAGCCTTGTTGGATTACACCAAAAGCCCACCTAATCCTACTTCCAACAGTGGGGAGCCATTTGCTTCTGGTGAGCCCACAAGCAGTGCACAATTTTAACAGCCACCCCTCACCTTTCCTCTCCCTCTGCTCCCTCTGCTCCCCAAGCAGCGATCTGGTTCTTTCTCTCCAAGTATTCGCTTCCTGTCTGTGAAAACTTCTTTGCCAGAGAGTGTGTCCGGACAGAAATTGATGCTGCCTTTTGAGGAAGCCATGTGCTTTCGATGCACTTTAAATATATGGTGTGGCAGATGATTTCACCCATACTTCCACTCCTCAAACAAAGTATGTATTTGAGTTCAAATCCAGCACTTAACTTCTCTTGGAACTTTTAAAAAAGCTCTTAAAATTTGGCCTTTATTGGGGGTGGGGGTCTAAGCTGAAAGAGCTGCTTGATCCATTACTAATTTTTATGCTGAATTAATAATAATAATAATAATAATAATAATAATAATAATATGCTGCCCATGTGACTGGATTACCCCAGCCACTCTGGGCAGCTCCCAACAAAATATTTAAAATACAATAAAACATCAAACATTAAAAACTTCCCCATACAATGCACTATATATATACGAAGGAGAAAAGGTGAAAATGATAAGCTAAGGATAGAGACACAGAAAATACCGGTACTTGCTCTAGCCCAGAACTGGGGAACTTTTGGCTCTCCAAACTACAGCTTCCATCACCCTAGCAAGCATTGCCAATGGCCAGAGCTGATGGGAGTTGTAGTTCAGCAGCCTCTGGAGGGCCCAAAGTTCCTTGCACTTGTTATAGCCCATAAAGCTACACGGTCACAATCCTGCTCCAGCCTTCATTTTCCTCCTGCAGTTATGATGGGGGCAGCCATCCTAAATTCAAGTGGGTCTTAACCTTCATTTGCAACACATAAGCAATATATGCAACACCACATATTTAAAGCACATTTTCATACTCCCCAAAGAATCTTTGGCACTGTAGTTTGCCCCATAGAGCTACAGTTCCCAGTGCCATTAGCAAACTATGGTTCCCAGGATTCTGTGCTTTTCAGTGTATGGTATGTATGCAGGCACACATGTACATCGATTGAGTTCTGTACACTTGATGGCTGGCCAGAGCGGACTGTGAATTGGCTCCATTAAGAGGCATTGTATTTGAATAACAGAAAGCTTAGGAAATAACTGAAACAACCCATTTTTCCTCACTGGCAGCACCTACCACTCTCAAGGGTAGTCAGCTGGTGTTATGCTTAAAGGGCTCCGGGCAAAAACAAAAGACTGTGTTGGATCCAGACAATGTTAGTTGCATGTCGTTCCCATTACAACGCAGTCTCCACTGAAATGGAATCAATGGGACCTAAGTCTTGGAGAATTACTTGGAACCAACCAAACTATGATCACACCCATTTTCACAACATGGGAGGATTCCACCCATTATCACAACCTGACTGATTTTTTTAAGACTTGCATTGAAGGAAGAGGACTGAACATATTACAGGACAGGGAGCTAGGGATGGAGCTATGAGAGCAACGATTAATGCTGCAAAGTGCAGGGTAGCAGGCCATCAGATACCATGGAGACAAATTCAAAAGAACAATAGGGGAAACCCACAGAGGGAAAGCAAAGAAACGCACAGAGTGTGTCTGAAAGCAAAATAATATTTGCAAATTGGCATGTAATGATCCAGCACTGTAAATAGCTTCCCTCTTGTTTTGTCTGCTGATGAAACATAAAGACCGGTACATTTCAACAGCCAATAGGTGACCTTTAATGGAACCCAGGGCTGGCACTGGGTTTCAGCAGAATGAGGCAGTCATCTCAGTTGGCAGATGCTGGGAGAGGCAATTCTGGAGGACAGAGCTATGTGTTCCATGTGTCCTGGCTTGTGGTCTCTAAGCCAGTCTGCTGCCCTTGGGTACAGTGGAGGGTCAATGCTGAAATGAGATCCATCTGCCAGTCCAGTTGGTTTCTGTGTTTTGGATGGAGAAACAGCATCTTTTCCTTTGACTTAGGCAGCAAAATGACTCAGACCAGTCCTTGCAGGATTTTCTCACCTTGTAGTTAGATCTTTGCATGTGATCATGAAAGAGCGTATCTCTCTGTATCTCGCTTGCGCTCTCTGGTGAGAAAGGATAATAAAGTGTGTTGATGTAAATATTTCCAGAGAAACATTTCGAATATGAAGAACATTGCTGGAAAAAATTGGTTCTTCTCTATAGGTTCTTCTCTGTAGCATCCTGACAAGCAAGGGAACACCATTGAAATAAAAGGCCTTCCGTCTTCCTGACAAGGCTACAGAATGGACAAAACACCACTAAACTCCTCCTGAATTAGTGCGGAGGTATGGGAAGAATGTATACCTGTTTACCTGAAGGAGAATCTCCATCCCCATTGTTCAGCCCAGACACTGAGGTCCAGTTCTGAGAGCCTTCTGGCAGTTCCCTCATTACGAAAAGCGAAGTTACAGGGAACCAGACAAGGGGTATTCTCAGTAGTCGTTCCCACCATGTGGAACACCCTCCCATCAGATGTCAAAGAGATAAACAACTACACAACTTTCCGGAGGCATCTGAGGGCAGCCCTGTATTGGGAAGTTTTTACTATCTGAAGTTTCATTGTATTTTTACATTCTGTTGGACATTGCCCAGAGTAGCCGGAGAAACCCCATCAGATGAGCAGGGTTCTTCTCCTTCTTCTTCAGCTGCCCTAGGCATTAGTGTTTCTCCAAAGATTATGGATGGGATACTTTGGAGACCAACACCCTGTTATGTCCACACCTTCTAAACACATTCACTGAATGTGTCGAGAAGAAGTTGGGGCTGTTGGGATCTACCTTGTCCATTCAGTAGAAGACATGAACAGAACCCATTTGTGAAGGGATACAACTGTACCTATGTGGACCATATACATGGGCTCCTTTGGCTCTGGAACACTAGCATCAAGAGTCTGGTCCAGTCGCTCAGTTGAAGATACAGGGTTGGCTGGCCTTCTCCTCCTCTGACTTCTAGCTCCAAGCAAGCCCATTGATGCATCAAATTCATTGCTTGCATTTAAATGAGAGGGCACATATTCTAGGAGAGCTAACAGAACACACAACCTACCCACATGATCCTGCACACCAAGCAACTTTCTGCTCTGCAGCTCACTTCCGGGAGTTATCAGTGGGAACCCATGACAGGACCTTCTCATTAGTAGCCCCTTCCCTGTCTTCTTGTTCAAAAGTAGCATGTAAATAGTAACATAAATAAAACAAGCACAAACACTTCAGCTCATTGTACCTAGATTTCACTCAGCTTGAGCAAAGATGCTTGCCCCATTGCTTTGATCATGCGCAAAAATCAGATTTCAGCCTATGTTACAAAGCAGAGTTGACTTGTGGCATGCCAAGCCTCATCTAGTTTGCAGATATGCAGATTTGGTCAAATAAGAGACACTATGCTCAAAAGCAATGTGGACTGAGGCAGGTATGTGGAATCATAAAGAGTAGAACTTCTGTCTTAGCTTCCTAAATATTGCCACAGTAGCACCTGTTATGATGCATCTGAGATAGCATGGGAGATGTTCTGTTTGCTATGGATGGTACATTTAGAATGTCAGTGGTAAGATTGTGCTGACACATCCGGAAAGCTAATCTACATTCAAAACTCAGCCCATTTTGCCAAAGCCACCACATGAAGCTATAACTATTTGAATCAGCACCAAACAGGGCTGGCAGGAGAGTTGTCATGTGTCCTACTTTATAGAGGGCAGCTGAAGGGCTGTCAGAAGTAGTCCTTTATTTGAAGTCATCTTCTGTTTCAGGTGTGGGGAACCTTTGGTTGAACTGTAGCTTCCATCATCATCAAAATATTGAGGATCTTTCACAAAAGTTAGGATTTTTGTGGTAGGAGAAAAAACAATTTTTAGTACATTATTCCAGTACATTATCTGAATAATGATGATGTTGTTGTGTGGAAGCATGCCAAAAAACCAACCTCACCCCCAGCAACTATACCACTATAAATAGCAAAGGTGGGGCAGCCCTGGGGACAGATTCACCTGTTAACTTTCCACAACATTGGTTCTAGAAAAAATGACTAATTGAGGGAGCAACCTTTCCCAGCAGGCAGTTTCACAGCGATGACAGAATGACACACATTGCCAAATTCATGGATCTGACTAGCTAGTAAATGCCCAGGTAGATGTGTTGTGTTTTAAGAACACCTCAAATCATAATAGAAACGCTCTTGTTGCATGCAAACAATAGTAAAGTATTGACCAATGAGAGCAGCGGCAGTTCTCTTTGGTCAAGAACAGAATAAACAGGAAGCTGTCCTTATTCTCTGAGGAGCAAAGAGGTTAAGAAGTCAGTTATTCAGACTTTCCCCATGCAATGTGAACCAAATATACGTAGCGTTTTTCTTACCAGTCATGGATCTAAACTAAAAAGGGTATTGCACGTGTACATTCCCATACCATTCAACATTCTCCAGAAGAGAAAATGCGTGCAGAGTTTATAATAAGCAAGAGGAGCTGTTCATAGAGTTAGTGGGAACAAGTTGTTTACACAGGAACCAACCCAAAGTTTCAGGAACTTCAAAATATTAAGTTCCTTATTGCTGCCTCTATTTCTAAAGTTTGGGGTGAATGTAAAGGGAATGTACCCAAACAACCAGACATTTTCCTGCACATTTTCTATTTGCCATGCACAATTAACTATGAGATACAGGAATTAGCATTGTAAAACTTGATTTATGCTGTTAAAGTTGATATTAAAACAAGCAAGGCAGTGTTTTCCCATCTAGATACACCTGTGGAAGTAAATGCATTCATTATAACAGCCAGCATGCTGAACGATAGCCAGAAAGACCAGGCTTCAAATCCGCACTCAGTCATCAAGTTCATTGGCTGACTCCTGGACAGCTGCCCTCTGTTCATCTAACTCAGTGACAAAAGCTCCCTATAGTTGCTCTTTCCACTCACCCTTCTCTAGCCTTGGCCCAGACAACAGTGATGGTGGTAAAGAAGAGTGGTAGATGCTACTACCTGCTTGCTCACTGGTTTTCTGCCTGGCAAGCAAGTACAGAGAAGCAATGGTTATGTAGAGGAGCAGAAACAGATGGTGATAATGGCAGCAAGGAGGTAGAATAACCGAGGGAGGCTCCACAGAGAGTGTCTTATCCAAAGACCCTCCAAAACTACAGTGACTGAGATGCCTGTGGCTTCTTGACTTGCTCAGGCTCTTTGGCCCTTCTTGGTTTCCAATTTATCATCCTATCCCAAAAGTCAATTAGGAGAGTTGAGCCATTGCTTGGCGGGGAGCTAGCCCCTTGTTTCCAGGTTACTGTATATATAGCACTCGGTTTGCGCCTCAGTGCAGAACAGTAGGTTACTAGAGGGTGCAGCGTGTTGATGCGAATGTTGCTGTGGAAACCATGAGGTCTGAATTGCCCGGCTTCAGAAATTATATGCACAAGAGAACTCAAGAAAATTTATCTTTATGGTTTCCACAGCAACATGAACTTCACAACAAAGATGAGCAGGCCGAGAACCAGCACGCTTGTCTTCCTGACTCTGCTCCAGTGGTGGATGGGGCCCATCAGGGCTTGTAGGACAGAATTCAGGGAGCCCAAACAGCAGATGGAGCCAGAGTCAATGGCCACATTTACACTGAACATACAGGTCACTTTAAACACTCATGACTACCCCCCAAAGACTCCTAGGAGCTGCGCTTTCTTAAGGGTAATGAGAGTTGTAAGGATACTCCTATTCTTCTCAGTACCCTTAGCAAGCTACAGCTACCAAAATTCTTTGTTTAAAATGGGATCACACTGCTTTAAATTTAAGATGTAAATGTGTCCAATGACAGGTGGAGCCAACTAATTCTAGGTTTGTCCTCATCTTCCTCCCTGCTGAGTTCTACAAGGGCAATACTGAGACAGAGGAGGAGGAAAAAGCTAACAGGCAATGCCATCCCCTGGACTGCTTGTAATAAAGAAGGTGGGTGGCTGAATGTAGACTGAGGATATGGGGCACTGCCCCACTTGCCCTAATGGACCAGCCCCCACTGCTTTGCTCTGCTAATGATTTTAGGGGGAACCTTTGGCAGGTTACTTCCTCTCTGTGCCTCCATTTCCCTCTCTGGCTTGTATAGAAAATGAGTCATGGTGATGTTCCATCTTAGTCTTCACCCCAATATGGTTGTGTTTTTTAATGTGTAGAATTGTTTTGCCCTTTGAGACATATTCATCTGCATGAGATTCACCCCTGCCTGCAGTCTGCAAGTGGTACATTCCCATAATGGTTTTGCACATGGTGAAACCATTTGTGGAATGAACCATGTCATCTGCTGTTCATGTGAAGAAGGCTCAGGGTGGAACAACATGTTACGATTCCCTTTCGGGTTAGTTGGTCTTTACACACATTCAGTCTCTGAGGCAGCAGTTTGTTTGTTTTTTTATAATATTTTTTATTAAGTTTATGAAATACAGAAAAAAGAAATAAAGACAGAAATAGAAAAATACAGTAGAGAAATTACAAATTTCCATAATCCTTTTTTCCAGCACATCTATTGGACTTCCCCACATCCTCCAAACCCTGCATTCTCTGTAATACAAAATATCAGCAATTTGTTAACTTATTTCAAAACTTATTGTATCTTTCATTTTATCATGTTGCCTAATTTCAAAACTATTGTAACCCAAATCTCTCATGTTTCAGCTTAAACACAATAAAGTTATTTCATTATTCCACCTTTGACTTCTTGTATCTTAATTTCCATTTCATTAATTTACCGATGCTGAAGCAAGAATTTCTAAAAAGTGCATTTTTTAACATTCATACAACTTGTAATGTTTTTTCAAATAGTCTTTAAATTTTTCCCAGTCCTCCTCAATTGTTTCTTCTCCCAAGTCTCGGATTCTGCCAGTCATTTCAGCCAGTTCCATATAGTCCATCAACTGCGTCTGCCATTCCTCCAGCGTGGGTAAATCTTGTGTCTTCCAATGCTTAGCAATCAGGATCCTTGCTGCTGTGGTAGCATACATAAAAAAAGTTCTATCTTTCTTAAGTACTCTCTGGTCCACAATGCCCAGAAGAAAGGCCTCCGGTTTCTTAGGTAAGGTAAATCTAAGTACCTTTTTTAGTTCATTATGAATCATCTCCCAGAAGGCCTTCACTTTCGGGCAAGTCCACCAGAGATGGAAGAATGTCCCTTCCGCCTCTTTACATTTCCAACATTTATTGTCAGACAGGTGATATATCTTAGCAAGTTTGACTGGGGTCATGTACCACCGGTATATCATTTTCATAATATTTTCCTTCAAGGCACTACATGCCGTAAATTTCATTCCGGTGTTCCATAACCTTTCCCAGTCTTCAAACATAATGTTGTGCCCCAAGTCCTGTGCCCATTTTATCATGGCGGATTTGACTGTCTCGTCCTGTGTATTCCATTTAAGCAGCAAATTATACATTCTCGAAAGTAATTTATTTTTTGGCTCTAACAGTTCTGTCTCTAGTTTCGATTTTTCCACCTGGAATCCAACCTTTTTATCCACTTTAAAAACCTCCTGGATTTGAGCATAGTGCAACCAATCTCGCACCTTGTTTTTCAATTTTTCCAAGCTCAGCAACCTCCAATTGTCTCCAATTTTTTCAATTATTTCCCAATATTTAGGCCAGTAGGCTTCCATGTTAAGTCTCTTACGTGCCTTGGCCTCCACCGGTGAGAGCCACCTCGGAGTCTTACTCTCCAATAAGTCCTTATATTTTGTCCAGACCATCAAAATTGCTCTTCTGACAATATGGTTTTTAAACAATTTGTGAACTTTAACCTTGTCATACCACAAATATGCATGCCACCCAAAAGCATTATCAAACCCCTCCAGATCTAGGACATCAGTGTTTTCCAATAAAATTCAATCTTTCAACCAGCAGAAGGCTGCAGATTCATAATATAACCTCAAGTCTGGCAGGGCAAATCCCCCTCTTTCTTTCGCGTCAGTTAGTATTTTAAACTTTATTCGGGGCTTTTTGCCCTGCCAAACAAACTTGGAAATATCCCTCTGCCACTTTCCAAAACATTCCACTTTGTCCACGATCTGTAGGGCCTGAAACAGAAATAACATTTTCGGCAATACATTCATCTTTATAGCTGCTATTCGGCCCAACAAGGAAAGTTTCAATCTTGACCATATTTCCAAGTCTCTTTTGATTTCTGACCAACATTTCTCATAATTATCTTTAAACAAATTCAGATTTTTGGAGGTCAGATACACCCCTAGGTATTTTACTTTTTTAACCACATTTAATTCTGTTTCTTTCAGGAACTCATCTGTTTCTGTAGTTGTCAAATTTTTTGCTAGAACCTTAGTTTTTTGCTTATTCAGCTTAAATCCCGCCACCCGACCAAAGTCAGAAATTAATTCTAACACTCTTTTAGTACTAGAGACTGGCTCCTGTAATGTTAATACCAAGTCATCTGCATCTGAGGCAGCAGTTTGAACGAGAACACCATCACATGGATGGGGAGAGGGGCATCTTAAACCTTTCCTCTCACACCAGTGATCATCTGAAAATGGCCCCCTCAAACTGCTTTTCACCTGCAAGCGTGAATTCTCTCTCCTCCACCATATCTCTTCCCACACCATAAGGACATAAGTAGAACCTGGCTGGGCCAGGCCAAAGGCCCATCTATTCCTGCATCCTCTTATCACAGTGGGCAACCAGATTCCTCTGAGAAGCCCAAAAGTACATGAACACAATAGCCATCTCCTGGGGCCTGCCCAGTTGGTACTGACCTGTGACAGGGCCTTTTCACTGGTGGTTCCCTGGCTGTGGAATGCCCTCCTTGGTGAGGTGCACCTGTCTCCATCACTATTAACTTCTGAGTGGAATGCGAAAACATTCCTGTATACCCAGGCATATGGTGGCTGAAGAATACATTCTTAGAGCTACTCAGAGATGCTGGGGATTGAACCCTGAGATTCTCCATACTGGGGATTCTCTATGCAAAACAGATACTCTGCCTTTGAGCAATAGCTCCTCTTATGGTGAAAACCTTGAGTTCAATCCTGCCATGGTGGTTTCCGGAAGAAAGACGTCAACACAATTTCTGTACTATGACTTGCATAGGAAATATATTAGGATCCAGAGGGCTAGAGCTAATGAGCATATTTTAGTTGTGTGTAAGTTACCATCGCTGGTTGCAATGATTTAAAACAGAGGCATAGATGAAAGGCAAAAAAATGTCTCTCGTCAAATGTCAGCAAATGGACTTAGGAGTCATAAGACTGGCTGGGGAAAACAAAAATAATGAGTTTCTCTTCATTTGCACTATTTCCTCTGGTGTTACGGTGTTTTTGTCATCATATATTCAACCTTATTTTTATGAGCATAGGGACAATAAAAGCCTTGCGAATTTTTCTCATTTAAAACAGGCTTTATGCAATATGCCTTGCACTCTGATACGGATACTGTACTCAGTAGAAAATAATACACTTGTGGGGCTTCCTCCCCACATTTTTTTTTATTTGAGATGTCGCCATACAATAAAATAACTTGCACTTCAAAACATTTTGCCCATCTTATGTTTAACCTTACCCAATCCACCCTCATAAAACTAAGTGTTCTTTCCCCCTCTCTGAGCCCAAACCTTGGGATGCTCAATACAATTAACTAAATTAACTAGTAAATAATCTGGTCTGGGTGTCATTGCAGCATGGTTTTTGGTTAGGGCCAGCCCTATTGTTAGGCAAAGTGGGGTGATTACCTCAGGCCGCATGTGCTGGTGGGGGCAGCAGAGGTAGCAGTCCCTTGCTGCTGCCTTCAGTTGGAGGACATGACTGTGTATGCATCATATCTGGCCTGCTTCCCTTGGGTGTGGTGGTGGACATTATTTCATTGCCAGTATTTTCACTGCCAGACCAATCAGCTACTATGCAAGGAATGGTAGGGTCATCATGTCATCCTCTGCCTTAGGCAGCAATATGTCTTGAGTGAGCCCAGTTGACTGTGGGAAATTCCATTCGCACCCACACAATACGTTTAGCTGCCTCAGGTGACAAATATTGAGGGGCAGTGAATAGAGAAAGCTCTGTGTGGGTGTGCGCACTATACAGCCTGTCCCACACCCATTAAAGGAGGCCTTGAGGCCCAATGGAGGATGTTAGAATATGATTTAGTAGTCTGCTGAGATTTTGTATGTGGAACAGGACTGGAAGGAAGTAACTACTTGCCCATGTTCAGACAGCAAAACCCCTTGGACTGGTCCGGCTCACAAAACTACACTTTCCAGTGCCCTTAAACTACACTTCCCAGAATTCTTGGAGAGAATCCATGTGCTTTAAATGCATGAGGTGGCTGTGACCATAGTTGGCAACCCAGCTAAATTGGGGGGAGCAGCCCATCAATCCTAGAAAAACTACAGGTTCAAGGAGCGCCTCCCTCAAGGACAAAATTGACCTTTTTAAGGGAGTGTGGCCTCATCCAGAACAGGTAGTAATCCAAACTTGAGTTACATGGTCCACTCGCCAACAGTTCTCCTGTTTCGCAGAATTAAATCTAAGCTTGCCCCATTCCATTTCCAATGCTCAAAAAAACGTGCCAGTTGAGCTTAAACACTTTAAAAGTTTGGCTTTAATTCCCTTTTAGAGACATACTGTGTTAATGTACTAAATGCCATCTCTCCTAACTGCTGCTGATCTCACAACCCAAATGTGAGTCCCCTATTATTGGCAAACTGTAGGGTACAGTGAACAAATTGCTGGATTATTCCGATCAGCTTCCAAGATTCATTCTTTCACACATATAATACCAAAATCTCTTTAGATACAGCTCAACCGCATATATTAGCTGAGAGACAATAGCATTCGTTTCTAAGTCTTACACAAGCTTGCATAACCTACTGTACCATATAATCATTGTATTTTGCAATGCCAAAAGCTGTCAATCAGCCCGCCTGTAATTGTCACGTGTCGTTGCTAACACATCACTGCACTTAGAACATAAGGAAATTCTGATGAAACTTACAGTCCCTCTCCCCAGCCCTGCATTCTCTACACACCGAACAACCACGCACCTCTCTTTCACAGCACACACAAAAGAAGAAAATGCAGGTGAATGTGAGATGGAGCAGGGAGTGATTGGAGGATACAGTACTGAACAAAAGACTGAGTTTGTAGGGACCTCATAAAGTGCCTATAAGGACAACCTTATTTGGTAAGGCAAAGTGTTAATCTGCCTCAGAATCTTGCCTCTGAGAGCAGTCAGTTTGGGATGGTTAACAGCTGGAAGGACAAAGAGCACATAGCCTCTCTCGCTGAAGTTTCTTGCTAGGGCCAAAACAGATGCAGCCTTAAATTGCATGAAACGGAATGCATTTCAGACGCCCAGTATACCTGAAGGAGCATCTCCTCCCCCATTGTTCAGCCCTGACACTGAGGTCCAGCGCCAAGGGCCTTCTGACGGTTCCCTCACTGCGAGAAGTGAAGTTACAGGGAACCAGGCAGAGGGCCTTCTTGGTAGTGGCACCCACCCTGTGGAACGCCCTCCCATCAGATGTCAAAGAGATAAACAACTATCTGACATTTAGAAGGCATCTGAAGGCAGCCCTGTTTAGTGAAGTTTTTAATGAATGATATTTTAATGTATTTTTAATCTCTGTTGGAAGCTGCCCAGAGTGGCTGGAGAAACCCAGCCAGATGGGCAGGGTACAAATAATAATAAATTATTATTATTATTATTATTATTATTATTATTATTATTATTATTATTATTACAGAATCTGTCCCTATCCCTCTCCCCCCTGCCGCCTTAACAATGATAGGTGTGGGGTGGTGAGGGAGGAGTTGAGCAGGATCAGGACTGTGGCACATGGGGAGTGTGGGTTTAATTCTCCCGCCTCACCCCTCCCATGTCACAATCCTGCTGAAAATCAGCGCAGAGGGTGAGATATGCACTTTCAAATAATTGCAATATAGCAAAGGAACTCACTCTGATTTGGAGAGCAACTAGGTAAGGCAGCAGGTGATCCACAAAGAGCTCTCCCACAGTTTTCTTTTTAAAATGGAAATGCAGCTATGGCAGGAGCGAGTTGGGGGAAAACCCAGCAATGCTTAAAGCAAAACACCAGGTAATTGCCCCCTCCATAGCAAACAGAAGCGGACTCATTACAGGGCAATCCCTCAATGATCCCCAGCTGGGCTCAACGGGAAGCAATGCAGTGGGCTGAACTAGCAAGGGGGAGCGTTTTAATTAACATTGCAGGGGAGCTTTGCTAAACAGGACATATGTGTGGGTAACCATTAAAGAACAAATAAGCCTGGAGGGAAAGGCAGTGGCTGATCATATAATACTATATACTCAAAGCCAGGCAGAACCACCTCTTAAATTCTGCCTCTAGCTTATGGGGGCGGGGGGAAGCAATGTCTCAGCGATGCTAAGGTAAGGCTCTATCTAATGTGGAAACAAACGAGTGTTGCTGCTTCCTTCCCTCCAGCTATTTATTTCTGAGCAGAACATTCATTCTCCTTTCTCCTTCCCCTCTTTGGACAGTACTGACGTCGCCAAGCCTGCCATAAAAAGCAGTGGGGAAAAGGAGAAGAAACACTCGGCACAGGGTACATTACGACTCATCGTATTTAACTCACGGTTAAAGTAGCAAGAGAGCAAAGTGATCGAGTGCTTTAGGCTTCCGCCCCCAATTTTGCCCCTCGGTGACTCCCCGGAGCCCTTTCGCAAAGAAGAAAGGTGATGCTACTTTCTGTGCAACCTACGTCAGCAAGCAGGTGGCACGTTGCACTCTCCAGCTTTCCCCCCACGGAGCGTTCCCTGTGCTTAATGCTGCCACGTCCGGCCAGAGCCAGGGCACAAAGGAACAAAGGAACAGCACAAACTCGACACCCCCCCCCCTAGATGGGGGCCTGTACAGCCTCCAGCAACAAAAGGTGAGATGTTTGCACAGAGTGTCTGAAGTCTTAGACAAGCTTCTTCCTATGACCATAGTATCTCTGTTATCAAGGCAAACTCCTAAAAAGATGCTCCGGAGAAGAATATGCATTTTTTGGCAGGCAGGCATGCTTTGGGCTTCACTGTGGGCTGGGCTGAAAAGCAGTGTTTTGCTACATGTGTGAAAATTGGTTGATCTAAAGCAGGGCATCATTTTGTCGTTGGACCATGCTTCTGATACGCCATTGGGCTACAACACTGTCCCTCAATCTTGAGGGCCCAGATCTTGTTGGACTACAACAGTTTGAAACCAGGGACTTTCTAATTCAAAGCTCAGTATCTCAGTCACTGTACCAGCTCGCCAGAAGCAGCTGGACTGAACAAGTGCAAGGCACAGGTTCCTTCCCCCGCAAGATTCACAGTGACTTGAAGATGGTTTCTTGCAGCCTGTGTGCTACGTCAATGCATCTCATAGGGAGGGGGAGAGAAATTTGATTCTGTTTGTATTCAAAGGTGACTCTATCAAACCTGCACTTTCCAAAGCAACATGAAAACCAAAACACAGCTGTCCTTCAACATTCACACTCTCTGAATTTTGCAATTTAGTCCTCCAGTCAAGTAACGTGTACAAAAAGTCTTATACTGGGCTAAAGTGTTCAATAGAAAGCATACATGTCAATGAAAATAACATTTTAAAAAACCACATTAAATTTGGGGAAATTGCTTTGCAAAGAGGTGTATAATAGGGAAAACGGATGTGTGTGTATAAGGAGAAATTCACACTAAAATGCTGATAGATTTTCATGGGGACTTTTTAAAAAGCAATTGTTTCTAATTTTTATCATTATTTCTTATCCTGCACAAAGCACTCACTGTCCTGATTGCACCCTGTAGTTAAAAGACCAAACTGGGGGGCGGGGGGGGGGGCTTTGAAAAGCAAGGGAAGGGTGCAAAACAACCAAGGGGTGACGAGCAGGCCAGACGGGAGACTTTTCTACACCTGAAGTTTGACAATAAGGGAAGGGAAAAGGAGAGAACGCAAGAGTGAAAGCGCTTCTGGGTCTCCATGGCAACCTCTGAACTGGCACAGAGTGCTCTCTTGTGCAGTTGAACTCCCGGGGCTGCATGGGGTGCTGTCACTCTCAAGCACATGCCGCTGGTTGGAATGGACTGTTCAAATTCATATCCGTGACTCATGCAGCCCACCCAGATGGAGTGTGATGCTTGCAATTCTGACCGATCGCTTCCTTATTCACAATATTGGTGCAACCGACTAAAGGCGCAACAAGAACAGCGATACCAAGAAAGGGCCATCTAGCCTCTTGCAATGCAGGACAGTCACACACCAACCCTGTGTAGATTAACTTCCCACCAGTGGTTAACACAGCATCATAATGCATATTGCCTGCTGCTTAGTGAGGTCAAAGCCCCATCTGATCCACCACTGTTCTCACTGTGGCCAGCAGGGCCTGAGCGCAACAGTACTCTCCTCACTTGCATATCTTCTGGGCACAGGAACCACAGAGCCTCCATCTTCCGAGGGTTCAAACTCAGTTTACTGGCACTCCTCTGGTCCACCACTGCATTAAGGCCTCTCCTGATTCAGATGTTATGGAGAAATAGAGTTGTGCATGTCATCAGCATACAAAAATCACTGCTCCCAGCAGCTCTGATAAAATTAGACACGCGACTTGCATGCCAAAGGAGTGCAGCCGCTGAGCATTTGGATCTTAAAAGATTTGGATGCTGGAGAGACTAAGAGAACAAAACTCGGCTGCTTCTATGTTGCCTAAACACTCCCTTCTTTAGCACCACCCCATTCTCAGCCCTGTGTCTCTGCTCCATTTGCTACCTTCTGGCATTTTATGCTCCCCCGTAAGCATGTCGGAAGTCATTAGAATTGTTGGAAGGCAAATGGCAGAAGCCGGACCTGAGCTTTGACTGCACTTGACCCCTTGGTCCCTGCACAGAATTGGGAGAGGGGATGCAGTTAAGTGCTCTTTAATTGTATCGCTCGCACACACGCTCTGTGAATGTCAGTCCAATTAATGGGCTCTCTTTCCCCTCCACGGGACCAAAAAGAACGACCACAGCCTGCTGTTGGGAAATGTCAGCAAGGCTCAAGCATGTGTACTTGGGCGAAATGGCATGTGCACTGACTCCCAAGGCTATTGGTGGAGCTGCCGCCTGTTCCTGCAGAGAAAGAAGGCCACCCCCTGCGACGTGATAGGCAAGACCACCCCACATTAATCAGCCCTATTATCAAATCAAATCTTCAGTTTGCAAGCTGCTGACTCTCATTAGGTGCACGTGCTCGTCAGTGTTTATTCCAGTGTAATCCGGTACTGATATTTACCAAAGGAGGCTGCACTTTCTGTACCACCTCCTCATATCTGTCCCCATCACTGCATGGGTTTTTCCTGCCACAAAAAGCTTCTGGCCCATTAAAAAGGGATAAGCATTTCTGAAATTGTGGCAGCCAGGAGCCTTGGGCTGTTACATCTCCCTGGCCATTGTCCCCTGCCTGCCCCCCCCCCTTCTCTCTCATTATTTCATGAAACAAAAGTTCTAGAAAACATTAGAAACCCTTGCATTCTTTCAGCCTTGTGTTCTTTCCCTTAGGCAGCAATCCTACTACTCACTTCCTGTGAGTAGATGCCATTGAACACAGTGGGTTTTGCTCACAATAATATTCGGCTGGCTGTGCCATGTTTCCTTTCAGCAAAAGCTAAACCTGGTTAGGGATGCGGGTGGCACTGTGGGTTAAACCACAGAGCCTAGGGCTTGCCGATCAGAAGGTCGCGGTTCGAATCCCCGCAATGGCGTGAGCTCCCGTTGCTTGGTCCCTGCTCCTGCCAACTTAGCAGTTCGAAAGCACGTCAAAGTGCAAGTAGATAAATAGGTACCGCTCTGGCGGGAACGTAAACGCTGCTTCCATGTGCTGCTCTGGTTTCAGTGTTCCGTTGCGCCAGAAGCAGCTTAGTCATGCTGGCCACATGACCCGGAAACTGTACACCAGCTCCCTTGGTAAAAAAAAGTGAGATGAGCGCTGCAACCCCAGAGTCGTCCACGACTGGACCTAATGGTCAGGGGTGCCTTTTCCTTTTAAACCTGGTTACTTCTCAAACCCTCCTGCCCCAGCACATGGCATCGTTTTGTGGTTGTTGTTGTTTTTAAACATGTACAGTGCATGCCTGTATGCATACTGATGCAAGTGCGGCAACTGAGCCTTTTATAAAAGATTCCCCTTCTTCCCTCAAATCCACCATTCCACCACAAGGTGCATAGAAGAACTGTTTGAAAGTTAGCAGCAGGACAAAACTATTAGGACAGTGGTTCTCCAAGGGTGTGGCAGGATAGGATGACAAGCGTGGTAGGAATATTCAAGGACAATCCATTTTATATTTAGGGAATGATTCATGTTCTGCATTGTTTTATACTTCCTGGATGTCTCATGATCATATTATAAAGTAGTCACGTTCCATGTTATAAATCAAGGACTGCTAGGAGTTGCTTCTTTTTGTTTGCCAGTGTGTTTCTTATCAATAAAAAAAACTGGTGTGGCAAATGTTTGTTCTGAAAGTGTGACCCAGAGGAAAAAGTTTGAGAACCATTGCATTAGGACAATAGGAGACCAAATGCTCTTAATGAGTGTCGCCAGCCTCCCTGATGCCCAGGTTTTTTTTTAGATTTTTGCCACAGGGGTTTCATTTGGGTGTGGAAACGCACAATGGCTTTTGAGAGGATGAATAGTCCCTAGGACATACTAAGGTCACAGAGCCTGCCAATTCTCTGCTGCGGGCGATGTTGTCAGTTCTGCTGCTAATTAGCAAACAGATCCACCAGACTAGCTAATGGAGAACAGGGTACGAAGCTTGTGCAGGACAGCTTGACAGTTTCTTCCAGAGAGCAGTGTGGAAACGGCCACAAAGCAAGGACTTAGCAGCAGGCTGCACTGCCATTAGCTTCTGGGAAATAATCACAAAGATTAGCCCTTAATTTGAGAGGAGTATGCAGACGTGGGAGAGAGATACACTCTGAGACTCATTTATATTTTACACAGAGGGTCTTGAAGTATTGACAGTGGTACTAAACTGAAAGCTCAGAGGTCCTTACACCCCTGTATTGGGCTCTGGAACTCACTGCCACTTGCAGGTGTGAGCAGTGGCGGAGTAAGAGGAGTGCGGGGGGAGCACACTGCCCCCGGCAGCGCGATCCCCATGGGGTGCCATCGCGGCTCCCCCCCCCGCGCTGGGCCCCACGGCCCCACAGGCAGCGTGCCACGCCCTCAGGACACACACCAGCCCCGCCCCCACCTGCTCTCTGCCCTCCGCCCCCCCCCCCAGTGCTGGAACATGAAGCTTTGCCACTTGGCGTGGGGAACCTTTGGCACTCCAGATGCCACTGAACCACAACTTTCATCAGCCCCCACAAGCATGGCCAAGAGCCAGGGATCGATGGACGTTGTTGTGGCGTTCGTACTGAAGGGGTACAGTTAGGGTTACCCCAGAAAGCCATAAAAAAAAACTGTTTGTGAATCCCCCCCCCCCAGCCAGGGCTTTTCCTCTAAGACAAAAAGCACGAGCTAAGCAGTCCTCTCTGTAACAAAAAAGCTGTAACAAGCCCATAGCTGAGAACAGTAAAGCTTTTCGCTTCCCAGATCCAAGATAACCTTGTCCTGGTACATTGATTTGCAACATACTTCCAGGAACAGAGCCAGAGAACGAAAAGCAACATTTCTATGTAAGTATCTGTGAAGGGGGAGAGGAAAAAAGGGGTTTGAAAAAAGGATAAAACCTGCTTGTAAAATGTTTTCGGTGCAGCCTGCTTTTGTGAACTGAATCACACAGGTGCCTCTGCCCCCCCCCCGGATGGCAGAATAAAACGCTCTTTCTTTGGATTAACCCCTTGGTGTTGTTTGGCTCCTTTTGTCTCTGCTCGGGTGCAACAATTATTCCTACCCATGGATTAAAAAGGCTACAGTACGGAGCCCCCGGTCGTCTCACGGACTATTGACCTGTACACCACTAATCCGCTGCTACCAACCATGTCCTCCCTGATAAAATCACTTCAGTCTCAGTCAGCTTTTCAATTCATAAAGAAGAGTGTATTTTATTTCAGACTTACAACAAAACTATTACAGCATTCCAAACAGTGTTCCTCTTTACTTTCTTAGTCTTATGTTCCTCTCTCTATCTCTGCTACCTCCCCACACTCAAGGGCCAACTGCCTTAACTGTCTCTCTATTACCAACTGCCTTTCCCAACGAACTAACTCCCAGAACTCCTTTATAGACCCACTGACTCCAACCCCATGGGTCTTGTCTGTGCAACCTATTTAACTATTTCCCCTCCAGCACTCTCTCATATATGGTAACGTCACAGTTGTAGCTCAGCAGCATCTAGAGGGTCAAAGGTTCCTCTCACCTGGTCTAGGGCCTTGTCAGACTCCAGCCCAAGAGCCAAAATGGCATCACTCGCCCCTGACTAGCTGGCCATGGAAACTAAGGTTCCAGCAATCTCTATGGACCCATAGCAGCTTTGGGGGGAAGAGATCAATGCTTTCTAAACCAGGATGCAAAACTACGCTAACTTAAAATGTAACAAATGGATGAGAGGGGGAAACCCAAAACCCATTACCTCAGTGGGGCAAACCTATTAACTTGCCAGAAACTGCAACTGTTACATGATTTAGCAACGCCTTTCGTTGACAATGCAACACAGGCCAAAAGAAACTGTTTTTTGGCAAAAGCTGGATCGTGCTGCAGCAAATTCATCCAGAAAAAGCAGCTAGCTATTGCTTGTCATGGAGAACCCCCACTTGTCACATTTAAATGGATCTGCCTATTACGAGTATGAGTCCACATGTTCAAGAATAGACATGAATCTGCATGCGGATCTCATGTAGTGCCCTTCCAGCTGAGGGCAGCAGAAGCTGATGGCTTAGTCACTCTCTAAGCACAAGCCACTTTGTCTCTTCCTTTTAATTTTGGTAAGCCAACTTTTAACACATCTCAACCAAGGGCTCATTGAGTCCCTGCACTTTGTTCTCAAAGCGCTAGTGCCCTCTACTGACCATTATCTATGTAACACTCAAGTGAACTTTTCAATCGCCGAAATTCCATGTTATTGTCATTTTTTAGAAGGCATGGAGACAGTTTGAGAAAATGACAGGTTCGTAATATGGACCTCCTGCCATTGTCTCCAAATCGCTAAGTCACAGGTCAAACTTCCCCACATCACAACAGCAATGTAGTTACCACCGGAACATTAATAACCATTACTAAAATGCCTCAAACCACAGGTAAAAAGGTAAAGGTAAAGGACCCCTGGATGGTTAAATCCAGTCAAAGGCGACTATGGGGTTGTGGCGCTCATCTCTCTTTCAGGCCGAGGGAGCCGGTGTTTGTCCACAGACAGCTTTCCAGGGCATGTGGCCAGCATGACTAAACCGCTTTTGGTGCAACTGAACACTGTGACAGAAACCAGAGCGCATGGAAATACGGTTTACCTTCCCGCCACAGCGGTATCTACTTACCTACTTGCACTGCCGTGCTTTCAAACTGCTAGGTTGGCAAAAGCTGGGACAGAGCAACGGGATTCAAACCACAGACCTTCTGATCGGCAAGCCCAATAGGCTCAGTGGTTTAGACCACAGCGCCACCCATGTCCAGTTCAAACCACAATACACTACCCAAAAGTTAAAAGCAGGCATTGCCCTTAAGATTTACTATGTGTTGTAGGCAACTGAATTAAATTCAGAGCAGACCCACTGAAATGAATCTAAGTTAGCTATGCCCATTAATTTTAAAGGCTCTGCTCTGTATACAACCCAATTTAACCAACTAGGGAATGGTTTGTGTAAAGCCATTCCCTGTGCATATATAATACCTACTTGTGTTAATATACTGGGCAGGTAAAGAGGTCACATTATTGCCAGGGCTTTGGGGGATAACTTAGCACAGCTCTTCTAACTATCTGTGTTACGTTGGTCCTGTTATTTGGCTTTAATGGTAGCAGAGGATTTTCTTAAGATGACCTTAGTGAATTTCTTATTGAGGTGCTCCTTTGTGCAACACTGGGGGGCGGGGGCGAACAGCACAAAATAAAAATGTAATAAGGACATATTCCCTCAGAGCAAGTACAAGAGAACCTTTGCACTTTGGGGACAGCACAATGTGCAGAAACAGACATTTCCCTAAGAGAGTATAAGCACTTGCAGGAAAGCTGTGCAGGTGTGCACCCCACTCACCCACGAGCATTTGCTACCTGGCCCAAGTGTCCTGGCTCCTTTTTGGTTAAACCCTTTCCCTACTTGCAAGAATAAGGCTGAACTCTCTGCTGCCTCTGCTCTGGCATTAATCGTCATCTAGAAATATGGTCTGAAGCTCAACATCAAAAAAACTAAGATCATGACCACTGGTCCCAACACCTCCTGGCAAATATAAGGGGAAGAAATGGAGGCAGTGAGAGATTTTACTGATCACTGCAGATGGTGACAGCAGTCACGAAATTAAAAGACGCCTGCTTCTTGGGAGAAAAGCAATGACAAACCTAGACAGCATCTTAAAAAAGCAGAGACATCACCTTGCCAACAAAGTTCCTTATAGTTAAAGCTATGGTTTTCCCAGTAGTGATGTATGGAAGTGGGAGCTGGACCATAAAGAAGGCTGATCGCTGAAGAATTGTGGTGCTTTTGAATTATGGTGCTGGAGGAGACTCTTGAGAGTCCCATGGACTGCAAGAAGATCACACCTATCCATTCTGAAGGAAATTAGCCCTGAGTGCTCACTGGAAGGACAGATCCTGAAGCTGAGGCTCCAATACTTTGGCCACCTCATGAGAAGAGAAGACTCCCTGGAAAAGACCCTGATGTTGGGAAAGATTGAGGGCACAAGAAGGGGACGACAGAGGACGAGATGGTTGGACAGTGTTCTTGAAGCTACCAGCATGAGTTTGACCAAACTGTGGGAGGCAGTGGAAGACAGGAGTGTCTGGCGTGCTCTGGTCCATGGGGTCACAAAGAGTCGGACACGACTAAAAAACAACAAAAGTAACTCTCAGATGGATCAATTCCTTAAAACTAATGGATTACAAAAAATAACTCAGGAAATGAGAACTACCCTGAATAGTAATATCACCCAGCAAGAAATTGAAAGTGCCATTCAGAACCTTCAACTAGGCAAATCTCCAGGCCCTGATGGACTTACCTCCAAATATTATAAGGTTTTGAAGGACTATTTGATACAACCTCTGTTGGAGGTCTGCAATCAGATTACGGAGGGGAGGAAGGCACCGGAGACGTGGAAAGAAGCTTTCATCACATTGATACCTAAACAAGAAACTGAAAAGACCCAGCTTAAGAACTACCGCCCCATCTCACTCCTAAACGTGGATTACAAAATTTTTGCGGATATTTTAGCAAGTAGGTTTAAAAAAGTACTTAATGAAGTGATCCATAAGGACCAGGCTGGCTTTCTCCCCGGTAGGCATTTGTTTGATAACACAAGAAACATTATTGACATTTTGGAACTTCTACAAACAAATCTTAATACTAGAGCGGTTCTAATCTTTATTGATGCGGAGAAAGCCTTTGACAACATTTCTTGGATGTTTATGAAGAAAAATTTGGAAGGGATGGGAGTCGGGCGGGGGTTTGAAAATGGAATAGAAGCAATTTACTCAGAGCAAAAAGCTAAATTGATTGTTAACAATGTGGTGACAGAGGAGTTCAAAATAGAAAAAGGGACACGACAGGTATGCCCCCTATCTCCCCTATTGTTTATTTCAGTCCTGGAGGTGCTATTGAACATGATTAGAAAGGACCGGTCTGTATAAGGAATTGAGGTCGGAGTGAAACAATATAAATTGAAAGCTTTTGCAGATGACTTGGTATTAACATTACAGGAGCCAGTCTCTAGCACTAAAAGAGTGTTAGAATTAATTTCTGATTTTGGTCGGGTGGCGGGATTTAAGCTGAACAAGCAAAAAACTAAGGTTCTAGCAAAAAAATTGACAACTACAGAAACAGATGAGTTCCTGAAAGAAACAGAATTAAATGTGGTTAAAAAAGTAAAATATCTAGGGGTGTACTTGACCTCCAAAAATTTGAATTTGTTTAAAGATAATTATGAGAAATGTTGGTCAGAAATCAAAAGAGATTTGGAAATATGGTCAAGATTGAAACTTTCCTTGTTGGGCCGGATAGCAGCTATAAAGATGAATGTATTGCCGAAAATGTTATTTCTGTTTCAGGCCCTACAGATCGTGGACAAAGTGGAATGTTTTGGAAAGTGGCAGAGGGATATTTCCAAGTTTGTTTGGCAGGGCAAAAAGCCCCGAATAAAGTTTAAAATACTAACTGACGCGAAAGAAAGAGGGGGATTTGCCCTGCCAGACTTGAGGTTATATTATGAATCTGCAGCCTTCTGCTGGTTGAAAGATTGGATTTTATTGGAAAACACTGATGTCCTAGATCTGGAGGGGTTTGATAATGCTTTTAAGTTAAAACATATAAGATTTGGGTTACAATAGTTTTGAAATTAGGCAACATGATAAAATGAAAGATACAATAAGTCTGGAAATAGGTTAACAAATTGCTGATATTTTGTACTACAGAGAATGCAGGGTTTGGAGGATGTGGGGAAGTCCAAAAGATGTGCTGAAAAAAAGGATTATGGAAATTTGTAATTTCTCTACTGTATTTTTCTATCTATGTCTTTATTTCTTTTTTCTGTACTTCATAAACTTAATAAAAATATTATAAAAAAAAACAAAAAACAACAAAAGTAACTCTCAAGTGCCCTGCAAAAATATCATCAAGGCCTATTTAGTCCGGCATCCTGTTTTCCACAGCAGCCAATGAGATGTAGATCATGGAATCTTAGAGCTGGAAGAGACCCCAAGGGTTCATTAGACCAATCCCCTGCAGTGTAGGAATGTGAGAAGCCCAGAAACTGAACATGAGGGCAATAGCTCTTTCCTCCTGGTGTCTGTAGAGGAATTTTGCCTCCACTAGGCAAAGGTAGCAAATGGCCATCATGACTTACCCTGCATGAAACAGTCTAACTCCCTTTCAAAGCTGGTGGCCACCCCCATATCCTGTGGGAACAGATCCCAAAGTTTACCTCTGTCAGGTGTTGGCTCTCCAAATGTTGCAAAATGATAACTCTCACCAACTCTGTCTACCACTGCCATTCTTGCCAGTGCTGATGGGAGTTGTGGTTCAACAACATCTGGAGGGCCAATGGTTCCCTGGACCTGCTATATCTGTTTCTGCAAAAAAAAAAGGGGGGCGGGGGAGATTTATCCTAGCATCTCCTCTCTGCAACCCTCAGCATGCTTGCTTCCTTGCCTCTACCACTGAATGACACACACACAAATGACTTCGGTTACTAACTGGCAATTAATTAATTACCGATGTGTCACCGCTGTGCACAAGAATCAGGTGGCATAAACATGCCTTGGAAAGAACACTCAAGGGAAGGATTTTTATTTTCTGCAAACGCTTCGCTCCCGGAGCCATCTCAGCGACCTCAATGCAGGCCCACTTGAGATCACCATGCAATGTGGATCACTTGAGATTGTGGTATTAATTTCCTGGACTAAGCTTCCAGGCCTTGTGTGAACAGGATCTAGCAGAAACAAGCTGGAAAGGTGACCCTCTTGCATGCATGCTGGGCAGCCCACCAAACACTCACACGCCCACAACAAACACCACTATATTTCATTTATTAAGTTTTAATGCAGCTAAAAAGATTTTGATGTTCTAGCAAAACATCAAGGCGACACTTTAATGGGAAAGCTGGAACAAAATAACAATAGCAGCAGCAGCTCTTCTTATCAGCCTCTGTGCCACAAAGAGTTTCCATCCGCAAGACATAGATGGGCCAGTCTCTGAAGGACCTTTATGGTAGGGACAGGAAGCAAACAGCCTGAGGGGACTCACAGAACTTTTGTGCCAAGTGTGGGGAGAGCCAATGCGCTCCTGAAGCTCACGGAAGGAAGTGGCGTTCTACTTGATGCGGTAGAGGACCTTGCGCTGCATGCGATGCTGGATCTCGCCACGGCGCATCATGAGTTGCAGCACTTTGTAGATGGCATGCTCAGGGTATTTCTGGGAAGGAGGCGAGAGAGCAGGAAGAGAGTCTGTGAGGCCCACTGTTTATCTTATTTACAAAATGCATATGCCGCTCAGTTGTTTTTTTTAAAAAAACTCACCACCTTGAAAGTGTTTTACGAAAAGGAGGAAACAATGAAATTATAAATAAATTTTAAAAAGAACTATTTAAAATCAATTGTACGATTTTTAAATTTTTTTTTAAAAAAACCACTTGTCAATATTCTACATGTCTGCATATGCTTGCCTATAGTGGGCGCCAAAAAGCACACAGTGAAGCCACCTTTCTGGTGTCAACAGGCAGGGACTTCCAAAGTGTAAGGGCTGCCACACTAAAATATCAATTACAGTGGTACCTTGGTACTTGAATGGTTGGCTCCCAAACAAATCAGCTCCCAAATGCTGCAAACCCGAAAGTGTTCCAGTTTGTGAACATTTTTCAGAAGCTGAACATCCGATGCGGCTTCCTCTTGAGTGCAGGAAGCTCCTATAGCCAATCGGAAGCCGTGCCTTGGTTTTCGAACCGTTCTGGGAGTCGAACGGACTCCCGGAACGAATTAAGTCTGAGAACGAAGGTCCCACTGTACTTACAAATGTGGCGAGAGTGGAACCTGTGACAGCACCAGTTCCATAGGTCAAAGTGTACAGGTGGACATATATGGAATGAGGAGATCTCGCAGGTAGACTGGACCCAAGCTGAAAAACAATTGCTGAACTGGGTTGGAGGTGGGGATGTTGGGTGAGTTAAGAAGCCAGCTCCTGGGTAAATTTATCATTCAGGGTGTCTAGATGAGTGTCTGCTCTAGCAGAGAAGCTTTGCTTCTGAGATGCAACAAGAACACAGTTTGAAGGGAAAAGTGGGGTGGGTGAGGTAGAGAAGGTCAAATGCTTCTTCTTTTCATTTCCACTCTGTGCTATTTATGTATTATGGGTCTATGGTCATTCCCAGTGTGGTCCATCCAGCTCAAGTAACTTGAGAGATCAGAGAAGGATCAGAGCTGGATGGGACAGTGGTAGATGTGCAGGGTTGCATCCTCAATGACGAGAATCAGGGCTCCAGCGATAGCTCTACAGCCCTCTTGCACACAGAAGCCACATCCTCGTGTGGGGACAGTCACGCCTTATTCCTTCTCTTCCTTCCTTCAAAAGAGCACAGAGCCCCTTCATGCGCTTCCTAGTTGGTCTCCTATGCAGGCAGCTTACAGGGCTACCCCTGCTTTACTTCTGCAGCAGAATTGCATTCCTTGTCTGTCCTTCAAAGCAGCTTGCCCCAACAGCTTGCTGAAGATGGCATGCTCAGAGCCAAATCAAAATGGTGAGTGTGGCCAGCTGTTCAACCTCACCCCAGGGCTTGCTATGGGTGAACAGCTCATGAAAAAGCTGCCCTATGGCCCCCATCGGTGCTATAGCAGCTTTTCCAGAACCTTTCCATACTGGGCAATGATACATGGCATTGTGAGCCTGCAAGTAGACGTCATGCAATCTGTTTAGGGTGTGGGGGAACTTTGGCTTCCAAAAGCAGAAATGTTGGCTTATTCCCATGGAGATGAAGTGAACAGACCCCTCTTAACCTGCTCCAGAGATGACTTGCAGTGTTGGAAGAAAGGTGAGAACTTAAGAAAAGCTTTTGGATCAGGCTGATTTGATTCAACGTCTTGTTCTCTTAGCGGCCAATCAGATTCCTCTGGGAATCTCACAAGCAGGGCACGAGCGTAACAGGAGCGAGTGAAGAGCCCTCAACTATGTTAAGTGTGTTAAATGTCTTGTGTTAACGAAAAAAAGAGTCAATTCTAGGCTTGGTTATAGTAAACCTCAAGCAGGTGGGTAGGTCAGGTAGAAAATCCTTGAGTGTGAAGTGTTATTGTTTCAGAAAACAGGTACTTCAGATCTTTCAGCATCATGAAGAAATTGTGAAAGCAGCTAGAAGTGTTTGTTTTTAAAATAAATATCCCCCAGTCTGTTGCTATTCAACAAATGTGAATAAGGAGATCAGGTGTGTGTACTTACTGTATTTTTCGCCCTATAGGACGCACTTTTTCCCCTCCAAAAATGAAGGGGAAATCTGGGTGCGTCCTATGGGGTGAATGCAGGCTTTCGCTGAAGCTTGGAGAGCGAGAGGGGTCGGTGCGCACCTGAAGCAGAGCGCCCCGCACGCCAGACAGACATCTGCAGCGTGGGGAGCCCTGCAGGAGTTCCCGCAGGGCACCCTACGCTGCGGATAGCAGCCTGCCGCCCGGCGCGAGAGGTGCCCTGAAGCAGAGCGCCCCGCCCGCTGGACAGACATCGGCCAGGCCCACAAGCTCGGGGGACAGCAAGGAGGCGCAGCACCGTCATCCCGCTGTTCCTCGACCTGGTTCGGTTTCCCCGACCTGGTTTGGGGGGGGAAATAAAGGAAATTTTTTCCCCCTTTATTTCCCCCCCCCCAAAAAAAACTAGGTGCGTCCTATGGGATGGAGCGTCCTATGGGACGAAAAATACGGTATTTCTATTTATAGATTATAAATATCCTCTCATAAAATACCAGGGCAGTTGTATAGCACTGTAAAACCATTAAAATAATACAAAAGTTTCTCTTCAATGGAAATAGTAGTCCAGAAGGGCTCTAGCTCAGGCCGGCACAACTTGTAACCTCAACAAAGCCAAATTTCTGAAGTGCACACCAGGGGTGGATAGCATCTCATGATACTGCAACCCTTGGCTTGTGTAAGCCTCTTAAAAATTTTGTTACTGCCTTTGAAGGACCACAAACAGAGACGGATTATCAGTGTTTGGCAGATCGTGTGTGGCTTCGTAGGTCGCAAATTCTGCCAGCCTCTCCCAAGCTTGCCATGAATTGCCTGACCCACTGAACTCACTTGCTTCACGAAATCCTGGATGATGCTGTGTTCGGAGACTTGGGAGCCAATGGCAAAGCGACGCTTGAGCTGCTTTTCAATGCGCGACAGCATCTCCTGGTCCTCCTGGGTAGTGAAACCCTCCACGCCTAGAGAAGAGATTTAAATGCAGTTCTCTTTAAAGGTAAAGGTACTCCTGACCGTTAGGTCCAGTCGTGGACAACTCTGGGGTTGCATGCTCATCTTGCTCTATAGGCCAAGGGAGCCAGCATTTGTCTGCAGACAGATTCCAGGTCATGTGGCCAGCATGACTAAGCCGCTTCTGGCAAACCAGAGCAGTGCACGGAAACGCCGTTTACCTTCCCACCGGAGCGGTACCTATTTATCTACTTGCACGTGATGTGCTTTCGAACTGCTAGATGGGTAGGAGATGGACCGAGCAACGGGAGCTCACCCCGTCACGGGGATTCGAACCGCTGACCTTCTGATCAGCAAGCCCTAAGCTCTGTGGTTTAGACCACAGCGCCACCCACGTCCCTGCAGTTCTCTTTACAGTTCTCTTTACAGAAACTTAAATGCAAAAATCTGTGGGCACCACTGCACCACCTATTTAACACAGTACAATGGGGTGGGGGGGTTAGGGGTATAGTGGCATCTACATGCAAAACATACCAGGTTCAATCCTCTCCAAATAAGGCTGGGAATGTCCCTTGCCTGTGGCCTCTGGAATGCCGTCCAGAAGGGAAAGTGGCCTGGCCTAGAGCCACCTTGTAAATCAATGGCACAGGTTATCGAGTGCCTTTTCCACTGGAAAGAGCACAACAAGACTATGTATACCCAAACACTTCCAGAGGACACGGGTGCTGTGCAAGTGTGCTGCCGTTTTGTTCTCACCTGAGAGGCTGCCCGACATGGCAGCATCGAGCGTAGACACCTGGAAGAGACGCAGGGCTTCCTCGACATCTGCGTCCGTGGCAAAAGGCTGGAGCTTCATCTTGCTGAGGGACTCTGCAATCCGCACAATGGCCTCCAGCTGCCTGCATGGCAGAAATGAAACATCATATACAGTCGTACCTTGAATCCCGAACACCTGGCAAATTGAACGCTTTGGCTCCCGAATGCCGCAAACCCTGAAGTGAGTGGTTCCGGTTTGCGAACGTTCTTTGGAACCTGAACGTCCAACGTGACTTCTGCAGCTTCCAAACATTTTTGAAGTCAAACAGACTTCCGGAATGGATTCCATTCGACTTCCGAGGTACGACTGTATATATCTCGAAGGGGAAAGAAATGAAGGTTATCGCAGCAAGGGAACTGGAAACTTACGGAGGCAAAACCTCAAATCAAATGCTGAGAATAGAAGAAACACTTGCTAGAAATTGCAATTGTTAATAGCAGGTAGAAATTGCCCTTAAGCCTAGACATGTTGCGCTTCAACACAGAATGCACATCTATACATAGTAGGAAAATAAAGCAGGTATATGACTAGGAAGAAGGGACCCAAACCTATGCTTTCCATTGAGATACAGATTTCTATGTGCAGGGATTTTTATTTTTATTTTTTTAATTGTAGAGGATCTCCACTGCAGCTGGTCAAGAGATTATGGGAGCAGTTAACGCAGGAACGTATGGGAAGGCTACAGGTTTCCCATTCCTGTGCCGAGAACATTCAGTCATGAAACACTTTCTACACTTGAGGTCTGGAGAGGTGCAATATTACCATCTCAGCAAAAACTAGGCCAGGCAGAGAACAAAGCCTCACATAGCCAAGTCTCCCTTCTCATCAGCACACAGTCCCATTTCATGGCCCAGGCCAAGCCCAACCAGTCAGGCAAGATTCCTGAAGAGAACCTTCATCCAGCATCTGTGCCCCCACTCGATCCAAGCAGCCAGCAGAAGGACACACATCCGTCATCCAACACAACTTCCCTGAGAAAGATCTGACCATCTTGTCTCTACTGTGCATCTGTCTTGGCCTCACGCAAGGGAGCCTGCCAAGAACAAGAGGCTTCCTAGGCCATCCTCCTAGGCACCGTCCTTTACATTCCTCCCCATCCCTCACAGACACCTGCTGCCACCTCACCTGACCGTAATGGGAATGCTGGATCGACGGTCACTTTCTCTCTCGTGCTGGCGGGCTCCGCTGCGCATGAGGATGTAGCGGTTCTTCAGCTTCTCTGCGGCCTCTGCAGAAAGACGAGGGCCACACTTCCTGCAGAGGACAGTGCAGGGCTTAATAAATCAGGGGAGGCACTGAACTCGCACAATTCTACCAGAGGCTTCTCTACCAACTGGCTCCGCCACAGATCTTCCCCAGTCTCACCCATCTGGAAGAGTCTCTGTCCCATTCAAACCCCGAGCTAGAAACAGCTTTATACTTTCGAGAGCAGATTTTTGGAGATCTAATCCAGCTTTCCCTACAGCATCCCCAACGACTCAGCACTGTCATTAAACTCAGAAACACTACCCAAAACAGCTAAGCGGAAGTCCAAATTCCAGGAACTGAAGTTTGAATTGCAAGTTATGAAGGTTATACTGGAGCAATATGCCTTCACATTGGCCTTGTGGTTTGTGGGATATGGCCCTTGACAGCAGAATGCAGTGTGGTGAGGAATGACAGTGAAAATGTTGGGAGGGTTAGGAATGGGAGACAGTGGTAAATATATGAACTATTTGAAAAGCAATTGTAATGAACAGATTACGCTAGTAGGACTGCAAGAAGTTCTGCAAGGAGGGCTATTTGAAATATTGCAAGAAAGACTATGAAGAGAATTATTAGTTAACGATAATTAAGAGTAAAAGAGAAATAAAGAAATGCAGAATAAGCGAGAAAGAACGGAAAATCATCAGAGGTGGTTGAGGGAGGTCTAAAATATTGTTGTATGTTAAATGATTGTTGAAAATTATATATTAAAAAAACCAATAAAATGTGTGTGTGTGTGTGTGTGTGTGTGTGTGTGTGTGTATAAAATGGGGGACAGTGGTGGTATCAATATTTGTTCAATGGCACCCCTCCGTTTGCTTTAGAGCAACAAAAGAATTTACTCTGAGCTTTTAAAAGCCAAGGTGGACAAGGCTTTTTAGCATTGTGACTTTCACAACTATTCAGGCTGCTTTTGGTTAAAGGGGGCATGGAGAGCAAGAAAGGGGCACTAGCCAGGTCTCAGCCCAATATACAGCTTGTTTAGAAGCGCTTGCCATCCTTCCCAGGTGACGGTGCTACAATTTCTCAATTGACTCACGCTCGGCAGTAGGCGATCAGCTTCTTCAGTTTGTTCAGCTCAATCTCCCCCTCCACAGCTTGGGTCTGGGTCAGAGCACTCACATGCAGAGACATCACGTGCTTGGCCAGTATCTGTGGATACAGCACAGAGCACGAGGGGTTGGAAGCACGAAGCACACCAAACAGGAGTCTTTTCAACATGCAGGAAACATATGGCCAGCAAAGAATTCATTTAAACAAGTGCAGGCTAGGCTCTAACAATGGCTCTGCCCTGCCTTAGTCCTCAGTTATAATCTATCCTTTAGGAAGCAGTCTCAGTTTACAGTGTGCTCTGCAGCCTTGCAAATAAAATCATCTTGTGCAGGCAGACTGCACAATATTCCCATGCCAGAGGCTGAGAGGTTGTGTGGCCTCATTGAGCAGCAAAGCATTCTGGGGCAGATATGAGACTTGGAGCACAAGATTTGTTCAGATTGGCCTTTGGATTTCAGCTTCCCAGCCTGGGGAAATGCTAAATCCTATCAAGGATGTTATGCTACCTAGGAGGGCAAGCCGATCAAAAAACATACCCTGTTGGGGTCAAGGGCCTATTCCATCCTCCAGAAGTGCTCTGCCATGCCAAATGCATGAAAAGCAGGGTCATGTCTGAAGATACAGTCCCTCTTCTGCTATCCCCAGTAGGCAGCCCTACAGTGCCTTCCCTGTACACAGAGCTACTCAGCCCACCTACCATATCTCTTTCCTCATTGTGCTCATCCTTGACAATGAAGATCATGTCAAATCGGGAAAGGATGGTGGGCATGAAGTCTATGTTCTCCTCGCCTTTAGTTTCATCCCAGCGACCGAAGACGGAGTTGGCAGCTGCCAACACGGAGCAGCGCGAGTTGAGGGTGGTCGTGATACCGGCCTGTGTGAGCGAAACCGAGGCGAAAAGGAAAAAAGTCACGTCAGCAGGAATCCAAAGCATGACAGTAAATAATGCAAAATCAATGGGCACGTCAACCCACGTGCAAGTGCTGAATGCAGACCAGGCCCATAGGGTGAAGGTTAATGCTCGAAGCCACTTTGGAAACTCATCAGCTGTTTTTCCTTTTGCATGCCAGTGGGAAGAAATTAACCCCGCTTCATTGGGTCCTTACCATTTAAAAGCCCAATAAGAGATCCAAGTTTAAGCATAAGACTCACAGGTTGAAGATACTTAAAGGAACCAGGTGGGACACCATGCCTAAAAGATTGGTGCTGCCTCGGCAACGGAGCTCACCTTGGCAATGGAGATGGTTTGCTGCTCCATCGCTTCATGGATAGCCACTCTGTCATCCTCACGCATCTATAGAAACGAAAAAAGGGGGGTGGGAAGGGTGGGAGGAGAGAGGAGAAACAGAATGCAAAACAATTATAGTCAGGTTTCTCATAGGAATGGAAGAGAGCATCAAACAGTCTACACCAGGCATGGTCAAACTTGGCCCTCCAGACTACAATTCCCATCATTCCTGACCACTGGTCCTGTTAGCTAGGGATGATGGGAGTTGTAGTCCCAAAACAGCTGGTGGGCCGAGTTTGGCCATGCTTGATCTCCACTATTTCCTGCTCTTTCAGGCATGGGCAACTGATGAAAGATGCTACCCCATCTCCCCCTCCCTGAGGGATGCACTACAATATTTTTATTTATCCATTAACTAGTGGCTGGAGGCAAACTACCGACTTTTAAACTTCAGAATGTAAACCTTTCATGTAACAAATGAATCTAGACAGCATATGATCAATATTTTGAAAAACTTTTACCTCAGGATTGTAACCATTTGCCCAATGGGTGTTGTTTTTTTTAGGGCCAGTTGGCTTCTTAGCATCTGCTTATCTTATGCATTACTTAATATATATTAATACACTGTCCTGACCTCATCTTTTTGTGGCATGCTGGTTGCTTTGGACTAAAATTCCCATCAGCTCCAGCCAACATGTTCAACAGCCAGAGATGATGGGAGATGTGATCCGCAGCATCTGGAAGGCTCTACGTTGGAGAAAGTTGGTGTACTAGGAGACCTGCTTCAACCATTGAACATACGGTAACGTAGAATTTTGCTGGCGCATCCGATTCGTACCTTGTCAAACTCATCAATGCAAACCACTCCCCCATCAGCCAGCACCATGGCTCCTCCTTCCATGAAGAAACTCCGTGAAGATGGGTCTCTGATCACAGAAGCTGTCAGGCCAGCTGCACTGCTGCCTTTCCCAGAGGTGTACACCTGAAAGAGGAACAGAGAGAGAGAGAGATGCATGTCATGTCAGCTGTATACACTCTGCAGCCCAGTCAGTTTATGGAAAACCTGGTGTAACCCAATAATGTGGGAAACAGATACATCTCAAAGGGGGAGATCATCCTGAGTCAAGGCCCTATCATGGAGATGGGCCTTCTATGTACACACCACTCCGAATCCTGGCAGGAACTGCAAGGAAAGCCCCCACCCCCAATGAAATTTCTGAATTGTCTATTATGGAGTCAGGAAGCTTCTTCTGCAGATATTTGGGCTCTAGGCTGTACAAGGCTTTATAATCAAGCCCAGTAGCATACAGGCAGCTGGTGTACAACTATTAAGATAGGTGGTCCATGATCCCATATAACTTCCCCAGTTAATAAACCTGGCAGCCAGATTCTGCACTCACTATAGCTTCTGTTTTCAAGGGCAGCCTGCATAGAGTATATTGCAACAATCCAAATGAGGTCGTTGAGCAGATGGGCTTTGATGGGCAGTAACCCATGCCCATCAAAGATCAGTTTGAATGCATTTTTGATATATCCATGGGTTATATTCTTGTGAATTCAGTTGGGTAGTTCTGATGCATTGTATGGCTATTTCTTTTTGGTGCAATAAAGCAGTACAGATTTTTCTATTTTTAACCCCAAAGAGGCAATATGCAGGACACTTACCCCAATGGGTGAACATCTTTCTACAAACTTCAGCAGCTGGGACTTGGCTGTGCCTGGGTCTCCCAACATGAGCAGATTAATATCCCCTCTGCGGGTCAACCCATCTGGAAGCCTGTAGAGTAAAGCCAGAGAGAGGAGGAGAGAAGGTGAGCTCATTTCTTAGTAGCTCCATTTTGGCTCCACCTGTCAGCACTCACCACCCGAGTTTGCTATTAGGAACAGAGTTGATGTATTTCAAACCAGCCGGTCGAAAAGCTGCCGCCAAGAGCTTCAAGGCCATTGGGAAGGAGTGGCACCTTCTTCCATTCCATCTTACCAAGTTATTGGCATTAAATTAGCCACAGATGCTCGTGTTGTCATTTGATTGGCTTGTTAATGCATTATGTCCCAAGTTAGTGAGTGGAAGTTTTTAGAAGCGAGTCTGGAACTGCCCAGGTCAACTAGAGACATCCTCAGTGAAGAAGGCACGTGATCAACATGGCCTTTATTTCATCTTAATATACTTCTGATATGTCTCGACTCTACTCGACAGGAATACAGTGGTACCTCGAGTTACATACGCTTCAGGTTACAGACTCCGCTAACCCAGAAATATTACCTCGGGTTAAGAACTTTGCTTCAGGATGAGAACAGAAATCGTGCAGCAGCAGGAGGCCCCATTAGCTAAAGTGGTGCTTCAGGTTAACAACAATTTCAGGTTAATAACAGACCTCCAGAACAAATTAAGTTCTTAACCTGAGGTATTACTGCAGTCATGACACATACTGGACACAAATGAAACTGTTAAATGGGCTGCTCTCCTTCAACATGGAAGGAAGGGGACATGAAAGGACACTTTCTTCTAATTGTATTCCCTTGTTTTGTTCTTCCTTCATGCCAATTGCCAATACCTCTTCCGAGAGCCTCCAAAGAGCATGCAGGCAATAGCCTTCTTGATATCACTGCTTCCATAGATGGAGGGAGCAATACTCTTGGCAATCGTCTCATAAATATTGGGCATGGAAGTGAGTCGTCGAAAGTCCTCTTCTTCCTGAGGAGTCACAGAACTACTGACACTACGTCCTAGAGGAGAGAATACAGAAACACTCAGGACACTCAATTTTAATTATTTTAAGCATTCACTGCAATGTCACAGTAGCCCCCATTTTTTATATTTTCCCCATCCCGAACATTACCATTTCTTTCGGTACACTTAGAAGAACTTCATCCCTATTTTACAAAGGAGAGGACACATCCCCAGAAGAATATGGGTGGAGAAGGTTTATTTATTTAACAACATTTGTATACGACTTGGTTGTAAATAAAACCTCTAAGTGGTTCACAAAGTATCTAAAATACACATTAAAAACGTCAATGGAAGTCAAAGACTAAAATGCAGTTGTGTTTTTTTAAAAAAATCAAAATATAAATAAAACCCACAGTTAAATGTATACAGTGCAAGCAAAAAGTAGATTAAAATACATGGTAACTTCACGTTTGATTAGGCTTGCCGAAAATAAAAATAAAAAAAAATTAGCAGGACCCAGAAAAAGAACTGCAAAGATACATACTTAATGTCAATCAGCAGGGAGTTCCAGAAGTGCAGGAGTTGCCACAATAAAAGGCAGATTCCTTACAAGGGCAGAATGAACATGATGTGGCACGTTTAAAAGTGCCAGTTCCACAGATGGATGTGTTCGATTAGGCATATACATGTCTGCTAACAATAAATAATTCAATACCCACAGACAAATCAAATTGATAGCACCTCTATGTGACACATTAAGAAATTAGCAGAGTGGGCAAGAGTTTGAGTAGTGAGACAGGAATTGCCTGGGGCTAACGTGAGGTTAACTTGCCTCTCAGCCACAACACCAAAGGGCTGCTCTTCAAATCAAAGCATTCCTGAGCAGGTGGTTCAAGTTCACAAGAATACAAAAGAAGCAGGACAATATTAAGAACCAGAAACAAAGGAGCAGAGTTTTCCAAAAGCAGCTTTACCCGAGCCTTCAGTGTCCACTTGGATTCCCACCACACGGATGTAAGAGCTTCGTATGCCCACGCCAACATTGTCCCGGCCCTTGTTCTTCGTGAGGCCAGACTTCTTGATGGAGTAGATGCCCATGATGGTCACTCTGTTCCCAGGGACAACCTTGTCACATAAATACCTGGAAAAACAATTAGCATAAGCAAGGAGGGAAAGAAAAGTGGAACTGTAAGATTGCTTTTTGTTTCTTCTTGAATGACAAAAAGATTACCGAGTATGCATGCCTCAAATATTGCAGAGTTGGCCCAGGAGACAAAATTTTGTCATTTTATTTACTATCAGGTATTTTTATGTTGCTTTTCCATTGTACATCTTTATCTTTCGAATGCTCACAGTGGTTAACAACAAGCCAAGAATGCTCTAACTGTTTTCAACACATGCACCTAAGCAAGATGGCAATCGCTGTGTTCCTGCATCATTCAGCTGGTGGGTGGTTGACCCAGTGTACCAGCTGGGAATTGGACTAGAAAATAAGTCTTTGGGTTCCTTCCAAATTTGCTAAATAGCTTTATAGTGCAGTCTTATTTCATGCCTACTCATAAGTAAGACCCAGCGAGTTCACTGAAACTTACTCCCAGATAAGTGTGCGTAGGATTGCTGTTTTAAATAAGTATCAACAGGGCCATTCCTGTGGCCCACCTACATTCTCATGTCTTCAGGAACCACCATTCTCTAACAACCCCTACCCAAAAAGTACACAGAAGGTGGCAAAGCACCGGTACCTTCTTTTATCCAATTTTGTAGAGCCAGAGGACACTGCAACCGACTCAAATGTTCGATGTAGCCATTCTTATGACAGGTTCAGCATCTTACATCAGCATCAGATCATTTGGTCCACCTAGATCAGCCACAGGCAAAACTCCGGCCCTCCAGATGTTTGGGACTACAATTCCCATCATTTCTGACCACTGGTCCTGTTAGCTAGAGATGATGGGAACTGTAGTCCCAAACATCTGGCGGGTCAGAGTTTGTCTATGCCTGACCTAGATTACCGCCTACACCAGGGATTAGGAACCTGCGACCCCACTAGATACTGTTTATTTAAAATTTCTAGAAGTATTTATAGACCATCCATCATATAAATACCGGGGTAATACACAGCAACATTTACAAACAAAAAAAAAAGCATCATATACCATAAAACAATGCAGTGTTATCATAAAAATGACTGGCTCAGCTTTCGATACAACCTCTCATCAGTCCCAGCCAGCATGGGAACCAGTCGGGGTTGATGGGAGTTGTAGTCCAACATCTGGATGGCCAGAGCTTAGATATCCCTGGTCTACACCGATTGCCATCAGCTCTCCAGGCTTTCAGATAGGGCTCTTTCCCCATCACCTGTTATCTGAACTTTTTACCTGGAGGTGCCTAGGGGGTTGAACCTGAGAACTCTTGATTTCAAAGCATTTGTTCTACCACCAAGAAATAAACCCCTCTTCCTAACAACAAAGTTCCCTGTCTAAATCAGCTGATGGAAGTCGTCACCTGTCGCAGTAGAGCTGCATGTGCCTGGGCATCTCCCCATGGGGGACAGCATCTGGAGACTCCTGGAGCTTCAGGGTCTGGAAATCCACACATTTGCACTTGTCTGGAACAATGAAGTATGGGTCCAAAGGGCACTTTGTTAGGCCTGTCTGTTCCCTGAAAAGGGGAGGAGGGAAGAGAGAGGGGGGAAATGGGTGCAGGGAAGATGGGAGCAGATTGTACATTAGAGTTTTTATTTATACTTTTCAAATTTATACATTTTATTAATTCTACAATCATTTTAACATTTCAAAGTTTGACTTCCTTTCCCCTCTTTCTGCCGTTCCTTAATTTTTTAAATATCTTATGCGTATCCAAATTCATTTAATTTGCTCATTTGATTATCTACTTTAAATTTAAACTGCTGATCCTGCCAATGTTTTTATCTGTTCGAAATTCATCTGTAAATATTCAATAATTATCTTGATTTCTTATTCTTCCAGAGAGTTTTGCCATTTCTGCATATTCCATAGGTTTTTGTATCCATTCTTCCTTTGCTGATTCCATTAGAAGGTGCTCGGTGGTGTGCTTTTATCATCTTTGTCTAAGTCATCTTCCAAGACACCTAGTCTGGCAAGTCATGAAAATCCCTGTTTTGCAGATTAATAGAACCAAGAGACACCAAACCTGCCCCAAGATTACCTACTGTGCCCAAGGAAGGTTGCTGAACCCACAGACCTCAGCTTCATGTGGGGACCATATATTCACCTGACCCCCACTCACAAAACTGTCAAGGGATAGCCTTCAGAGGACATACTAAAGATATAGGGTTGTCTTACCTGTGCAGTGCTGGGAGAAAAGTAAAAGTAAACCAAAGTCTGTAAGTCAGCTAAAGCAGGCATGGGGAACCTTTGCAGATTTTGCTGAACCAGAACCCCATCACCTCTGGCCATCAATCGTGCATGTTGAAGGTTTATTGGAATTGCATTTCAGCAGCCTCTGGAGGGCCAAAGGTTCCCCACACCTGAGTAAAAAGGATTTGATTGACCCAACGCACTACTTGCTCTTCTGCGGTGGTACAATTAGGTTAGTTTTAGGCTCTGAGCTCAGCAGCCTGATATTACCAACTGATGTGGGTGGGTGCTGTGCATCTTTCCATCAGCTTCAAAATGTAAGGTAAGCCAGTCCTTCTGTATCTGGAGGCCCTGGACTTCTGCCCCAAAGTCGCCCACAGCCCCCAAGTGAGCCAAGTGCTCTTGATTAAAAGCTGCTGATCACCATGCTGGTTCTGTTTAATTCTTAGGTCCTTTCTGAGAACACGGGACAATTGCATTTCCCATGAAGGAGGTATCAAAAATCTTAGGAAGAGGGCAGGAAACCTTAAGCAAAACTAAGGCTGCAGTCTTACGGCTGCCTTCTTGAGAACAAGGTCCATTTATAATAATAATAAAATGTCCAGTAGCACCAATTAAGTTTGTTCTGGGTATAAGCTTTCGTGTACACATGAAAGCTTACACCCAGAACAAACTTAGGTGGTCTCTAAGGTGCTACTGGACATTATTTTATTTATTTCGACTGCGTCAGACCAACATGGCTACTTATCTGAACCAAAATCCATTTAACTTAGTGTGATTAACGTCTGAGCAAACACACATAATACTCTGCCATAAAACAAATGACAGGGGCTGCAATCCAACCCTCCCCTGGGGCATGCATGTATTGAGTGAAGGCAACCCTTTGCTTGCATCTCCTGGCTCAGCCCAATGCCTAACAGTATCCCAACCAGCAAACCCCCAAAGTGGGGCACTCTGGGGCTGCACCAGACTGAAATGCACTATATCCTGAGCTGCTCTCACAGCTGATCTGCCTGGTCCTCCCCCCCCCCCACAACCTTTCATCTGCTGTGGGTGGCCTGGTTGTGCCTCTGCAGAGCCTTGGTAGTGCAAAGTTTAGATTGCTCTGTAAGACTGCAGAAACTCGTACCTGGTTTCTTGGCAGTAAGGTCCAGTAAATTTCAGTGTCCTGAGGGCAAGCTCTAAATAATGCAATTTAGCTGGGCGTGTACTGGGTTGCACTGCAGGAGGATTTTGCACGTGAGATGGGGCAGACAAACAAGAGAAGAGATGCACTGGGAAAGGGACTTTCAGCCTTACGTGCTGCATTTCCGAGGAAGAGCGTATCCTTCCAGGCCAGGGCGCAAGGCAATGTTGGGGATGATGTTTCGGCATGTGCGACACTGGATGGTGATCCTGGTGGCTTTGGCTCTTACAGCAGTTGCAGCAATGATGATTCCTGGGATCTTCACCAGATGAGACATCTGCTCCGACTGCAAAGCAAGCAGGAGGGAAACACAGCTGTGAACGAGCTCCAAAGGAAACAGCTGCAAATTGCACCCTGAAGTGTTCAGAGCCAAATGCAATAAATCCACAAATCCCAATTTCTCTTCCCCTGTACCTAACAAAATCAGTTTTTAAAAACTCGAAATGTTCCCGTTTCTAAATGCAGGTAGGTAAATGGGGAAATAAAGCAAAAGAATGCAAATCAAAACACTTAATGAATGTACACAATGTGCCTAACATACTCGACCACAGAATATGGTTTTTAAAAGATTTTATTTTCAAAGCTGAGAATTGTGGAAGATTTGGACATAGGCATGAAAATTTCCAGGGGCAGCTTCCTATGTAAACTTAAGGATTGTTGTCTCCCTGCCCACACAGAGAGAGGGAGCCATCAAACTTCCTGGGTCAAGCAAATGATAGGTGGTTACCACCATTTCCTTGTTTACAAGGCTTATGGATGCAGATGGCATCCACATTGGTTTTGGCTTTGCAAAACTAATGCTTGTCACCCACTTCTACTGACTCGCTATGAGGCATCGAGCAAGACCATGTGTTTTTTCCAAAGGGTTTCTCCACATCTAAATGCTCGACTGTAGCTTCTCCTCTACAGTCTATCATAGTGAATCCACCCAGCTCACCTTGAGACTGCGGATATTGGCTGGATTGGCATCCGACCTCAGCATGACTTGAATGTCTTGAAGAGTCTCCTCTCCCGTTGGACGAGGGCGAGTTATTTCATCAGCCACCTCCTTTGCCGCTTCCTCTAGCTGAGAAAAAGAACAGTGCTGCTCAGAACATCAGAAGCCAATGGCTATCACTCCCTTTGTTAGCAAGCTCAGGTGGTAAGTGTCAACAGAAATGAAGCTGCTAAGAAATATGATGGAGGTATCAGCATGCTAAGCAGAAGAACATTGGGCAGGGGCAAAAAGCCCAAGACTACCAAAGAAGAATTGAGCATGCTAAGTGATGGTTGGATGAGCAAAAAGAAAGGGGGGGAATGGAACAGAGTAGGACATAACTGCCCAGCAATATTTTGTTTCAGGTCCCCCCTGGGGAGAGCCAGTATAGTGTAGTGGTTAGACTAGGACCTGAGAGACCGGGGTTCAAATCCCTACCTGGCCATGAGACTCACTGGGTGACTTTAGGCCAGTACCCAACTCTCAGTCTAACCAACCTCACAGGGTTGTTGTGAGGATAATATGGAGAAGGGCAGGGGAGAATAAAGCATGCCACCTTGGTCTCCTTGAAGGAAAAGTGGGATATAATATGTAATAACTAAATGAATGCTGTCCATGTTCATCTGACTGCAACCCACTATTTCTGTCTCCCAGCCCTTCTCGCCCTTGCCCCATACATACCAGCTGCAGGTGCTCAGCAGGCTGCTTGAACAGGTAGTCTGCCAGGTCCTCATCAAAGCTTGCCAAGTCCTCCATCTCCACCTCAATCCAGTACTCCCCCAGGTTGTAATGCCGCTTAAGCTCATCTCTTGAGATGGGGGGGTGGGGAGAGAGAGAAAACAAGTATAGTTTGGCAGGACTTAAAAGTGACAAGCTCACACCCTAGTACACACTAATATCCTACTGTGCTCATGCTCCTTTGTTTTTGTTATTTAATATTTTTTCCCCTGATTGGTAGCTGCCTTGAGAACTTTGCAAAGGGGTAGTAGCCATGTTAGCCTCTTGCAGTGAAAACAATCCAAGAGTCTTGCAATAATTTGTCAGATGGCTCATGCCACCCTAATTTTTGCTAGACATTAAGGTGCCGTAAGACCCTGAGAACTTTGCCACAGTACAGCCTATAAATACAGTAAACAGAGCCATACTAATCCAAACCAGAAATATATTCAAAGCACAATACATTAAAAGCACAATGCTACACTTATCTACTCAGGAGTTAAGTCCTACTAAGTTCAAAGGGGGAGTTACTCCGAGATAAGTAGATACTGTGCAGCATTTTAGCCTTCAACTTAAATGGGTACAAAAAAAGGAAGAAGGCACCTGTATTTGAAGGTGAAGCCAGTCCGGTCTGTTCCAACCCGATATTGTCTTAAAAACTCTTTGAAACGTTTCTGCAGCTGGGACTTTCGGACTTGCCCCTCATCAGCTACTGGGTCACCACCAAAGCTGTCACTGTAGAAGATGCCAGGGTCATCAAAACCAGACATGACGATTGCCTGTACGGAAAAGGAAGGATCTGTAAAAGAACAAAAGGGAAGAGAGACCAGGCACGGGTTGGCATCTAAGACCTAATCCATGGGTAGGCAAATTAAGGCCCAGGGGCCAGATCTGGCCCAATCGCCTTCTAAATCCGGCCTACGGACGGTCCGGGAATCAGCGTGTTTTTACATGAGTAGAATGTGTCCTTTTACTTAAAATGCATCTCTGGGTTATTTGTGGGGCCTGCCTGGTGCTTTTACATGAGCAGAATGTGTACTTTTATTTAAAATGCATCTCTGGGTTATTTGTGAGGCATAGGAATTCGTTCATTATTATTTTTTCCAATATATAGTCCGGCCCTCCACAAGATCTGAGAGACAGTGGACCGGCCCCCGGTAAAAAAGCTTGCTGACCCCTGACTTAATCCAAACCACAGCAGAGTGCCCAGAAAGATAAAAAGTGCATCTGAGCATGTACAAAGCCAAGGTGCAACAGTCAGTTGCACTTTTACTTTTTTGCGTGTTCTTTCAAAAGGTCATGCCATTGGGCAAGAGGTCCCGGATATGGAGACATTACAGTTAGGGAGCGAGGGGCCACTTCCCCGGCCTTGCATCCGACATCCCAGTGGCAAAAGCTACTTACCTGCCCCCCACCCAAACAAGCAATCGAGAGCCGCTTCCCCCTCCCCGCCCTGCCGGGCTGGCAAACCCCGAAGGCACCCACCTGCTTCTCTAGCCACAAACTCGAGTCCCGGGAAAAACAAACTTCCGCCCCCTCGGCTCGAAGACAACGCCAGACGTTTTCGCGGCAAAAAGAAAAAGTAACCCGCCTATTGTCACGCACCGCTCGCTCCCATTGGGCCAAAGGGCCTACGAGCTTCGTGATTGGTTTCAGGCCCAACCAGCTTAACCCCGCCTTCTCCGATCGCGAGGAAGCGACGAAGGTAGGCGTCGAAGCCGATTGGAGGAAGGAGAAATGAGACCACGCCCCTTCGCCTGCTTTTTTCTTTAATGAAATGACTAAGCCGCCGTTGGAGAAGGTTTTGGCGCCAAAAGCCTTCAACGGAGCGGAAAAGATGCAGGAGGCGGAAAGGCTTAAGATGGCGGCTGCCAGTACGGCGGCGTGGAGAGGCGTGGGCTGCTGTCCTGTTGTTGTACCCACAACCACGACCCCTTCGTATGCATAGAAGGTCCCCAGGCACCCCACGCTCACCCACAACAATGACACAGCGGCTTCTTTTGATTGTAAAAAACTGCATGGGAAATCAGGAGTCTATAAATAGGTGGCGCTTAACCCCTCCATAAAGGAAATTGCATTGTGCGGAGGTGCACCTACTGAATCTGCCACCTTCCTCATGCGCCCCATACTTTGAGCAGCCTGCCCCTTTGCAGACCACTAAAGCTGAGTGAGCGGGGGGGGGGGGGGGCGCCACTGCCTCTGTGCCCATGAAGTTACGTCAGAGGTCATGAGTGTTCAAACCCTCAGACATGGAACTCATGTAATCATAGTTGAAATAATAATTTATAATAATAATTTATTATTTATACCCAGCCACTCTGGGCTGCTTCCAGCTGAATATTAAAAACAATACAACACCAGACATTAAAAACTTCCCTAAACAGGGCCGCCTTCGGTTGTCTTTTAAAAGTAAAATAGTTGTTTATTGCCTTGACATCTGCTAATCATAATTTATAGGTACCCCGGGGGTCATCTAGTCCAACCCCCTGCAATGCAGGAAATTCAACATGCAACCCTCCACCCCCATCCAATTTGAAACCATACTAGTTCCTGCTTAATAAATAACAATGCCTAATAAAGGCTACCTAGTAAATAATACTGGTGTACCAGGCAGGACTGTGTCAAAACTGCCTCAAAATATGTGATGTGTTTTTAACATCCAAATGCTAGTGTGCAAATGGTATTTGATATTGTACAATCCTCTTCCGTACATGTAATGCTCATGCCTCGACTGAAGGTGGAGCTGGCTTTAAAGAAGTGTGCTTACAGATTTGAGTTCTCTGGAAACGTACTGCAAGGACTAGACTTAAGAGGTGCAAAAACATTTGTAAAGAAATTATCTGTGCATGGTGAATTTGCAATGACTGCTGAAGTTACAGGGCTTCCTGATGGCCTGTTCTCCCTTTTGCAGTGAAATTGCTTTTTACCAGCATTCAAGATGCCATGCCGCTGGCGAAATGCTATTCTCTTCTCCAGCATGTTAACTGTGGTGTGGTTACATAGCCCTCCTCAAGTCTGTACTGTTACTTAGTATAAAAGAGTTAATGGAAAGAATCAGATTGAGCCATTGTTGTCTCCTCATATGATCTCTTATAGGAAAATAACAAAAGTTACTGTTCTCCATCCTGAAACCACTATTTTTTAATTAGATAAAGGTAAAGGTACCCTTGACCATTAGGTCCAGTCGTGGCCGACTCTGGGGTTGCAGCGCTCATCTCGCTTTATTGGCTGAGGGAGCTGGTGTACTGCTTCCGGGTCATGTGGCCAGCATGACTAAGCCGCTTCTGGCAAACCAGAGCAGCACACGGAAATGCCGTTTACCTTCCTGCCAGAGCGGTACCTATTTATCTACTTGCATTTTGATGTGCTTTCGAACTGCTAGGTTGGCAGGAGCTGGGACCGAGCAACAGGAGCTCACCCCGTCGTGGGGATTCGAACCCCCGACCTTCTGATCAGCAAGTCCTAGGCTCTGTGGTTTAACCCACAGCGCCACCCGCATGCCTTTAATTAGATAAATCCATGTAAATACAGAATCTAAAGGGTATGACTCCCTAGTCTTTTCTGCTGCTCAATTTCATATAATAAGCATGCAATCTTCAATTAGATTTTGGGCAGGTGAAATAAAATTGGCATCTAAAGTTGAAATCCCAATATCTTTAGGAGTTAATTCAAGATGTGTACTTGAGTCAAGACCACTTGGGACAGATCAACACCTTTCAGCAACCGTAGCAGAGTGGGTTAAGAATTCAAGCTGGTTTTCTCCCATGTGTGTGATGGATGTTAAGCACTATTAACTGGTGTCCGTCATATACATGGCAGAGTATACTAATTTGTGTGATGAAACTTAGATTAGAGTCAGTTGGTATGGTCATGTGAATGATCATTTAATAATGTTAGGATTGTAGCTATAGTTCAGTATGAAAGATTTCTGGATTATTTATTTGTTGGTTGTACAAATACTTGTAAACTAATTTCTGTTGTTTGAGCTCTGCAGTGTTTGTACATCAGACACCATCACTTGGCTATGTGTTTTGTCATTCTTCTTTAGTAACCTAGAAATTTATTAACTTCAGCTTTCCTTTATCATAGCTGTCAACCTTCCCTTTTTTTGCGGGAAATTCCCTTATTTCAGCGCCATTTCCCGCTGCTATCCTGGATTGTTAGATATCCCGTAGACTTTCTCTGGGACAGGTGAGGCTGCTGATCCCTTATTTTCAAATCCGAAAGTTGACAGCTACGCTGCTGATCCCTTATTTTCGAGGCTGCTGATTCCTTATTTTCAAATCTGAAAGTTGACAGCTATGTCCTTTATTTTAGAACAAAACATTTTCCTTGGCCAAACTATGGTAAAGTAACTGTTGCCAATACAGTCAAACATCGGTTGTCGAATGTAATCTGTTCCGGAAGCCAGTTCAGCTTCTGAAATGTTCGACAACTGCACTCAAGCAGAAGCCGCGTCGCACGTTCGGCTTCCGAAAAACATTCAAAAAGCGGAGCATTTACTTCTGGGTTTTTGGTGTTCAGGAGCTGAAACATTCCAAAACGGAGGCTTTTGGGAGCAGAGGTTTTGACTGTATTGCAAATTACTAATCCTCCTTTACAGACATGAACTAGTATACACAATAGCCATTAACATTACATTTATGGTTACTAAACAAATTTCTTGAATACAGGTGCTTGTGAAGCAACACATCACCCTGTTCCTAAACACTGGATGTCAATCCTAGCTTTCCAGGGATTTTACAAAGAACTAATTTGCAAATAATACTGATGGACATAAACTACATGTTAACCACAAATTGTCCCACAGACTATCAAGCAAGCTTGTTTCTCCAAAATTTAGTTATGTTTCTAGCTGCTCTTGCCTTGTAACTTTGTAGTTTGATGAGTGTCTATGGTGTGGGTGGCTAAACAAACTATGATTAATTAAGGGTGATGGGTTTGCATGTAATACCAAACTATCATTAAAACCAGCCAAGGTTCATAAATTAACAGCAAACCATGGATTCAGATCATGGTTTGCTGGCAGTAAACAAACCAGTGAAGCCACTGGGCACTTAATGCTAAGCCATGCTTTAATAAACCATGGCTTAGTGTCATGTGCAAACTTGACCAGTGCTGAGCACACCGTGCCTGCATTTTTTTTCCAAATAAGAAATTGTGGGCTATTATTTTGTTTGTTTCTATGTTAAATATTTTTGTGTTTTTATATTGTAAACAGCCCTGTGATCCTTGGGTGAAGGGCAGTATAGAAATAAAATAAATAAAATAAATAAAGATTTAACAGTTTTGCCTTTAGACACAAAGGTAAGTTAAATTTTAGGCTGAGCACTGATCAGCCTAATATCCTTTCAGCATCAGTTAATATAGCACACAGGAAAAGAAAAATGCTCTACTCACGATTTGATAAAACATTAAAATCAGAAGGATACAGTTCATTCTACTCATAGGGAGGTTTAATGATTGAGCACATAATTTATAAAAGGCAAGTTACAGATGCAAGAGAATATATTCCTCCCCCCCCAAAAATACAGGACCGAGGTACAAATGCATTTCAAAAACAAACATCATTACATAAAACAGAAACATTATTACATAAAATCATAGTTTGAGCAATGCATTTTTGTCTCAGGATAAGGAGAAGCAAGCAACACAACATTGGACCAGCTTCGTGCCCATCAGATATTTTGGACTACAACTCCCATCATCCCCAGCCAGCATGTGGCAGCTAGGGCTGATGGGACTTGTAGTCCAAAATATCAGGGAAGGGGCATCAGGTTGCTGAAGTCTGCAGTAGACAGTACTATGACATAACACTAGGCAAAGTACCAGGAGCAACATTTATTCTTCAGTTGTCCCAGCTGGCAAGTTATCAGTCTTTATGGCTCCCTCTCGCATTTCAATATCTTTAGAAATGTTTGCCGCACCAGCATTTGATTTGACTTTCTAAAGTCTTTTAAGAGTCTTTTTGTGTTATTTGTCAAGTTAGTGATGTGAGAACAGCTGAGCTTAGATCGCCCAAACTAGGCCATCTAAGGAGGCTTTCTTCCACAAGGGAAAGGTTTGTTAGTTCAGGATGAGGCAGGTGCTGGTGAAAGACATGGCTGAGGTTCCTTCTGCTCACATGGCATACAAGCCCACACCGACTGTTGTTGCCAAGAAGAAGATGGCGAGAGCCCAACGCAGGAGCGGCGTGCTTGGTAGCATCTGCTGATGCCTCATCTGCACACGGTCACTTTCCTTTGGACCTATATTAAGAGAATGGAAATTGGTCAGGTTGGGAGCTTCGTTTCTAGAACATTCAGCAATGCTTCAGCCACGCTGATGACATCACTGGGTGCGAGGCAGGTACACTGAGCAGAGCAGCCACCAGAGATTAATGATACAGGAAGATAATATTACAGAGCGCTGGTGCAGTTGAGCCAGCTGGGTGGACACTCACCTTGCAAGCGGATGGTTACAGAAAGCAAAATTTTCCATAAAAGGGAGAGCCAGCATAGCGACTTTGCATTTCAGAACTATAAGGCTTGCAGCCCTACATGTACATCTACAGGCATAAATCTCATTCAACTAGGTGAAATCTTATTTCATTTAAAGAACTGTGCTGTGCATTCTGCAGCACAGAAATCCTAGGGAGCTGGGCGGAAGGAGGGATTGTGAGAGAAGGAGAGACTTTTAAAATAACACTTTGGCCTCTTCAGCTAACCAGGTGTCCTGGGGCCCTTAGTCTGCACCCCCTGCCTCTTAGGAAGTTCATCATGGCAAAGGGGACATCCATCTGACCCCATCTGGTAGCCTATGAAGCCACAGTTGCTTCAGAGCTTGTTTTCCTCTTCCTACCCCATTCCTTTTTCCTTTTATATCATGTATATTAAATTCTGAGGCTGTGAGCCTTTCTTATCTTTCGATATATACAGAACACTGAAGCACCTCATAAGAATTTATTAATGATAATTGCAGGGTCCACACACATTTTCTAATGGAAAGTGGCTATGATAGGAATCACTCCTCTTTCCATTACAGTGGTACCTCAGGTTAAGAACTTAATTCGTTCTGGAGGTCCGTTCTTAACCTGAAACTGTTCTTAACCTGAGGTACCACTTTAGCTAATGGGGCCTCCCGCTGCCGCCAGAACACGATTTCTGTTCTCATCCTGAAGCAAAGTTCTTAACCCGAGGTACTATTTCTGGGTTAGCGGAGTCTGTAACCTGAAGCATCTGTAACCTGAAGCATCTGTAACCCGAGGTACCATTGTATTTAGAAGATCCAAGGGGAAACGGAGCTAAAAGGAAGGGAGCTTGCCTTGGGAGCGTAGTAGGCAGGGTCAGAAGCCAGGTTACTACTGCCTGTCATGGGCATCACAAATGGCTACCCCTGATGGCGAGGCCCATGCCAGCACAAATATCTGTCTTGGGAAAGTGCTTAGCTTACCTGATACCCTGGAGGGCTGCTGCCAGGCAGTATAATGGGAAGAACTAAGCTAAATGGATCAGTGTTCTGATAAGGCAGATTCCTAGGATGATTACTGCAATCGATGTGGCTAGAAGATGAGGAATGGCTCAAATTAAGAAGTTATCTTACTGTGAGTTCTGTTGATTCCTCTTGTGTGGACGTCTAGTTTTGGTTCCTCAAGGCGGAGCTTTTCTGTGGTTTGCCCTTGGCTTGTCAGTCTCTGCAACTCCTTGAACACCTGAGATAGATCACCGTTTTGTTACTGAAAAGCACTCTATCCCTTTTTAGGATTTTGCAAACCACCACCACCACAACCAATCTTAATAAAGTCTGAAGGTCCTCCAGTCTTCCTCACTTGCTTTCATCTTTATATTGGAGCATGTGAACATCATCTACCTTTCATTATAAACCTGCTGAGAAACACCGATCAAATCTTCCAGTGCATATACTGTACAAAGGGTATAAATGCTGGTCCTTGTATGCATGTGTGTTCGTATCCCTATGTGAGTAAGTTGCAAATGAAGAAAGATGTAGGCACAGCACCAGTTGCATCAGGAAGGTAGGCTGTGTACACACCACACATTTCCCCTCTAGGATCCTGGGAACTGTAGTTTGTTAAGGGTGTAGTTAACAATTGTAGCATTGTGAAGGGTAAACTGCAGTTCCTAGGATCTTAGAATCATAGAATAGAATCATACAATCATAGAGTTGGAAGAGACCACAAGGGCCATCGAGTCCAACCCCCTGCCAAGCAGGAAACACCATCAGAGCACTCCTGACATATGGTTGTCAAGCCTCTGCTTAAAGACCTCCAAAGAAGGAGACTCCACCACACTCCTTGGCAGCAAATTCCACTGTCGAACAGCTCTTACTGTCAGGAAGTTCTTCCTAATGTTTAGGTGGAATCTTCTTTCTTGTAGTTCTGTGAAGGATTCTGTGAAGGTGGAATCTTCTTTCTTGTAGTTGTGTGAAGGATGTTCTTTAAATGGTGGTGTGTGTGCAGCCAAACAAAAAGTGAGATAGCTATACTTTAAACCCTCCAGACTGAAGAAAGTTTTGATCTTAATGGGACTGGAACTTCTTAGTTCCTTCTGGAGAGGGAAATAAATAATAAACCAGGCCATCCATCAACTGTGTATGTACTTAGTTTTTAAATGCTCACTGACAAATGTTGATCCTGTTGTTGTTTAAAATTAATTTGGAGGTTGGAAGAGCAGGACTCAAGATACATCATAGCCTGTCAACAAACTCAAAGACAAATTAGGACAGACTTAAATAGCTGCTGCCTTTTAGAATTTTCAAAAGTACTGTGCCCACCACTTTTTGTCCCAACAAACCTTCGTATAACCTGTGATGCTATGGATGTAAAAGTAACTTACAGCAAGCATGTCTACTCAATTATCCTTAATTTAGTGGGGCTTACTTCCAAGTAAGTGGAGTTAGGATTTCAGCCTTATAGTTCAATCCTATAAATGTCTATTTAGATGTAAGTGACACTGATTTTAACAGGGCTAACTCCCAGGGAAGTTGATGTAGCCTGCAAAGAATGTTCCGAATTAACATTTTAAGACTGGAACAAGTATTAGGTATTTATGACACTGTTTCTGTTTGGAATTTTTCTAATAGACCAACACAGCTGCCTGTATTTTTTGTTCTCAGACTGGCTTCTACCATACCCCATTACCAATATCATAATCATCTCCTATTTTTTCTCTTTTTGTTCAACTTTTTTGAGTTTATTGCTTTGTAATTGATCCTTCTTAAAAAATGCCTTATTTCAATGACCCTGATTCACCTTACAAAAATAAATCTCTAATCAGAAGAAGCTCAGTCAGCTCTTAGAAATGTTCACCATCTCCTAAGAGTGACAACAGAAATGTTATTGTGACTTTCAAGAGAGTTATGGGCCTCGTGGCAAAGCTGATTACTCACTTCTATATTCAGCAGGAAAGATCTCTTGGCCTCCTCAAGTATTCTCTCCTCAGTAGCTGAGTCCATGGGGAGACTGTTCATCCGCGCTCGATACAGCTGCTTGAACTTGCTGATGTTGGTGACTCCAGGGAAGTTGAAGAACGACAGCCCTTCTCCAGTGCTGGGCAGATGGAACATTTTCTGAGCGATCTTCTTCAGAATCTGACCCCCGGACAAATCTCCCAAGTATCGCGTGTAAGCATGGGCCACCAAAAGCTCAGGTTCGTACTGGCCCACGTGGTGTAGCCTGTCCACGTATTTCTGAGTTGCCTCGTGACACTGGATCTCCTTCCTCCACATGGGGCCATAGAAATACTCCAAGTCTTCCTCCAAAGCTGCCCTGCGATTGAGCTCATTTGGGAAATAAACAGGGGCATAGACTGGGTTGTCCTTATTCCGCTCAGACTCTTTCTCCAGGGCAACATAGACGTAGTACAGAGAAGCCAGGTACAGCTGAAACAAAGGATGGAAGGGAGGGGAGAAGCTTAGCTGCAAAGTCTTCCTTTGGCCATACAGTGGGGTAGGAGAGCTGAAAATAATGCCAATATATTTTGCATCTGGCAACCAATGTGCCCCTTTGGTTTCAGATAGTACATGTGTAGAAGAGTCTAAAAAGCCCAGGACACAAATTTTCACGGCCCTCTAGCGGCTATGGTGACTCATTTACCAGAAGTCATGTATTTGGCATTAACTCTGGAAGTGTATACTAGATTCTGACAAAACTAAGTCTCCTGATGTATATTGTGCTCTGATGTATATTGTGCTCCAGGAGGCTTAGTTTGGTCAGAATTGAGTATACACTTCTATGTAGAGAACCTATTGTGTTCAACCCCTAGCACATCAGACTTGAATTAGATGGGATGGCAGTAGTTCCATGTGCTTAAACATGGAGTGCAGGGCTGGACATACCATCCAATGCTGGCTTTGCCCTAGCAGAAAACATTTCCATTTGCACAAGGTGGGGCACCCAGTTTCCATTGATCTCTCTTAACTTTGGGCTGCAGTGGGTAGGGGGGAATGATAAAAACTAAGTTGTTGCTGCACTTGGATCCTGCCTGTAGGCTAAGGTTACCAGATTTTTTTCAATGAATCCAGGGACATTTTCAACTTCAATGGATTTTGTATGGAGACTGATGTGTAAATCCGGGGACTGTCCCCGGGAAACAGGAACGTCTGGTAACCTTACTGTAGGCGTCTCATAGGCATCCAGTTGATCACTGTGAGAACAGGAAGCCAGACTAATTGAGACATTGGTCAGATCTATTTGGGCTCTTCTTATGAGTGCCCCACCTTGTGCAGGTGAATTTTCCATCAGCAAAAAGCCACCACTGGATACAACACAGCAAATCTGTCAAATCCACCAGCACCTTCCTTTATAGAAGCAATTGGTCTTATTTCTACGTTGCTGCTTTACAAACTCTCTGGTAAAGTACTTTTTGTCCCTGTTGCAAATACAAAACGTGCACACAACTAAATACATTTTAAACATTAACCAAGTTCCATGAAATATTTGAGGTGCTTCCAGACTGTTGATATGTTGTGGGTTCAAACACATTCCAGTAAATTCAGATTGCACCATGACAGTCAATATGGAGCAAAGCCCCCCCTCTCCTCCATCCTGCAAATCAGATAATTTTGCCATAAGGTAAATGGTGGGAAGAAATGAACAGGAAATTCTGGAGTAGTGTTTGTATGATGCAAGGTCATCTAACGACTCCACAAACAGATGTTCACTGAAGCCAATATATAACCACCCCACAAACTTTGTGCAAACAATTCAAGATGAATGCTTGATGAACAGGTTGCCTGGAAGTGACCCTGGCCTAGCTAAACACAGTAAGCAAGGCAGTGCAGCAACAAATTGCCCAACCATTAGAGGAAAGTATTTTGAGACCCACACTCAAAAGGGCTCTCACATGGAAGTTATGTTTCATAGCTGCATGATTCCCATTCATCTCAATAGTAACTGTGGCTAATAACACATCCCTTCTACAGCTTCTTTTGACCTCAGTTCAGCATCTGTGCAGGCAAGGAGAATGCAAAGGACATGCACTGTGGGTGAGAGAGATTCTAGCACTAGTTTAGCTGTCTGTACTGTACATCCCATTCTGGATCCCTGTACTCTATGTGATGGTTATGGCACGGTTGGGCAAAAGAGGAGCACAGTGGGATGCAGCCACCAGTATGAGCTGGGATAGCTCAGTCAGTAGAGCATGAGACTCTTAATCTCCAGGTTTTTAGGTTGGAGCCCCACGTTGGGCAAAAGATTCCTGCATTGCAGGGGGTTGGACTAGATAACCCTCACGGTCCCTTTCAACTCTACAATTCTAAGGTCAAATAGAGATGGTGCATCTGAGCCTGTTCACAACTGCCTTATGAACACACCCTAAATTCCTTCACTCAAAACTTCCTTTAGTCAACCAGCAGTGCAGACTATTATTGCACTTCCCGGATGGCAACTGGGTATGCATTTTGACCTATATAAAGCCCTTTAAGACCTGGATTTCCACACATCTGAGAAGCGGTCGCCTTCTAAGAGGCCAATTGTGAGCTTCCACAAAGTGACCAAGAGCAAAAATGTGACACCAAACACATGTCAAATGGTCTCTCTCTCTCTCTCTCTTATTCTATATTTGTGTGATCGCCTTCCCTTGACATGGATTTATGTGACTGATAATCTTTCGGAACTTGAGGGAGGGCCATAGCTTCGGGATAGAGGAATTGCCTTGTGGACAGGAAGTCCCAGATTCAATCCCTGCCATCTGCAAATAGAGCTGAGAGAGACTTCCTGTCTGAAACCATAGAGAACGGCTGTCTGTCAATGTAGACAGTTCTGAGCTTGGTCTGGCCCAGTATAGGGCACATCCCTATGTTCCTAAGCACCAAAATTGGTTTGGTTTTCATGGTTGAGATCAGTATCTTCTGCTTCAGTATGTATGTGTGTGTGTGTGTGTGTGTGTATAAAATTTCAGAGAGTAATGGCTTGTTGAACCAACTCTTTATGACCTGCCATCTTTATGCTCTCCCTGCCCATTACATTGGTCTGTTGTAAAAGAAACCAGCCAATCGACAAAGAACGGAAATCTCATGGCAATTATAACTGTGTTTTTGCTGGGTAATGTACAAGTCACCTCTCCAGAATTTCACCATGGCTGCTGCTACCTCTCTCCCCCGCCCCCTTGGCTTTGCTCAATCTGTGTTTGTGCTATGTGCCACCTCATTTGGGACTTACACCTAATAATTACCTCTAACTGGTTATACTAGAAGGTTCAGCTCATTAGCATTTGTTTAATAAGCTAGTTCCAGTAGCTCAGACGGGCACACTTGGAAGGCAGATTTTGCTCAAGTTCCGAAATGAACCCAGAAAATTATGCCCTTGCCTGCGGCGTGAAACAGAATGAAAATACAGCAGTTCAGCAATACATGCCAGGGAAATGAAAAAAGTGCAGTTTCTGTGAGGTCAGAGAAGGGCTAGGAAATCTTTCTGTCAAGAGCTACAATCCCTTGGGAGTGATCTGTCAGGGCTCACACTGTCGCAGTGGGGAAAGCTGTAGTGAGTGGCGGCTAGAGGAAAAAGTGGGATGGATGGACAGCCCATCTTCTCTCTTTTCGTCACCCCTTTTCTCTCTCAGTGTGCCCCCCTCTTCTGCTCTCTTTCTGCCCCTCCTCTCCTTCCTCCCCCCTCTTTCCCCCCACTTCCTTCCCCTGCCCCAGTGGACTGCTAGGGGAAGGTCAGATTGCTCTTGCCATGGCAGAGGTCTGAAGGGATCATTTGTTGATGGTTTCTGTTCCTCTTTCTCCTTCTCCTCCTCTTCCTTCCATTGATTTCTCTATACCAGTGTTTCTCAACCTTGGGTCCCCAGATGTTGTTGGACCTCAACTCCCATCATCCCTGAGCTCTAGCCTTGCTAGCTAGGGATGATGGGAGTTGTAGTTCAACAAGACACGGATTGACTGATTTCATAAAACGTATATCCCACTTGATTGTAAAACAAGACTCTTCGAGGTGTTTAAAGTCTTCCCTGCCCCCCGCTCTTGAATAAAAACTCAGGCACAGTACCTTGAATTCATGAAGTGACATCTGTCCCTTCTGGAACCGCATCATGAAATCTGTGGTCTCTGCCTGCTCATGCACCTCTTTGGTGCTTTCTTTCAGGGCTTCTGACAGGTCCTGAGACATTCTGGCGGGGGAGGGAAAAAAATTCAGTGTTAACTTAAGCATCTTACATACCAGCACTTTTGCACAGAAGTAAACTGGCAGTCTGTGGCAAAGCAGGATAAATTCACATCCTCAGTTCCTGACAAGAAAATGGACCCCTTTGTTCTTCAGCAAGGGGCGCCATATAATTAAAGTACATGTCCCCCCTCCAAGAATCATGGGAACTGTAGTTTACCCACCACAGAACTACACTTCCCAGCATCTTTAACAAGTTACGGTTCCCAGGATTCTTGGGAGAGGAGATATTCTGAATGTGCTTTGAATGTTTGGTGTCTATGCATCTAGAAATATGCAATTCAGATACCACCCCCCAAAAGTGGCATGCCTCTGAACAACAAAGTCTTTAACAAATAAGAAATGTATACTGATATAATAAGCTTTCATAAGTAGTCTAATTCTTCGTACACATTAAACGTTAGCCTCAGTTGTCAGGTGTTACATGCATGCAGGCGTCAAGAGAAACCGTGATGCCATATAACACTAAAAAGTACAAATGCAAAAGCACTCTACTCATGAGATTTCTTTTGCACTTCACCACAAGGTCCCAGTTTGAAAAATAAAATAAAGCCATTCCACAGCAAAATCAAAACACCTGACAATAGAGGTAGGTCCCACAAAATGACATACATTTCAAACACACTGCTCCACAGAGAATCCTGGGATCTATAGTTTGTTACTTGGGAACTGTAGTTCTGTACAGATTCCCATGATTCCTCAGGAAAAATAATGTGCGTAAGATGTACGGTGTATATGCAACCAGAGGCCAAGGTAAAGAGGAGCATCTTCAGCATGTGATGGAAGCCATACCAATGAAGGTGCCAGACGGCACACATCTGGGTGAGAAGGGTGTCCAACAGTGCTGGGTGCTGCCACAGAGAATGCCCTCTCCTGGGCAACACACACACCGCACTTCCGAGGATGCTGGACCTACCAAGAGCCTCCCTCCCTCCCTGCTAATCGTAACACCTGAGAGAGTCTGTGTAAATTCCTTCGAAGGGTTTTCTCCAGCCCAGGATTGCCACTCACCTTTCAGAGCGCTGTGCCATTCTCCTCGCCTTGTTATTCTGCGGCCGCTCTCTTTCTTCTCTTCCTCTTCCCTCTCGGCACCTTGCTCCCTTTCTCTCCAGAGTTTGAGAAGCTACTGAGTTAGGCATCTGGTCTCCCCGCATCTTTCTTTATACTTTTGCTCCGAGGTCACGTGCTGAGCCCGGGGAACATCTGACCTCACTGTACAGTTCTCTTTCACCACGCACATGCACGCGCACATACTCCCCTCGATGAGGAAGCTGAACCCGTCCCTCTTCTTCCTCCTCTGGGAAAGGGAGGGAGGAGGGAGAGTCAGCTGACGCAGCTTGACAACTAAGCACAACAACAGGATGTCAAGTGAGAGACATCTCTCTCAAGAATCCTGGGCATTTTGCCCAGGCTGGTTTTAACTCCTTGTCTTCCATCTAAGTCAGGTTAACCTGGAATATTCTCAAGTATGGAATACTAGTACAATGACTCGTGAATATCTGCCACTGCTTTCATGCAAACACTGGGGAGAAACAGCTTTTCGGTGCATTAAGTATTTTTTTTAAAATCAATATGATGATTCATTTATTAATTGTGTTCCCCACCCTTCAGAACTATAGCTCAGTAGCAGAGCATCTGCCTTGGAGCCTCAGTTTCAATTCATGGCATCTCTGGGTACAGCTGGGAATGTCACCCCCCAAAAAACCCCCTGAAGAATCAGGAAATGCCATTCTCTCTGTTCCAGCACGCAATGAGATCCTCAGTTTTCCCTGATTAACCCCCTGATGTTTACTTTGGAACAAAAGTGACCATGAGTTCAGTGGGGATGATTCCTAACACACCAACCCCGCCAGGAAGATGGATGGGGAGATACAGTGGTACCTCGGGTTACATACACTTCAGGTTACATACGCTTCAGGTTACACACTCCGCTAACCCAGAAATAGTGCTTCAGGGTAAGAACTTTGCTTCAGGATAAGAACAGAAATTGGGCTCCGGCGGCGCAGCGGCAGCAGGAGGCTCCATTAACTAAAGTGGTACTTCAGGTTAAGAACAGTTTCAGGTTAAGAACGGACCTCCGGAACGAATTAAGTACTTAACCCGAGGTATCACTGTACTTGTATCTCAGCTTTGCAAATAGAGAAACCGAAGGGTTTAAAAAAAATAAAAAAAATTCATTTTTAAACAAAATACTAACAACCTAAAATGTTTGCTAATATAGAGGCCTGCTTTCTAAGACCAGTAACCCCAGAGTCTAAAATCTGCACTACTGCTGATGGGCCATTTTCAGAAAATAAAGTATAATTGAATCAGAAAATGCAATGAATTGGACTGTATTGTCAACTGGCCGGGGCAGGGCGGAGAGGAAACGAGCCTGACTTAATCTTGTTCCTTTCACTACAATTTTATCTATAGAAATATAAGACATTAGCCATGATGTTTAGAAGAAGTACCACCTCTGCGTATCAGACGTTGGGGACAAACAATGGGTCATTGTCTTCATGTCCTGCTTGTAGGCTTTCCTGAAGTATCTGGATAACTCAGAGGTGGGAAACTTGTGTGGCTCTCTGGATGCTGTTAGACTCCAGCTCCCATCGCCTCTGACCACTGGCCATGCTGACTGAGATTGTTGGGAGTTGAGAATTTATAATAACATCTGAAGGGTCACAGGTTCCCCATCTCTGGGATAGGCAGAAGACCTTTGGTCTGTTCCACTAAGACTAAGGGTATTGTGCTCTTGAAAATAAGTAGGAGATGCTTTTGAAGTAGTACTACATGCTATCTGCAGATCAAGCTGCTGCAAAAAAGTACAGGAGCAGGGCCAGATAAGAAAGGTGGCAACTCTTCACAGAAATTAATGACGGGAACCATGGAACACTAAGCAACATCATAATATAAGGTGGTTCATTGACTGATTGGTCCAATGTAGATGCAGGGCCTCTCCAATATTGACATGTCGAAAATGGCTAGCTGAGGATGTGCATTTTCATTTGTTTTGGCTTAAGAGGAAGGCATTTTGAGCCAAGTGGCTGGAAGTTCGGGAAAGGCAAATGTGTTGACACTGCAGCTGACTCAGTCAAGCTTCTTCACTGCTTCACTTTTCTTCGCTGGACACAAGCAGATCATTCCAGAACACCATTATGAATGCGCTCAGGTCTGTTGCATGACTAGCTAGCTGTCAGGTGCTGACCCATTCATTCCCTGTGTCAATGTCAGATTCCAATGCCATTCTGACCAAAAAATTGTATATGAAATGAAAGGAGGCGCCATCTTGTCCTTTGCCTGAGGCGCCAAAATGTGGCAAGCAGTTCCGCCACTGTGCTCGTTTTGCGTATAAAGTAAAATAATTATATAACAGCACGGGTTGTCACAAGAGACTGATGCATTCTATGAGCTGATATAGCAAAGTACCATATATGTTGATGACTGTCTAATGGTTCCATGTAAGAATGACCATGAAGGACAATTACCACGAAGTTCTGGCGAGATTCTAGTCTAGGAGCAGGAGCAGGGATCAGAGCCTACAAATGACAGCCTTCCTTGCAGTTCACTTGACTCACATACCATTCGCTTTCAGGCATCGGATTTACCTCACAGAGCACCATCGTGTTTTCACAGGTGTTCACTGGCATCACTCATCTATTCATCACAGCTGTCCAAGGTGTTCAATGTGACAGCAGTTTCCCCACTTCAATATGTAGGGACAGAGAAAGAGCAGTATGGGGAAAATAGGGTATAAAACCTGTGCTGTCACAAAGACCCCGCATTTATCAGGATTTAAGATTCCCCACATTTATCAGGATTTAATTCCAGTGTGGTGTAGGCAACTGATAGAACAGAGTCTGGGAAACTCAGGTCTGGGGGGTGGGGGGCAAATGAAGCTCTTGAAGCTTCTCTGTACAGTGGTACCTCGGGTTACATACGCTTCAGGTTACAGACTCCGCTAACCCAGAAATAGTACCTTGGGTTAAGAACTTTGCTTCAGGATGAGAACAGAAATCGTGCTCCAGTGGCACGGCAGCAGCAGGAGGCCCCATTAGCTAAAGTGGTGCTTCAGGTTAAGTACAATTTCAGGTTAAGAACGGACCTCCAGAACGAATTAAGTACTCAACCTGAGGTACCACTGTATGGGCGTAGCCAAGGGGATGCAGGGGGCAGCTGCCCCCTAGATCAAATAAAACAATAGGAATACTTAACTAACTGACCAATCATGACGGTTCTGCCCCCTAACAAAGTCCTATCCCCCCCCAATCCGGGCTATGCCCATGCTTCTCTGCTGGCCCTCAGGACTCCCCTCACTGGCCCTTCTTTCCAGCCTCTTTGCGTGTTCATGCCCAGCTAGAATGTGTCTCTGAACTTTAATCATTCCTCCTGCTTGCCTGGATGGAAGCTTAGAGAGGAGTATGTGAGTCTGTGTAGAAACCAGCCTACTGCACAGACTTTAGGATCACCAGGAGTTGAGGAAATATGCCTCTTTCCACCTGCACCAACCAGCGGTTTTTGTGTGACAGAAAGATATACACCATAATGCAAAGCAGTGATGAGACAGTATGCTTAGTGAACAGCATGTATGTCTTTGGTGACTCCCAGTATCACCAACCACACCCCCCATGATGCTCAACAGTACCCATTGCTTTGCTGAACTTTCTCCCCTCATCGAGTTGTTGAAGGCACAGCACCTTACCATAAATAAAAATAAAATAAATCCAGTTGGTAGAGCATGAGAGTCATGGATTCGAGCCCCATGTTGGGCAAAAGATTCCTGCATTTCAGGGGTTAGACTAGATGCCTCTTGTGGTCCCTTCCAACTCTACAATTCTATTATTCTAAATCTGACAGATCTCTGAAAAAATGGCCACAGTGGTTGGTTCAACAATAGCATTGAAGTATTTCTGCACAATAATATTTTCCTAAATTATCATTATATTCTGTTTTTCCTTTAGAAAGCTTAAGATTGCTTACATTGGGTTTTCATTTAAAGACTGCCCTGGTCCCCATTTCCTTAGCTTCGCCATTGTTACAAGGCTAGATGTTCCTGGACTGTACACTGGGACTTACATGCAACGACATTACCAGTTATAGCACATGACAGTAAATCTGAAAGTCAGCCTTAAGTTACCTCCGAGACTGGCTGTATCTTTTCCAGCTTCAGGGAACAATGCCAGAGGTTAGTCTCCGAGAGGGGTGCATGTATTACTCAGCAAAAGCAATGCCTTCCTTATAAGGGAACATCATGACACAGCAAAATGTGCTGCTAAAGCCTCAAAAGGAAATGCTGAATCAGAAAACAGAAAGTACAGCTGTGTGCAACAGGAAAAAACAACAGCTATTCTGAAAGCGGTAACAGATTTGTTTGTAGAGGCTGAAAGGCCTCCTTGTCAGTGCAAGGGAAATGCAAGAGGGAATGGACAAAGGTTAACAATTATTGAGTGAATTCAACAATTAAGAAAGCAAAACTAGTTTCACAAGTGTTTTGGTAGCACAATTACGTTTGCCCACAGCCAGGCAACTCACATGTTATACTCCTATGGGGCAGTCATTTGTTTTTCTACAGACAGATCAAACTTTGAGCTTGATGTTATGGTTCACATGCCAGGAAAACAGTGAGGAATTCCAAGGACATTTTCCATTAGACATTTGTGTAGCAGATTGTGCTGAAAATAAAAGCTGGAATTCAAAGCAATCAGCTTTCTAGCCATCATGATAATTAACAAATCTGCCAGAACTGCTGAGAAGAGCAGAGGTTACAACATACCCCACTTTACATGGCAAACTGTGTACTTACTCAGTGCTTGTCTATCTCCTCCAGTTCATGAGAAATCTACAAATGATCTTTAATGTAATAAAAAGGTAAAGTTACCCCTGCCCGTCAGGGCCAGTCGTGACCGACTCTAGGGTTGCGCACTCATCTCGCTCAAGAGGCCAGGAGCTGGCACTGTCCGAAGACACTTCCGGGTCACGTGGCCAGCGTGATGAAGCTGAATCTGGCGAGCCAGCACCAGTGCCGCACATGGAAACGCCGTTTACCTTCCCGCTAGAAAGTGGTCCCTATTTATCTACTTGCACTTAGGCGTGCTTTTGAACTGCTAGGTGGGCAGGAGCTGGGACCGAACGACGGGAGCTCACCCTGCCGTGGGGATACGAACTGCTGACCTTTCGATCAGCAAGTCCTAGGCTCTGCGGTTTAACCCACAGTGCCACCCGCGTCCCTTTAATGTAATGCATTCAGTCAAACATTAAACAATGCATTCCATGAAATATAGACCATTTGATAGAGTATGTTTGCTACTAGTTGTGGCTTTCTCTATCATGGCTGAAGTCCCAAACTCATCTACTTGAAAGTAAATTACAGGAAAATAAATTGGATTTATGAATAAACACGGTTATATCAGGGTGTAAGAGGCTGTACCTGATCTTTTATTCTCACAGTGTAGAGAGGAGCTGTGAAGTAATGATCATATATTTAAAATCAGGAAAGTTGTGGATTGCTCCAAGTCATCAAATCTTTGGGAAATGCTTGTATTAGTAATGGCCAATGGACCCCCAATTTGCACACTGGAAAGTTTTCCCTTCAGTCCCATACCACAGCAATAGTGCTTCCTGATGTGCTTCTCTCAGTCTCCCTTTCCATCATAGTCCTGTACTTTCGCACTTGTTCTAGACCCCCATTCAGCAAAATGTGTGAGGACACACAGTGTGTCAGCTTCACCCCAATGTCCTCCTGTACATTGGACCCATCTCTCTACTCCTGATCTTCACACATTCAGAGATTCTTAATGTTTTCAGCTAAGTGTACTGACGATCTATCTTCAGACCATCTGGAGACTGGAGTTGGCAAGGCTGATGTGCAAGGGGGTGTTCAGGATCAGACAGGTGTTCATGGTGCCAATCACCTGAACACACCTATAGTTTCAGTCATTATGGTCCATGTTCTAGTAGAACTGTAATTCCTGGGACCTTAGCAGAGCATCACGCACATCCTTGCAATGCCTTCCCTTGGTTTGTTTCATTTGCACAAAACCAGCAGCGTTTTCCCCTCAGGAAACTGTCCAGATTAATCTAGCCAAGCCATTTTGCAGCCTGCTGTAACATACACATGTGAAAAACAGCCACAAGAACATCTCCTGTTAAGATAGGAGCCAGCATCTCCACTTGCAAAAGTGGTTTGATGCCTTGACAATGAGTCTCCTGTTGGGGAGAAAAAGACCCAGGTGTGGCTCACTTGGTGGGTCAGAGCTGCATCAATAGTCTCCCAGCAGCAATGTTGCTGCGACTTAGTGAGAGGAAGCTGTGTGGATGCACTTGTGGGAGCAGCCAACAGGTTCTTCTAGTGCATCTTCTTAGCTTTGACCTTGCCACCAGCTCAGTCCTCCCTTCCTCGTTAAGTGCCAACAATACCACTGCTAGGAAGCGATTGTTGCTGTTCTGCACCATGGCATGAGCCACTCCTGGAGGGACCACATAGCTTAGTAGAGAGCTCATGTTTCTTTGCACACAGAGGGTTCCAGGTTCAGTCCCTGGCTTAGAAGGGTCAGGTAGCAGGGGACATGGAAGACTTTCCCCCTTAGCTGCCAGAGAGCTGTTACCAGTCAGAACAGAATAGTATTGCAACAGACCGAGTTGGCAGAATGAAATTGGCCAGATTGCTGGATCTGGCCTGAAACTGCAATGCATACACACTATGCATGCCCAAATGATTTTGATTACATATTGGTTCACCTGTATAATATTTGTCAATCACTAGATCATATAGGCTTCAGAGCGTCTGAATCAGCTTAGATGGGAGGGCATGTGGTTCTGGGCTAGACTCACAGCAGATGTGAATACAGAGCCTAAGACTGGATTCAAGTCAATCAGTCATTGGCTTGGAACTGCCACAGATCACAAAGGCAGCTTGATAGGCGAGGCTCATTTTTGTGTAGGTGTGAGATCAGGAAAGTCATTGGAACGGAAAGGAGCATAGTGAGTTCTAAAGGGCTCCAAGGGAGGCCAATAACCCTGCTCAGTTGGTCGAGCAGGAGACTCTTAATCTCAGGGTTGTGGGTTAGAGCCCCAAGTTGGGCAAAAGATTCCTGCATTGCAGGGAGCTGGCCTAGATTGCCCTTGTGGTCCCTTCCAACTCTACAATTATATGATTCTACAAAATCAGGAAGCTGTTCCACTGCAAGCTGGAGGTCAGGTCATTGTGACTCCTTTAACTACTGCTTGTCCTGCCATACCAAGGAACACTATCCTTAAAGGTAAAGGGACCCCTGTCCATTAGGTCCAGTCGTGACCGACTCTGGGGTTGCGCGCTCATCTCGCTCTATAGGCCAAGGGAGCCAGTGTTTGTCCACAGCTTCTGGGTCATGTGGCCAGCATGACTAAGCCACTTCTGGCAAACCAGAGCAGCGCACAGAAACGCTGTTTACCTTCCCACTGGTGCAGTACCTATTTATCTACTTGCACTTTGATGTGCTTTCGAACTGCTAGGTTGGCAGGAGCTGGGACCAAGCAACGGGAGCTCACCCTGTCGCGGGGATTCAAACCGCCGACCTTCTGATCAGCAAGTCCTAGGCCCTGGTTTAACCCACAGCGCCACCCGCATCCCTACACTATCCTTAAGCAGGCTCAAAAACAAAAAGCATCTCTGATATGACAGAAATGACCTTGATCCTAATGGCAGTATTAATGATGCATCTGGAGAGAAGAGAGCACACAATGTGTCCCAGGTAATTATTGCTTGTGTGATGCAGGTGCATATGAGACATCTCTGGAATGAGCTGATGTACACCTTGCTGATGTACACACACACACACACACACACACACACACACACACACACCAGTGACTCATCGTATTGACATATATGACAGAAGCTGGACCGACACACAATGCAGGAAACCGTCCTTCAGGGCTGTGCTCTGAAGATATAATAGGCATTGTTCTTGAAGACGGGGAATTCCTCTGGACATTTAGGCTCTAGCCGTATGGACTCTTACTCGGGACTTAAGCCCCACTGAACAGAACGTAACCAGGCAAAAGCCTTCGCTGTGAGCTGGAAAGTGGAAAAATGAACTGGGGCTAAGAGATCTGCCTTCTGTGCTTTTGAAATAGTAACATACACTTCTGGTTCTTACATTACAATCCTAAGCATGTTTACTAAGAAGTAAGCCCTACTGAGTTCAGTAGGACTCAGTCCCAGGTAAATGTGTATAGTATGGCTTTCTTGTCTTCTCAGATTAAAAACTTGGCTAAAAGCAGAGGTAAGACACGCAAGAATAAAATATGGTTATTTTTTTGTGGAGGAGGTTCGTTTGTCTTTTCTTGTTTCTTGAAAATTCTATTTGGTTTATATTTCATTTGTTCAAATTGCATTAGTTTTGAGTTCCATGAATTAGCATTTCATCTTAATATTTGTCTTGGAGTGTTTCTCCGCTAATTTCCCTTTTCAAAAGAAAATTGCTGCTCATGGACATCAGATACACACTTTAGTATATGTATTTTGCCAGAATAAAGTGCCAGTTTTGAAGAATGAGTGTGTTTAGGGTCATGCATTGTTTCAGAAAGGACAAATGAGGTAGATTCATGTTTAGATGTGAACTGAATTGAATTTCTAACCCAATCACTGGCTCTTTAATTACATCTGTTGAGAACACAGAATGAGCTATTGGTTTGCCTAGATGGCAATGGTAGCTGGATATAACGTTGCTGCAGATCTCTCACTCTTTCATGCCAGCTGAGCAAACATGTTCTTAAAAAAACAACCCTGTACTATTTGACTTGTCCTAAATTCAGGGAAATATTAGACATGACCTACTCAGAGTCACAAAAGTCATGACATTGTTAAGTAAATCTGTATAGCCGTCTTTCTTGACAAGTTCAGAATCCCTTAGAAAGCTTACTGTTCCTGCTCATGCTGCGTTGCATTAAGTGTGGAAGTCTGCCAGCTTATAAACCAATGCAACCCATCTCAGTTTTTTAAAAAAATAAATCTTTCAACAGAGGACACAACAGGGTAAAAACTCTGTATAAGAAATAGGTGTAGTTTTAAGGGCATGTATTATTCATACTTCCCCTGGAGCATTCATTAAGGAACAGAAAGAGTTAAAGGCACAGCAATCAGATCGCTTGGAAAAATAGTTGTTTCTAGATCATTCTGAAGGTATAAAAAAGAAGTAGGGATGTGAGCCAATGCATACAGCTGCAATCTCAGGAAAAGCAGCAGGAAACCATTTGATTCAATACAGGCTCACATGTTCTCACCACAGTGACTCAGCAAAAGTGGCCTCAAAACTGGAACAGCTTACTCAGCAAGTGCGGAGAGGTAAACAAAGCCTACCATGACACAGCAAGATGTAGAGACAGAGGCATGACTTGGAAGGTTCTTGAGAGGGTTAGTCAGCACAATTCAGACCATTAGCTCTTTCTCTGTACAGTGTGCTGTTGTTTTGTAGCTGGAACTCATAATGCAGAAAATATGGCTGAAGGGCTCCTCCAGATTGATGTGGGTTTTTTATGGGTCAGTAAAAAGGGACAGCAAATAGGAAGAGTTGGAACATGGGGATGAGTAGCAGAGCATCCATTTGTCCTAACTCCTTATTCCCCCGCCCCGACAGTAAGCCTGTACAATACATAAGGATCATGTTGTTACACCTCCCCTCTGGAGGAATCCTCTTTGGAAGTTGACTTGGAGCTCCTCAAGGCAGACAGCACAGAGGAGCAACCAGTGTCAAAGGGATTGTGAGGCACAGCAGGGGAATCGGGGACTTCAGGGGTCACAGCAGCTCAACCTCTTCCTCAAGACAAAGATAACCGCTTCACAGAATCAGCAGCAGAAGCTGAACAGCTGTCAAATCCTAAGGAGCTCAGGCACTTAAAGGTGAAGTCTCAGCCAGACACTAGAAGACCGAGTGTGTGCCTGAGGAGCAAGTCCTCCAGAGTAAATGTATATGTGAGTAAGCTTCACAGGTAAGATGAAATATGCAAGCCACATATTTCTTGTGTGTTCTGGGTGAAGCCTTGGAAGGTCAGGTTTCAAAGTCTTCTTCTTCCAGGCTCAGAGTGGTGGAACAACATCTCTGCACCTTGCCACCTTGATGGTCACTAGACCACCCCTTGTTTGGACCGTGGACTGTAAGAACATAAGGTGGGCCTTGCAGGGTTAGGCCAATGGCCCATCTAGTCCAGCATCCTGCTCTCACAGTGGCCAATCAGATGCCTATGGGAAGCCCCAAAGCAGAACCTGGGAGTAAAGCATTTTCCCTGTGATTCCCAGTGCCTGCCATTTAGTGGAGTTGGAACATAGCCATCCAAGCCAGTAGCCTCTGAGAGCTTTATCCTCTGGACCTCACTTCTTGTGTTAAAGAACTGCTTCTTGTTCTTCCTTCTTCTTTCGCCCTCCCATTTAGACTCCAGACTATGGAATGACTCTTATTCTTGGACTTTCTCTGTTAACTCTTAGCTGCTCACCTTGAGGCTTGGTCAACTAATCTTGGGCCATCATGAAATAATGATCCAGTTCTATGTGGATCATACAAGAGAAGAGGGGGAAATAACCTTCCTGTGGGTTAAAAACGGTCATGTGAACTCAGCCCTAAGAGTTCCACTGGCAAAAATAAGAAGAGGAAATAATTTCCGCTACAAGCAGCAGTTATGTGAAAACGCAAGGGAATATACTGATGGACATATCACAAAAGTTGATACTATCAGCAGTTTCTATTGAGTTCCAGTTCCACTCAGATATGCTCAGCACTTCTAACAGTGGCAGACCATGGCATCTCAGATGTCAGTGGCACTCTGTGCGGTGCCAAAATCTGCCCCCTCCCCAATGCCTCTTGCTTTCTATTGAAGTAATAGTGGCAAAGCTTGCTCTGGCGTCCCAGAAATTCCATGCCCAGTGCGATTGCATTGGCTGCACTCCCCAAGAGATGCCTCTGCTTCTGAAAAGCTAGGAGATAAATATCCAGTATTTAGGACTGCTGCAAAATGGGATAGTTGGAGTGCCTAGAGTAGACTGTTCCACTTTAGACTGCAGGGAAGTCGTAAGACCTGAAGTCTTAAATGGTGTAGACCATTCAACTCTTTTCAGATTGTTACCACCTCATTCTCTTGCATATGTAGGTAACGGTAAAGGACCCTTGTATGTTTAAGTCCAGTCAAAGGCAACTATGGGGTGAGGCGCTCATCTTGCTTTTCAGGCCGAGGGAGCCGATGTTTGTCCATAGATAGCTTTCCGGGTCATGTGGCCAGCATGACTAAACTGCTACTAGCACACGGAGGACTGTGACAAGTGCCAGAGCACATGGAAACCTTCCCTCCACAGCGGTACCTATTTATCTACTTGCACTGGTACGCTTTTGAACTGCTAGGTTGGCAGAAGCTGGGACAGAGCAACAGGAGCTCACCCTGTTGTGGGGATTTGAACTGCCGACCTTCCGACTGGCAAGCCCAAGAGGCTCAGTGGTTTAGACCACAGCATATGTAGAAGAGACTGAGATCGAATAAAATGCGTAACAGCTGGATGGAGGGAATAAATCAGAAAGAGCAGCAAACCAAAATGGAATAGGCTTGTCCCTGTCATTCGCATGCAAAATTTCTTAAGAGAAAAGGTCGTTTGAATTGGGGAAGTTCTGATTTCTCAACTAAAGCTGTTGTGTCTCTACTTGTCTGTTATATCTCTGAGAAGCCAGAAAATCAAAGGTTTTAGAAAAAAGGTCTTAGAAACCAGGATAATTTTTATTTTATATTAAATCAAAGTTCTGCGGAATGCTCTTCTTGGGAAGACATGTCTGGCACCTTTGTGGTCAGTCTTTACATGCCAGGCTAAGACCTTTATGCTTCCCCAGGTCTTCAATGTTGCCTCTTATGCTGGTCGCCACCTTTTAAGTTGGGTGTGTGTGCAGGACCCCCTCTCCCCCTCTGCTCACTGCTTTCCCCATTAGTTACTCTGAGCCAGAGAGGAGAGGTGTGATTTTGTGCCCTCTGACACACCCCTGCCCTCACTCAGGCCCGTGACAGTTTTATGTATTTTGTACTGTTACTGTTTGTTGTACAAACCATGAGATAACCATGAGTTATATCCCATAGACAAACCATGGCTTCTCTCCAAAATTTGGTTTCTTCTCCAGCTGCTAGTCTTGGGTGGTGTGTCTGGACAAAGCACAGCGAAGGAAGGATGCTGGGTTCACATGTATCATGAAGCCATAGTTAAAACAAACTAAAGCTCGTAAGCCACCAATGAGCCATGGCTTTTTATCATGGTTTGTTGCCAGTAAACGAAGCACAATTAAACCACTGGGCACATAACACTAAGTTATGATTTAATGAACCATGGTTTAGCATTGCGTGTGAAACGGACCATTGGATACAGCAGCAGCAGCAGTTCTAGCGACCCTGTAACAACACATCTCTGGTGCCAGAACAATGCAAGTATAGAATTGCTTTGCCCAATGTTTACAGAATCATAGAATTGTAGAGTTGGAAAGTAGCCCAACATTGGCACATCAACATTTAGGGTGAAACTTAACCGCTTTTTCATATTATCCCAATTACTGTAATCGTATATTTGTACCCGAAGTATTAAATGCAAAGCTCCTAAAGGATTGCCCCTTATGTGAATGCAGCCAGTGTTGCAAAACTGTAGTTACCCTCAAAATAATGAGCCAGCTTTGCTGTATTATAAAATTGCTTAATATTTTAAAATGACATTTGCAGTTTTGCTTCTGCTTTCTGAAACTTGCGCTGTGACACGTCAAGCATTGCTCAGCAGTCAAATAGGGTACTGCTGCCTCTATTTTCTGATAGAGCTCTTGTACCTTCACAAATTCTTTACAAGGCAGAAATAACACAGGAGCTGTTTTCCCCAGCTTGGAGAAGTAGTCTTAAACATTTTTAGAACATAAAAAGCCTGTAACAGCTTGCCTGAAATGCAAAATAGGCACACGATCATATGCAAGGTAATCCATAAGACGAGGAAGACAAAGAACCGTAAAGTAAGCTCTGCTGACCTCTGCTGGCCTGTTTGTTTTGGATGCAAGCTCTTTTACATGGACAAAGAACAAGATTTCTGCATAGAGAAAAAGTGCGAAACTTTTAAGTCTGTCACAAGAAGTGGCAATCTTACCCGGCTGTATTTCCCAGGACTTATGCAAGTGGATAGGTTGAGATTGGCCAATAGCTCCTAGCATATAGTGGCATGCCTACATGTACACTCTATGTAACTTTATGTACATGTAACTTTATGTACACTCTGTACACGGATTTATTGGGTTTCCTGCTCTAAACAGAAGTACTTTTTTGTGTGAGAAAAGTATAAAAGAGTGAAGCGGCTGCCTGTGAACATTGGCTTTCCCTGAGCCCTGAGCCACTGGCGATGGTGCCTGGTTGAATGGCTTAGTAGAAGACAATTTCCTAGAGACATTTTAAGAGGCACTGTGGCTTGGCCCTTCCATCCCCACTGCAGGGAACTAGTTCAGCAGTCATGAATGGAAAGCTCTGGCTGGACAGAGGAAGGACAGAAATCTTATGCTCTCCAGGCCTACAATTTTTTTGATCAGGAGTAATGGCTGATGAAAATCATTGAATACACAGAGATGGCAAAACTGATAGCGGTGATAAGAGCCACAGGTTTAGAATCTTTCAAGGAGGACTGGAAACCTTTTCCGGTCTATCTAAAATAAAACTTCTCATATGCAAAGTCCACAGTGGGGTTTGAAGTCTAAGAAAGAAAAAAAAAATAGCAGAACATATAAGAACTTTGTTTAAAAGAATGAAACTGGATATGATGGAATTTTAAAAACACAATTGCATGTAATTGCAATTATAAACACCGAGGTTGAGTGAGCGGGAATTCATCAATTTTGTAGACTAGGTGAGTGATGAAGTGTACCTTTGAAATGAAATGAAATATTAAAAGTGTGTGTGAGAGAAATTATTTTTAGTTTGGATGTGATGGCTCTAGTAGTAAATACAGATAGTGTCTGATACCAGCAAGAGCACCATTGTTCCTTTCCTTCCACTGCCTTCCCAGACAGGACTCTGTTGAGGATGCAGAGCCACCATCTCTTGCTCAGAAGCCCAGAATCTTCTCCTGCTCCTCCTCTTCCCCACCTTGCAAGGTGGCATTTTATGCCAGGAGGCAAGGCCCACACTTCAGTGAAAGCACGCACATCTCTAGTGAAGTCAAATATTGTCTTTAATAAGGAATATAAAAGGCAAGTCTCCCAGTTACATGGAATAATTCGGTATTTCACCCCAACAAGCTCCACCCATTAACACAGTGAACGCTGTTTCCTCGGTGTGTTTTCTGATAATGCACAAAAAGTGTCCAGCCTCTGCAGCAAAGAGGGATAGTTTGTGAGGAGGAGCTCTAAGGGAAGGTTATGGCAGGGATAGAGAGATCATGATCAATAGGGGCCGTATGAATTAATTTCAGAAGAGAGGCTGCCTCCTGGATGTTCCTGTTTAGGAGGCAGGAAGAACCCAGTTTTAGAAGGATTTGGTACCACTGAGAAGACATATGCCTCCTTCCCTGTGTTGCTTCATGAGAAGGTACCTGGGATGGCTACAGTGAACTTGGGTGTTCTCAAAGCAGTCCTTACACAACAGGCAGTGTTGTAACAGAGGCCCGCTGGGGTTGTTACCCTACTACCAACAGTGTTCTCTGGTCATACAAAGGGTTTCCATCGTTCCTGCTCAGCCAGGGGAGGGCAAAGGATGGAAAAGACACAGACGAGCTGCTCTGTTTTACAACGCAGTGCAGCTGCCTGTAGGGCTGGTAAGAAACTACAGAGCCCACTACCGATTTCCAGCATGGCTTCTTAATAGTCTCTTCATCACGAAAGGAACGACGAAACTGTCTTGCCCACAAAGGAGGAAACCCAAGCCCGTCGACTCACCAGGCGGCGACCCATTTAGCAGCTCTGCAAACCCTTCCCGCTTGTTTCTCTCTTGCGCCCCCAAATGCAGCAATGATTAATCTAACCCCAAAGCAGCCTAGAAAAGGAGGCAGGAGGAGAGGAAAGGGGTGGTGGGGGAAAGGTGTCTCTTCCCCAACACACTCTCCTTTTGCTTCCCTCCTCTCCTACCCCAAGAAAGAGGAGTGCAGTGCAGCACACAGGTCCTCTTGAAACCACAGCACACCAGTCCACAGTAGGGTTCATAAAGCAAACATCGCCTCCTCTTCTTTCTCCTTCTTCCGCGGAGGGCCAGAGCTGCTGTTGGAGGAAGGAGCTCCAGTTGGGGGACTGGGAAGCGTAGGCAGCCGTTCTGCCACTTTTGCTCGCTCTTCCAGGAACTTGTCAAACTCTGGCAAGGAAGAAAAAACGGAGAATGAGCAATCAAATCAAGAGTTGGAAAAGCCCCGACCATTGCTTCTTATGTAATCGTTTCCATGGACTGGACACATCTATAATTCCAGATATATTTGGAGATTGATAGTTCACATTCACTGTTCAGGGGTGCCAATTATAAACACAACGCCTTCATGCAGGACATTTCTACATGATTAAACATGGGAGCAACACATTCCAATAGACCTGTGCAAGGAGAGCCACATTTTGGGATTTTTTAAAAAATCCCATTTGCTGAAAAGCCATTTGCACAGATTGCTCATTCATAGAAAATGTTTTTTTATATATATAAATGTATAGACATGGAATCAATCAGCAGAAAACATCCCATGCCTGAAAGAATTCATTGGAAACGTAACCCTCAAAGGCAGGGCACAGGGTCTGTTAACAACTTGCCTTCGCTGGTGACACCCTTTGGATCCACCGTGTCGTTTCCCTGAGAAAAGAGAACACAAGGAAGTGTGGAAATTATGGCAGATCAAATGAAAGTGTGCAGGGCTTAATTACATGGACAGAAAATCCAATTTTTATTGGGACAGGGACCTAGTGTGTGCTTACTCACCTTGGTTTCCATCACCCATACCAGTAGAAACAGACAGCATTTTAAGGCAGAAACAGGATGACATGTGGATACCAAAAGTCTACTTCCCCAAACTACCATTTTAGTCAAACAACAGTCATTGCATTTCAGAAAGGATGAAATGCAGAGAAATTAGTTCTACACCAACATCAGAACAGACAAGACAGTGGAAAAAGCAGACCCTGTTTTAGCCACTAAGTGAGGAGGCTGATTCACACAACTAACTTTCCTGTGGCAGGCAGCTTCAGCTATGTTTTGCCTGCATTTGGTTCATGGCAAACTAGTTATTTGAGAATTGAAAACTCAGGTCATGTTTAGGGTTTACGATGATGTAATCCTGGACTGGGGTGTGTGGAAATGAAATGACCCAGGGCAGATAGTGTGGCAATGCAAGCCACACCTTAGCTCAATATACTGCAAGCAGCGGGTGCTTATAGTAGTTTGCAAAGTAATAAGAATGGGAAGGGGCATTAGAAGCAAAGGAAACTGCATAATGACATGCCAGACCAGTGATGCATGGAGCTCAGTGAAGTTGGCCGCAGAGGCAGGCACTGTAGTGCCTTCCAGATGTTATTGGACTCCAACTCCCATCAGCCCCAGCCAGCGTGGCCAATGATCAGAGATGATGTGAGTTTGAAGCAACATCTGGAGGGTATCACACTGGCTATTTCTGCAAAAGGGTTTCCGAACAGGCATCTTCCAGCCCCACATGAAGATGACAGGGATGTCAAACTGTGACCTTCTGATGTGCTTTACCCCTGAGCTAGGACCCCAACTCCAGAGACAGAACACCCAAAGGCTGATTCTAGGTAGCTCTGCCGAGCATCTATTAAAAAAGGTAAAGGGACGCCTGACCATTAGGTCCAGTCATGGCCAACTCTGGGGTTCCAGTGCTCATCTCGCTTTATTGGCCAAGGGAGCCAGTGCACAGCTTCTGGGTCATGTGGCCAGCATGACTAAGCCGCTTCTGGCGAACCAGAGCAGCGCACGGAAACACTGTTTACCTTCCTGCCAGAGCGGTACCTATTTATCTACTTGCACTTTGAGGTGCTTTCGAACTGCTGGCTGGCAGGAGCAGGGACCAAACAACAGGAGCTCACCCCGTCGCGGGGATTTGAACTGCCAACCTACTGATCGGCAAGTCCTAGGCTCTGTGGTTTAACCCACAGCGCCACCCGCGTCCCTGAGAATCTATTACAGATATTTAAAAATAGAAAACTGCCTCATACCATGTCAGACCACTGGTCCATTTAACTCAGTAATGTAGATATTGACTGGTGCAGCTCTTTGGGATTTTAGGCTCTACCACTCACCTAATAACTACATTCATAATCAGCCATCACTAATAAGTAAGTGCTTTGGCTATGTTACTTACCACATCAGTAGAGAGCCACTGCTCAATATCTTCCATGATGGCAGCTTGGGGGACGGGAACCTGGCAGAGAAAGGGAAAACAACAAAGGAAGGAAGGAAGGAAGGGAAGAGCATGAATGAAACCCATTCTTGCAAAAATGCTCTCTTAACTGACAGCCGCTTATTTTACTCAGCACTGTTTTTAGGACCAGTATCTGATGGGAATCCATTTCTTAGCTAATTCCAACATCACTTGAGAATGGTTAGATGATTCTCAGGTTCACCTTTCAAATGGCCTAGGCCTACACCTGACCATGAATGACACTGATAAACAGCTATGTCACGGACTGGGTCTCATGGGTGATATCAATTAAGTAGTAGTTTTAGTAGTGACCCTCAAAGATGGCAAAGTTGTTCAGCCATAAGATCTATCGTGCATACATAGTATTATCCAATATTATGCCACCTTGTGCAACTCTGGGGAAAAGGGCAGGATATAAATAAAATAAAATCAATTGGGAAGCCCTAGCTGATTTTTAGTCTTTATTAACACAACATGAAAAAAGTTCTTATTTTGATTCTTAGCATGAAACATTGTGAAGGGGCAAGCATTTTTTAAATCCAGGATTAGATTTTGGTGAATTGTGACAAGTTGCCTCTCTCAAGTTGCAATGTATTCCAATGAACTTCAAATACCACAGAGCAAACTCCCTGTAGCCATGGCATTTCAAAAATATCAATATTGCAGTCTTTTGCATTCCTGGTCAATTCAGGACACACCATCCTGTTTTTCAAGCTTTCCTCCATAAATCAAAGAGGACTGGAAACTTCTGATTTTATTGAATGAAAGCAGCGAATTTGCACATGCTGAACCACATTCTAGTGCCACAGGAAAGTGCCTCACTGGATTTAACATTTTGCCACCACTTCCTGATGTTAATGCCACTCAATGCTCTCTCTACCGCCACTGAAACAGGTACATCATTATTAGTCAATTGGGATGTGGCATGTCAGATCTGCTAAGGATTCTTCATTCACTTTCTCTCACCCTTCCTGTTCTTAAAGAGTTGGTTTCACTTTAAAGTAAAATTCAGTGAGATTGTTAAATGCAATGCTGTCTGGACCCCTGCCATTCATATTGTCACTTTAGAAAATTGCTGTGTTTACACCTCCAATTTGGAGCACATCTTGGGTCTGGTGGTAAGCCCAGAATTGGTGGACTGGCATGCAGAGTCTACCTGGCTTATCTGTGAACTCCTGGCTGTCTTCAATGGATGGCATGCATTGCAGGTTGCCTTCCTGCATGTCTCCATCTTGGGTACTTGAATGTGCCTGCCCATCTCCAGCATGCCACCTTCAAGTTGCTTAAAACAATTTCGTGGAAGATAATCAAAGAGCAGCTAATGGCCATGACCTTCATTTGCTCTGCTTGTGAACTGTCAGCAGCAGACGACTAGTTATGGCTAGAAACCAAATGCTGGATTATCACTTTATGGACCCTGGTGGGACCCAGGAAAGCATCTCATACAATCTTAACACCCATGGAAACATAAGGCCATGCTAAGACTATTGGACTTAGCTGAGAGGGTGAAGCTGACATGTGCAATTAAGAGAAAAATCATTGTCAATATTTATTAAAGATTGGAAACTCCTTTGAATGAAAAAGAATTGAAGTGGATTTGTATGAGGATTGAAGAAATTATTGGTTTATAGGAAGGAATTATTGGGTGTTATCCTGGAGTGGATGTCTTGAATATTTTTCTATATATAGCTGACAGACGAAGAATCAAGAGTTCTATTCTTTTCTTTTTTCCCTCTTCCTCCCCCGGCCTTTTTTCTTTCTTTTCTTTTCAATCTATTTTTGGATTGTGTTTTTATTTAGATTAGTTTCTTGGCTATTTGATATTAACCATTGTATACTTTTTTCAAACTTTAATAAAATCTATTGAAAAAAAGAAACAGAAGGCCATGCATAAATTCTTTGGTATTTTAGGGGAAGAGCTGAGCTATTGCTACTGAGCATATAACCTGCATATGCAGTCTAACAGAATTCTGTCTTCATCCTAAACAGAAAGGAAGAGCCTGCATGATACATTGGATTGTCTGGAATTATACTGCAATTCCAGGAAATGAGGAAGAGGTAGGTATGGCAAGGAGAAAGGCTAACTTCCTACAATGATTCCTTCCAAAATTGGACCCTGTGCTAACCCAAGTTATGGGAAACTGCTTAAGTGAAAAAAAGTGATCTCCATAATGATGAATTTTCAAAAGTGAGGTTTTCCCTTTCACTGTGAAGAACTTCTTCTCCCCCGCCCTTGTCAGCAATTAGATGATCTCCCAAATTCACAGATCCTTAAATGCAACGAGGAATTTCTGCTTAAAAGAGAGAGAGAGTGCAAGAGCACAGAAGAGAACTAGTAATTCCCATAGGTTACCTTAAGGAGAAGTAAAAGCAAGCGGTTTCTTGCTATTAAGTGTAGGAAAGTTTGCTTCCAAATCAAAGAAAAAGTGTAAAAGCAAAATGTCAGACTCTATCTCACCCAAGAAAGAAAAGATCCCTTTAAAGCCATTTCTCAAAAGCCTGAGCTATTCTTGCCTAACCTTCTTTCCTCTGCCAGGGTAAAAGCTCTCCATCAGACTGGTTAGCATAACTGGAGATGTGCTAAGGTTTGAGATGGAGTGGCACAATTTTAAAAAAAGAAACCAATATCTCCTTTATCCCTAGAAGAGCTTTCCAGGACAGGGGGAAGACAGGATTACACAAGCCAGTTGGTACAGTGTGTGGGCACACCTTGGACAAAGCATCTCAATGGGTCTTCTAATCCTGTAGCCATTTCCCTCCACCGGTTCAACTGTATATATTGAATTTGGAACCACAGAAATCAAAATGACAGACAGCCCAATACTGATCAAGTTACTAGTGTAAGTTCCCCTTGAGCTGGCTCTTATTGGGCATTGTCGAGAGAATAAGCGAAAGTGGCAGAAACCTGAAAGGGTTGGTGCTGCATGGAGGATATGGAAAATGGTGTGTCATTCATGAGTTCCCTTCTGTGATGTGGCAGCCTAAGAGCTGGCCAGTAGTACTAACCCCTCATCCCATAGATGTTCTCACCTAGTGGGAGAAACATCTCTAGTCTCCAGTGCAGGAGGAAAAGACAGCAACGGATCATGGATATTTCTTGTAAAATTATGGTACAGATCCCTGGATTGTGAAGCTAGCTGAAAAAGGCTGGGTGGGGGGAGGTTATGTTAATGGATTCAGAGATCAGTTTTTATCCCACTAAGGCAGGAATGGAAAATCTCTAGCCTGCCAGGCCTAGGGTTGCCAGATTTCAAAAAGTAAAATTCCTGACACCCGCAAAGTTGTTGAGCTTTTTTTTAGGAAGACCCCAAAATTGCTAAGCATTGTTGTTGAGCTTTTTAGGGGAGACCTCCCCCCCAAATAGTGATGTTAAGCTTTTGGACCTGTTTCTACTGCTTTTTCATATATCCAGGTTTTCCCTTACATTTTGACGCTTGGGCAAAATTTCCCCAATACCATTTTTACACCTGGAAGCCAGGACATGTCAGAGGAGTTTTCCTGACATATGGCAAACCTAGCCAGGCCTCTCTTTGCTTCTGGCACTCCATTATATGTCCCTATCCCAACCTGCATTGAACTGGCTTCATGGCCAGACTGCCATGTTTCAATTCTGTGTGCTGATAAAGGAGCTCTTTTCTCAGTGCACAACAAGGAAGGCAAAGTAGAGGCATGTGTGTCAGACATAAAGCATGTGATGTACCTAAATATGTATGCTTTAGCCCCATTCATTCTGTGTGCTGGCCCTGCCCACTTTGGGCATGAAGTCACAAACTACTTTCCTCCAAGGGAATCCCCTGAGGGGAAAATATTCTGCACTGTTGCACTATGTTGATGAGAATATAAGGCTTAAAAATGGTTCCTTGTTTTCTTTCATTGTGTTAAGATTTCTGCAGTCCACGAAGCCTTGTGGACGGTGGATTTTATTACTGGGAGAGGTTGCTTGACTTCCAGCCCAGCCACATTACTTTCTCTGATGTCTGTCCCCACACACTGTTCAGCCAACACCGCACCCTTGCATAGCAGCCTCTATTTTGCTCTTCCTTGGCAGCGACACATTCTCACCATTCCTTGGCGCATCATCCAGTTTGCGATTGGGGCTCCATCAGTGGAAGCACCTGGCTCCGGCTAGTTGAGAGAGAGTTTGCTTTCAAAGCAGCTGGAAAAGGTGGGAAATGTGGGGCAGGGTAGGGAGAAATGCAGATGCCTTCCAGGATAAAGGGCTCATGAGCTCAGAAGGGAGAGCAGCTCCCCCCTACAAATTAAAGAGAGATGGAAAATTTCCTACCTCCTTCCCATTTTTGTTGAACACAAACAGAGTGTGGGAGAACCCCCAAACTGAGCTCATAGCTTATGACCACAAAGATATAGTTGCATTGCCTCTGGGGACGGAAAGGTGTACAACCCCAAACCAGTTTCTTTCCCTATGGATGGGAAGGTCTGAGTTGAAGAAGGATGGCCTGCTAGCCTTCTAACCCAGACCTTGAAAGGAAGCAGGATTTTAAAGCCTGTGTGATCGTAGTTAGTCCAACCTCATATAGTTAACAATGCACTGGCCCAGGGGCTAATCTGGCTGCATTCCTTGCCAGACTGCTCCACACCCTTCTCAAGTGGCTTAATAATATCTCTTGACAGAGAGACAGAGAGACAAGAGAGAGAGACAAGAAACCTCTAATTTTGTGTGGCTGGAATGTAGCCTACAGTATGATGGCACAAGTCATATCCTTTGGTCTGCCCACCTTTGCCTCTGTGGCCCCTGGAAGGTTTCTTAGGATGGAATGTGGCCCTTGGACTGGAAAAGCCCCCCCCCCCGGGTGGATCCCCTAGAAATTACACCCCCAAACCTCTTTTTACTGATTTTTGTGATTTTAAAATGCTTATTTAGTTGCAGGCTTTTAAGGCTTTACATCTTGCATTTTGATAGCTGCTACTAACTTGTTACAGCTCAGAACCATTTTCAGCAGTAACTGAAAATGACTGGAGTATTACTGAATTATAATTATTTTTACTTTTTCGGCTTACTGATCGAGAATTGTTTCAACAGGTTACTAGTTCTCTGTATGTACTGAATTCTTAAATAAACTGCTTGATATGCTGATGCTTGCTTGTTGTTGTTGTTTTGTGCTGTGCAATTAGGTACTTATGATTTAATAGTGTGCAGTTGCATGTTCTGCCACTACCGCTGTGGGGACAGGGGAGATGTGTGAGTCCATGTTTAGGTGTTAATGAGAAAGGAAAATACACGAAACTATGTAATTAACCTCCAAAGTTGCTCTGATGAACTGAGTGAGCAATGACCTAGGTCCTACTCCCACTAGCTCTAGTCAGCATGGTCCATAGTCAGGAATTTTGGGAGTTGTAGTCCCCCTAAAAACCCCATACGGAGGGCACCATGGTATACATGGACCTACAGCTGATGTCTTGGGAAGGCAGGGGGCTCATCTTTTACACTGAGTGCTCATGGAATACTTTTATAGTTAGCAACTCACCGCTGCTGTGTTCTGTTGCCGGGCATCCAAGGCTCCAGCTAGTCCTTGCCTGGCCAGAGGGTCTTCATACTTCACCCTGGTAGAGAGAAACAGGTAAAAGAGAGAAAAACCAAGCGGAGAAGCTACTGAAGGTTATGCGCTGTGGCATATCTTTGAAACTAGATATAGAAAATGGATGTGCTTGGGGATCCTGCTTTCCCTACATACACAGGATTGTTTACATCCTTTGTCATAAGGAAGAATGACTGAAATCTGGTGAACGTCAACCCCACACTCTCTCATTGACAGAAGGCCAAGCTGGAATAATTTTTGTGAAAATGTTAATATCAAAAGGCCACTTACTAATCATTCAGCAATTTTTCAGGCTGAATGCACATGTGCTAGCAAGAGCCCTAATGGGCTAGGATAGTCTAAGTGATCATTATCTGAAGTACTGATTTATTTCTAAATGGACACTCTTTGCCCTTCGTGACATAAGCTCATAGCCCAATTGGATCAATCGCAGCACCGTGATGCCATTGGGTCTAATATGTGATGCTGATTAGGTGGGATCACTTGAGGAGGGAACGAAACAGAGAAAGAAACAAAGAGCACCAGGGCAAGAGCAGGGGAACGGTTGTGAATAGTCACAGACAACCATGGAAAAGTTTATAGCATTATAAAAGGTTTTCAGGTTCCAGGTGGTGGAACCTGGACATTGCCTGTTCTAAAGTAGGTCTGAACCAGTGGAACATGGCTCAGTTGTACTTAGGAATCCCAACAAATGTGACGATTATCTATTTGGCTGCCATGAGTGCTCAAATGCATGAAAGAGTGAGCAATGCAATTTATAAACAAATAATAAACAAATCCCTGCAAGGCAGGTTAGTCTGAGAACCAGTGACTTGCCCAAAAGGATGCCCTGTGAGCATTATGGCTGAACAGTGGATTTTAGCATGGCTCATCTATATCTATACCCAAAGCTTTTGCTATTATACTACCTTAGCTCACACATGTATATATGCCTAGTTAGAGATCCCACTAAAACAGGGACAAGCCCTAAAGTTGCACCAATAATCCATGAGTTTGGGGAGAGTTTATTGTGGGTTTTGCCAACAAGGCCTAGCGCTGTGAGTGTCAGCCTTGGTGCTGGTGTCAAACCCAAGCTCAGCCATGTACCAAATGGTTCTAGGCAAGTCCTTTCTCTCCATCCCAACCTGTAACATAAAGAGGGGCTGCCCTCAAGGGTTTGAAGGAAGGTAAAATGATATAAGGATATGTGTCTATCACGCACCTTAAGAGATAGGATATAAATAGAGATTATCCCTTATATGCATACTAGGATACTCAGACCATACACAACCCCTTCATTGCTAATATACACCACACATCTAGAGTTGTGTGTAGAAGTGGAACAACAATGACAACAACAACTTAAAAAGAACATTCTGTGTCCAGACCTTCCAAATTCTGGACCAAGAAAATTTCTGCACCCTATAGTGTTCAAATGAAGTACATATGCATAACTTCTCTTATTTTGTACAACAGATGCTGTGATCTTTACAATCTTGCATGGTTTAGTCTGGTATTGCTAATTATGAGCGGAGTCAAGGAAATATGGAGGACACCGAAGCTTTAACCCAACCACCACTCCACCTCCTGAGATTTCTACAAACACTGCCTCCATGCTTTCAAGCAGAGCTTTATAGACACAGGGACTAGAAAAGTGCCATTTATATATGAAAAATTGAAAAAAAGAGAAAGCTGGGATTCTCAGAAAACTAAATTCTGCACTCCTTATCACATTCTGCACTTTTTCTATGCTATTGCAGAACTGTGACATGCACAGAAACCTGAATGCACTTCTGTTCTACCTAAGCACATGCCCTTAAAATACATTCAACATCCCTCCACATTTCTATTTTGTTTCGGGAGACACGGTGGGCAAACTTATGTGGTGCAGATGGGCTTGGACAGACTTAACTGTTTCTTATTAATCAGTGCATGCACAGCTACAACAAGACCTCTGCAAATATCACGACTGCCCCATTTCCTGCAAGAAATACCTTCAGTTTCAAGACCACCCCGCCCACCCTTTGCCCTCACCCTCCAATCTATGCAGATTATTTCTTACACAGGAAGGCCAATGATTCCTTGGACGATGACATCCCAGTGGTGAGCTCCCCCAAGCCATGTCTCTGTCCCTCCCATGGTCACCGGGAACCGTTCCCTGCTGGGGCCAAGGGGTTGGGCCACTTTTGCTCAAACTTTTCAAAAAAGAGCTCGTCCGTGAAGGGCCCGCTGTGCACAATGGCGTCAAGGATGAAGTAGAGTGCCACCACCATGCCGCTGATGAGGCAGAAGGGCAAGAAGGGTTTGAGGTGCTGCCAGAAAGTCTGCAGACAGATGTTCATGGGGCTCTGGGAAGACACACGAGCCAGCTGTGGTGGTTGCCCACAAAAAGGGTCTCGGTCTGGAAGTGAAGCCGCAGGAAGGGAAGGGAAAAAAGGCACAGGAGAGCATGAGGGGCTGTAGAAGAGACAGTCCTGAGATGGCTTGCTGGCAAGAAAGTTAAAAGTAGGAGGCAGATAGTCCAGTTGGAGAAAGAGGAATAAATAGAAGGAGCCTCTTTATCGGAATGATCACACCCGTCACAGGAGGATCAGGTTTTGCTGGAGAAGTTAACAACGCTCAGTTCCAGGGTTGGGAGGAGAGTGGCCGGAGTGTGCGCCAAGAGGTTGGGTTTCAGTATAAGATCAGCTGCTTCCAGCCTTCTCGCTCTCTGCCTTGTTTCTTCAAAAATCGACTCCACTCCGCACTCAGCAAACTGTTTGCTGAGAACAACATTCGGACAGCATCCTTCTCCCTGTGTCTGGTGTGCTTGACTGGCGCTCTTTGGGAGGGCAATCTGTGAGTCAAGAATTATAAGCCCTTTCAGCGGCAGAAAGAGCTGCAGCAACGGCAATTAGAAGGATGCTGGCTCCCAGCCCGGTTTGCTAAGTGTTGGGGGTGGAGTGCATTTCGTGCTCAAGCGTAACCGCACATGCCCAAAACAAACATCTGTTTCTACAATCAGCAGGGGTCACTGAAAGGCTTCTTGCAGGTTTGCATTACCGAGCCTAGGACTTTTCCCTCAGACACATCTGTGGGTTTTGGAACTACAAGGCCGAATTTGCCGAGTACAATGGAAAAGACCAGATCTTCCACACCTAAGTCCTCTACAGAATAACCATGCTTAGCATTATATACTACTTCCTGAGCATGCAGAGTGCTCTGCATAATTCTAACCAGTAATCCTTCAGGCAGCCAACCTGAAAGATAGGTTGCAATTATAATTAACCCCATATTGCAGATTTGGGGTGGAGGGGGAAAGGGTGGCTGTGAGAATAGTGGCTGCCCTGAAGCCAACTGGTGAATTCATGGCTGAGGTGAAATTGGCCTCAGGAACTTTCTCGTAGTGTTTAGCTGAAGTGCCAGACTCAACCTATTTGTGGGAAGTAAAGGAGATGGGGAATGTTTCAAGGTAAGATCCACTCAGTAGTCACTGGCCATCAATTCCTCATCCCCTTGATGTTCCACCATGATGTCCTGTTGCACAGGGGAAGCGTTCTGGGGAAAACATTTGATGGCCCTTCTTCCCAGAAACCCCCACAGCTCAATGGTACATCACGGTATAGCATGTCAAGAGGCTTCTGGGGGAAAAGACTGTGGCTGTCAGAAGGAACACTGACTGCTTCAGCTGTTACTACCATGTGGTATCTGTGAAATAAGGCATAAGGATGTGAACAGAAGGATGTGAACCCTTGAAATTGTCGCCAAGTTGCTCAAAAAGTTTTCATTGGAGAACTTTTGGCCTACTCTTACATTTCAGCTCTCAAGAAATCTAGATCATTGTGGCTGGGACAGCAAGAGCAAACAAGGTATGTGACTTAAGATACAGATAATGTATGGTGCAGGGGAAAGCAAACCTCCTCTTTACAGGAATATTCATTCGCTGCTTTAAACTCCCCCTCCTCACATAGTTCAAGTCATTTTTGTATGTGTGAGATTTGTTTTCAAAATTAAGGAGGAAAGGGAAATTCCAAAAACTTGAAATTTTCACTCTAGGTTACCCCAGCGAATTTTTAAAAATGCATTTATTTACTTAGTACCACAATAGCTATTTCCCTCTGGGGACTGTACAACAAAATACTAAAGCAAAATATAAAAATTATATGAATTCTGTAATGGAAAGAAGCAATGCTAAGTAAAGTAGGTGTGCATCATGAGATGAGGTTTGTCTCCTTTTCCAGGCTACAAGCATGGGCAACCATAAGAAGCAAAATACAAGTACTGGGTATGGCTGGTGTTTACTCTCCTGGAGTATTATCTGCAGCACTGAAACACAGCTCTGCTCTCCATTTGGCCCACGCTGTTAACAATAAATTATCTATTTCACTGCTGCTAAAATTCCTGGAAGCCATTAGAGAATGACAACATAACAGACAAGGGGAAAAAAAGAGTAGTGGAGAGAGTTTAAGTGCTAATAAAAACTCAAGTCTGCCTTCATTAGTTCTGGTGGGGATGGACAACAACAGCAGCAATAAACAAAACCAAAACAAATCAGTCTCCTAAAAGACCAGGGTTTTAAACAATACAGACAGTCTGCTCTTGAACTCCACCACCAAAGAACATTCAGACTGGAAAATCAAAGATGGGTGTGACACTGGAAGATTCACTCCTGCACTACAAGCAACCCTGCAAAAGGGAAATGGAAGCTGGCGAAAGAGCAGGGACAAACATGTAGGCTTTTTCCTATCCAGAAAAACTGAGCATAAGCAGGGCTGAGCCAACACCGTTTGGAAAACAAAATATCTGACAGCAATTCACTGGAAATAGAAACTATTTGTCCCCAAAGGGCTCTGCACTGACACTCAAGTCCCTAGCGGGCTTCAGCTACACCTGCTGAGTACAAGCTTGTTTGTTTGGTATCTCTTATTAAACATACTATTCATCCTACAAGCACCCTTGATTTCAGTTTCTCCTTTTCCTACTTGTGATACACTAGAATTTAGGACTTATCTATTTGCTTAATCACATGGAAAAAATATCAAAGGGCAGAGGGCCATAGTTTCTAGCAAAACAAGTCCTGCTTTTGAAAAAAATAAATAAAAATTCTGCATGGATATAAACCATACTTTGCACCGAAAGCCAAATTCCTCTGTTTCTATACATTATGCAAACCTGCATAACTTCTCTTGTTTTGAGTATGAATGAATGAACGTTCATTATTAAGCCTGATCAGCCAGCATGCAACTCTTGTATACAACACCTAATTTGCTGCAGCAGGTGCTGTCACTTACTCTTTGCGCTGATCGGCCAAGTTGCTGCCTCGGGTGAGTGCAAACATGTCAAACTCTTCCTCCAGCTTGCCAGAATTGTTCAGGGACTGCAGTCCTGCACTGACGCTGCCGGAACCCAGATCTGAAAGGTGTAAAAAGTCAAGAGCAAGGTAACATCTAACACACGTTCAGATCAGCAAAGCATAATGTGGTATACTAAGATACCTGTCTGAAAATAGGATCACAGGAGGTTTCATTTCTTTTTGCCGGTAAGGATAATTTTATGAAGGGTTGCATGCGCCGTGCCTCCTCTGTAAACTACCTCTTCCCTCCCTCCAACCCACTCATCCTAAGTGCTGCTATCAGGGTAAGTTATGAACATCTGCATACATTTGCTGGCTCGGCATGATTGATTCTGCTACCTTATATTAAATTAATTCTGAAGTTTTTAAAGCAAGGACTGAGAGAACATAAAGAAGAAAAGATACAGCAGCTAGAAGACAGGTGAGCTAGTGGCTCCCAGAATCATGGGGCTGGGGTAGTGGGCAGACAAGGAAACCACACAGCAGAAGGGACACAAGTAAGTTACTCACTCATTTCTGCAAGCTGAGATGAGAGCGTGGAGGCGGCTTCTGGTTTTTTTTCTACTGCATTAGGTCCCACATCAATCAAATTGCTTGCATTTTCTGCATTGTTTAGCTGCTTAAAAGAGACAGAAAATTTGCTTCACTATTTTGAAAATGTTCTCACAGCATTTCTAACCAATCATCATCACCATCATTTATTACTTATATCCCACCCATCTGGCCAGGCTTCCCTAGCGTGGTTCTGCTTTGGGAGGCCACAAGTTTTGAATAATTGAGGAAATCTAAAACACCAATCATCTCCCAAAAAAGTCTGAGAAATTTGGAAATAATGGAATCAGCCCCACCAAGAATAAGACAAAATATCTGAATCCGCCACACTGAGGACTGTGCCCCTTGGTTCTAATGTGCTACTATCTTACCCTTCTAAGAAACATGAATAATAATAATAATAATAGTATTTTTTTATTTATACCCCAGCCACTCTGGAAGGCTTTCAACAGATCATTAAAAACCTTGTTAGCATGCATTAAAAGGAAGGAACACTCATTCACCTTAGCAGGCTGGCCAGATCGGAGCCGTTCGAACCTATGAGAAAGAGAGAGGTGAGCAGATGAGCTCAGGTGGAAGGTTTACACAAGCTGTTTTGCTTGCAAGGGGGTGTGGGCAGGGGAACGAGCAGGGGAGGGGCATGGGAATACCGTTCGTGGCGCAGGAAAATGTTGTTGAGGTTGTCATTGACAATGAGCAGCTCCTCTGTTAGCTGTTCATTGAGGATGCGGGGGATCAGCTCCAGCACACGCTGCTGCATCGCTTTACATGTCCGGTTCAGCTCCTACCCATGGCAAGAGAACGTACATTGTGAAAACTGAACCAAACAGCCTAGGTTAACAAGTGGCAGCTAGTAACCAGCTCGGGCTAAAAATCCGTTCCTACTGCTCGAGTCACTGGTGTGATGGGTTATTTTTGTTGGCATAGGCTAAGCCCACATCAGCACTTGCTGGCCCGAACCAAATTAAGTCCTAACTCACAGCAGCAGAGGCAAACTTGTGTTGCAGCCATTTCCTACCTGGAGCAGGTCAAGGTCGGAGGTTTCAGCTTGTCCTGGCACAAGCTCCGTGAGCATCTCAGACATCACTTTCACATTCCCATTCACCACTTCCAACTCGCTGCGGAGTTTCCCAATCTGAAAGCACAAATACACCCATTAAGTCCAGCTGGGCTTTCCACTCTTAGAGAAGGACGCAGGAAATTACCTTGTATTATCAGACTATTGATTGACCTAGCCCAGTATGATCTGATCTCTCCAAAGACAGGCTTTCCCCCATCCTGCTGCCTGTGATGTATATCTGTGTATACATACGTATGTGTGTTTGTGTTTGTGTGTGTGTGTGTATTAGGACCTGGCCATACCCTTGCTAAACAAATGAGACCTCTGACACTGCTCCTTCAGGCACATTTTCATTACTGTTGTAACTGTGGAACTTGCAACCATGGAAGAACCAGGGTTCCTTTTAATGAAATAGTCTCTTCTCCATATGAGGAATCGAATGACTTGTGGAACACCGGGGGAGGGGGACCCCCCAAGCTGGATGTATTGCAATAATATCACTACACTGTAGAGATGTAAAGGCCTAGAAAAAACCCGGAAAAATTGGAAAAGTGTGTGGAATATTCAAACTATATCAAACTGTGTTTTTTTCAATTTTCCCGGAAAAAAACAGCTTTGGGAAAAAACAGCCCCCCCCCCCAATTTTCCTGTTTCCCCCCAGGCTTTCCCATCTCTACTACGCTGAAGTTGAACCTACCTGCTCTGGTGTCGGTGTGATGGGGGCATCTGTGGCGGCCCCTGGAGAGACAGGGAGAGACACAGGATGCAGAATAGACTCTATTGCTTGAGGGGAGTCTGCTGCTGGTGAATTCACTCCGGTAGGGGAGCCTGAGGTATATACAGTCTAGAGAGGAATCCGTAAAATAAAAGAGAAAGTGATTCAGTAACAGCTCGAAAAAAGCAAAGGATATTCCCCCCCCCCCACACTCTATTAATTCACCCAGCAATGTTCTACGGTGTTTTCTGCTCTCTTTGGCGTTCCCCTGAGTAATTTGTTTATTAATTACATTTATATCCCACCTTTATCTTCCAAGGAGCTCAAGGGAGTGTACATGGTTCTCTTCCCCATTTCATTCATACAACAACCCTGTGAGGTGGATTAGGCCAAAAGATGGTGACTGGCCCAAGGTCACCCAGTGAGCTTCAGGGCTGAGTGTGGATTCGAACCCTGCTCTCCCAGGTCCTAGTCCAACACTCTAACCATTACGCCACACTGGCTCTCCAGTAACGAGCTGGACATGAAGCCCGCCAACCTCCTTACATTCTCTGGGCTGACCATTAATCCTCCTCTATGGCTTCCAAAACAGACTGCCCTCACTGAGATGCACCCCAGCCACAGGTCCCAATGAGCTGGCGGAAACTAGGTTTTTGTCTCCATATGTGCAGTGAGGACTCTAGTAAGCTTCAATGGACTGCTTGCTTTTTAAAACTGAAGAGACTGAATTAGGTCTTGTACTAATGGAGAAATGGCTGAAAATATACTAGGGGCAAACCTTTCAGGCCAGCTTTTCTTCACCATTGTGAAGTAGGAAACCACTTCAGACAAATATAAATGTTTCCAATAATCCAAATGTTGCTATAACTTATAACATAGCACAGAAACCTATCTGCATTATACCTGAATGCAACAGCAGTGCATACATTATTGCTGAAAATGATGGAAACATTCATAATTTCTACACTTTATCTTGAACACAGAATCTGGACTCTCAGTTTGTTCCTCCTTTGCTAATGCCTTTCTCTCTGGTTCCTCACTCTGCACATTAGACCGCCTTTGTATTTAAGCCCTCCCCTCGTCGCCATAGACCAGAAGCAACAGCATGCAGGAGAGTGCTTGGGATTCCATGCAGGCTTGTGAACTGGATGGCGGAGAAGGGGGAGCAGTAGCTCATTGCATCTCTTCCCCAAACATGAAAACTAAGTGGGCTGCCAAAGGTGAAAGAGAATCTCCCTCCTCTGTCCCTAGAACAGAACTGCAGCAGGCTGGTGCAAGAGGAATGGAGCTCTCTGCCTCTCTTCTGCCAGTCACTAGCAAACTAGTAAATATGTTTGCAGGCTAGTAACTTTTGTGGGGTTATTTGCAAGGCTGCATTATACTCTTCCAGGAGCTACGGGCTTAAAAAGACCCTCATGATGAAAGAAAACCTTACCCTTTGTGGTGTATGGATGGGTGAGAGCATATCCAGATCAGTCATGGGAAACTCCAAGCCTTTCCTCCTCAGGTCCTCATAAACAGCCACAACTCCTGTCAGGTCTGGTGTACTACGGAATGCATCTGCCCAGGACTGCAGAGACAGAAAACAGGTACCGCCTCACAGTCTCATAATCTGTCTTCCCTTTCTTAAATTCTCATGGGGGAGAAGAGCAGGGTGTGTTATTGCTAAGAATCTGTAAGAGCACAGAAAAATTGCATAATGTGGTATCGGGAGCAGGATTCAAGTTTCCTGAAAATCTCTGCTTTATTTATTTATTTAGCTTCTAGGCCTTATGGCTTCAAATATACGTATTAAAAAATGTGTCAGCTATGTCAGCTGAAACCTCAGCAGTGGCTGAATAATATGTTTGGTAGCTGAAAGCAGGCTTCAGTGCCTTGTCTGCCTTCTTCTTCCTCCTACCTTCCTTCCTCCGACACTGGGATACATTATGCAAAACAGCATATGCTGCAGAACACATTATGAAAATAAGATATTTTATTATGCAAATTGAATATATCTGTGTGTGTGTGTGTGTGTGTGTTGCAGAATTCAGCTTTTCTTGACTTGGGTTTTGGATTGTAAAGAGTGTCACTTTTTACTTTTTAAGAAACAGAATACACCCAGACCTGAAAAAAACCTGGGTGTGTGCCTCAGCCCAGGTTCAGACTCAAAATAACTATATATAGTGTGGGGGTCATGTTTTAATTCTGTGTCGCTGTTCGCGTGCAGCATGATAGGCAGCCCCTGAAGGGCAGACACAGTGCTAGAGAGATTAATGCACAAAGTAGCACCTTGCCATACTTACATTTGAACTGACTTCCTTTGCTCCCTTCTGTTTAATTTGCTGGGAGTTATTTACCCGCGAAAGAAGGCAACTGTGCACACTTATGCAACTCATCTCATGCACTCACCTGTATGAGGGTCAGCACCTTGTCGTGTACAATGGCCGGAGGATTGTTTTTGGGAAGAATGGTTCGCACCAGCACACCTTCTACAAAATCCTGGCTAGCAACCAGCGTGTGGAAGCGGTGGCCACAGTTTTTGACACATGTTTCAAGGACCTGTAGAACCAAATAAGAAGTCAGTGAAGGTGTTTTAGTTCCTCCTTCCCATGCAATCCCAACTGGAAATATCAGTATTTCCACTGCAAAAGTTCCAAATGGCAGGCAGGCATAAGGATATGTTTTGGTACCCAGGGTATTTCCACTTGCTTTTGATTAAATAAAACACGCACAACATATTTTTGTAGTCTTTTGGTGCTTTCCCACTACTTAATCCAAGATTTAACATTCCAACTCAAATGTTATGCCCCCTTTTTTGGATATACCTCTGAAAGCTTTTTTGGATATACCTCTCAAAGACTTCAGATTGATTTAGCTACTGAAGTAAACAGCATCAAATGATTATAATGGCACCCTTCCCTATAACTCCCCCTGCAATAGATGGCAAGAAGCAAATGCAGAAGACTGTTGGGTTGGGGGTGGGGTGGGAAGAAACTGATGGGTTCTTGTGCTTATTGAGAAAGGAGCATCATACTCACTGTCAAAGCCAGCATCACCTCATGGAAGTTCTTATTCCCTACAATCCTTTTCTTTATGGCTCGGAAAGCATCTTTGGGGCTAAGAACAGAAGAAACAAGATTACAAAAGAACTAGCATTGGAACAGAGACAAAATATGCAGCTGGAATTTGGCAGGCCATAAGGTTTCATCAGTTGTGTTCCTCAGTCGCTACTGTTAAGAACCCAATTCAACCAGCCAATCGAGTCTGCCAAGCTAGCCATTCCCACAATGTCAGTCTCTTATCCCCAAAGCGTATTTGCTTGAATTAGAGGCAGAAATGCAGATAGCAACAGGAACAAGAATTGCAAAGAATGCAAAGAGCAAGCTACAGATAGGTACATAAATTTAATAAAAAATAAGTAACAAAAAGATGTGCAAGGAAAAGTGTTATTTATGAAACATGTCCAAGTAAAGTCCTATATTGTTGTGTCCTTTGGAATGAAAGAGTCATATATAACATGCCAGAAAGGGACAGCTGTTGGGCAAAATCAGAGAAGAATATAAACAGCCCACCTACTGAAGAATATCCTGTTTCAAAGAGCACATTCATTCTGCAAGCTTGAGATCCATTCCACTGGTAGCTTTACAGGAGTAATAGTGAACATGCTATCTGTTGCCATGTTACGGAAGATGAAGAATTCAGAAAGCAAGACATACAAACCAAACGTTATTTATTTCGGCATGTCTTGCTTTCTTGATACTTTACAAGTTTTCTGGATGAAACCCGAAACTTTAGCAACACCTAACAAACTTTTCAATACCAAGGCAAGAAGCTAATTATCTTTGCCTGACTGTGTTGTGGGTGGTTTTCTTTGGCAGGGGTGGGGGGAGAAGGTGGAACAAGATACATTGCGGTATAGAGAAAGAGAAGCAGAAGACAAATGTAACCATGCTAGGAGGCAGTGGATTTTGAGAGCAGTTAATGATGATTGGGGGCTACCCAGTGGTAATCGAAGCCCAACTGCTGTGCTGTTGCCTGGTAGCAATGCCAGAGGACTCACAGATGTGGGTAAAGGGTGGACCAGCAGATGACAGCTTGCTGAGGGTCCCCTCAAACCTGGAGTTAGCCATGAATAGGATTACTAGCCTTCACCAGAGGGCCTTCTAGGTAGTGGCGCCCGCTCTGTGGAACACCCTCCCATCAGATGCTAAGGAAATAAACAACTATCTGACTTTTAGAAGACATCTGAAAGCAGCTCTGTTTAGAGAAGTTTTTAATGTTTGATGTTTTATTCTGTTTTTAATATTCTGTTGGGAGCTGCCCAGAGTGGCTGGGGAAACCCAGCCAGATTGGTGGGGTATAAATATCAAATTATTATTATTATTATTCACATCACCAATGACAGCATATTAAAAGGGCTTCATAATGTTTACTCTGCTAAAAAAAAATACACCAATGAGCCTTGCATCTCCTGAAAACAAATACAGTGGTGCCCCGCAAGACGAACACCTCGCAAGACGGAAAACCCGCTAGACGAAAGGGTTTTCCGTTTTGGAGGCGCTTTGCAAAACGAATTTCCCTATGGGTTTGCTTCGCAAGACGAAATGTCTTGCGAGTTCCTGCGGGTTTCCCCCCCTTTCCCTAAGCCGCTTATCAGCTGATCTGCTAAAAGCCGCTAAACCGCTAATAGCGCTAATCCGCTAAGCTGTCAATGGGCTTGCTTCGCAAGACGAAAAACCACTATATGAAGAGCCTCACGGAACGGATTAATTTCGTCTTGCGAGGCATCACTGTAAATAAAGGCAAACAACCGCCCATGGATTAGACCACACCATCAGATGCACATCTTTCACTCTCACAACAAATTCAGATGGGGAGCTCCTGAGTAGCCTCAGGTAGGTCCCAAGCCCACAGCTAAGCTAGGATGCAAACCCATTTTCCCCCAATGTCCAAGTAAAATATGGAACTTACTAGAACAGACCCAATGAGCCATGATGGTGTGTGAGAGAGATGCAGTCATGCTGAGCTCACGGTGGGACAAATGCCTAGGGTTGGAATAGACACAGGGGCTGCAAGGCAGGTGCAAGGAGATACAGCTGACAGGACAACGCAGCCTGAAGTCATACCACGTTGCAATAATGAAAAGAACAAGAAGGCTTCCTTTATTTTCTGTGTGGGGAGATATCTGCAGCCACGTAAGCACTGAGCTGCATTCCAGAGAGGCACCACTCCTATTGCATGTTGTTCTTGCCCTTCCTGAGGTCGCCAGCAAGCCCACTGAGAGTTATTTATAGTGTTCAGCATGGATGGGTTTGGCATTCCTCAGATTTCTGGATGCCTCAAGCTGGGTTGTTCAGGGTATGTGTATAAGAGAAGAAGAAGAAAAGATTGGCAGGGGGAAATTAAGGATTTGGATGGACTGGAAACTTCACACTTCTTCTTTGCCCCTCTCTGCTATTACTGTACTATCCGTATACCTGAGAGAACCTCAGTTGGAACTGCACTGAATGGGCCAGCTGAGATTTTTCCTGTCTCCGTAGTCACCAGCCTGGAGAGTATTAGACTCCCAGCGAGGGAAAAGAAGGCAGAGACAGAGAAAAAAAGAGAGAGAGAGAAACGGAGAAGGGAAAGGAGGACAATAAAGAAGGAACCCATCGAGCAGTAAGCTGTCCTTGTGAGAAAAGGAAAAGAACAAAAAAAGGAAATGCCAGTGAAAGAATGCAAGACAGAGTTTAATACTATGTGAAAAAATTACGGGAAAGGTCTAATGGCATATCTGGCAGCTGGTGGTACAAAAGGCGGCTTCAAGCAGAATGTTGCTCTGGCAGCATTCTCTTCTGAAGGTGTCAAGGGACTTGGGCTTTTAAGACTAATGACTTACAATGCCAACTCAAGAGATTTTTCTCTGAACACTTTTTCCACTCATACACATTAGCGTAGTAGACTGACGCAAGTCTGTCAGTGAGCATGTGGATAAGGCCACTTGTCTTGTAAGCAGCACTTGCTTCCTTACCCTTCTTCTGTCTCATTAATGATATCACAGATCTCCATGTTGAGGGCCCAGTTTTCGTTCTGTAGGGAGCCATCAGTAGCTTTCTCTGGAGGAGGAAGAAAACAGACAACATCCCTAGATCTGCTTTTGAAGTATAGAATCGTAGTTGGAAGGGACCATGAGGGTAATCTAGTCCAACCCTCTGCAATGCAGGAAACCTTTGCCCAATGTGGGGCTTGAACCCACAACACTGAGATTAAGAGTCTCTCTTTTTAAATTTTTATTTATCATTTTCAATTTCATAATTTAAACAATAACAATAATCCAAAAGTAAAACACACATTTTTTTTTTACTTCCCTTCCCCCTTCCCTAGTTCATTTTATTATTTTCTTCTCCACTACATATTCTATTTCTCCCCAATATCTTCTTTTTCACCGTTTTTTATCCCAGTAATTCTTACTGCTGAATGTACTCTATCACTGCTAACTTTTTAATATGTTTACAATAATTCTCAAAACAATCTATAAAACATTCTTCTTGAAATATTTTTTTCATCCTGATCTCTTATTCTGTTTGTTAATCTTTCCAGTTCTTTATTTCTCTACATTAATTTCGTCTGCCATTCTTCCTTCGTTGGTATTGTATCACCTTTCCACTTCTGAGCACATGCCATTTGTGCTGCTGTTGCATACATAACAGGAGATTTCTGATCTTTAAATACACTTACATCTATTATACCAAAAAGAAAAGCTTCTGGGTTTTTAACAAATTATCTTTTAAAACATTTTTTTTTTCAGCTCACTGTAATGAGATTAAAAGTCTCAGGCTTTATGAATGGCAGCTACAGCAGAACTGAGAATGGAAGAAAGGAAGAGGCAAGATTCCAAATATACACCCCCTGCCCAATAATCTTTTCCCACAACAGACCTAGAAATAGCCTCTATATGGTCAAAAGCACTGGCAGTCTGTGAGGTCACCATGACATCAGTAGCCTGTGCTGGCCACCGCGAGCCACTCAGCTGCCATGTACCTGAATGGTGGCAAACCCAGCAGCTGCTAAACCTTTGCATCACAACACTTTCTGGTACAGGCAACAGGTCCCCATCTCTCATGTCGCCAGATGCTGGTACAGTAGCCTATAAAACAACTGCCTCCTGAGCCACTGCTGTTCCCAGGTCTCCACCTAGCGACAGCTTCTGACTGTAACCAGCCAACACCTGAGCCCTATTCCAGCTTTCTCTTCATGCCGCTGGCTTCAGGCCACTCGCCCTCTGGCAGTGCAAGGATTCTCCTTGCAGTACAGCATCAAAGACACGGGAGGGAAGACAGTGACTTCCTTGTTCTTCTGTTGTGTTGCAAGGAGAATTGCAATGGTGCGCTGAAGTGAAGCAACAGGCAGCTAACATGGCCAGCAGCTAGGAGCAGAATCTCCATGCTGCAAGGCCAGAGAGTAGGGTAAACAACACGGGGGAAACACAGCAGCCTGTTTGTAAACTTCCAGAAATATCTACAGTGACTTTTGTCTTCTGGGTTTCTGGGGGTTTTCCTGTTGTTATTCTCTCTGTTGTTATTCTCTCCTGTTGTTATTCTCTCCTGTTGTTATTCTCTCACAGCTACAATAAACCTACCATTAAAATTATGGACTGGTCATTACTTCATCAGAGGGCAAATGGGCAAACTTTGGAGGGAATCAAATACTTTCCCCCCTCACTGTAGGTTCTTTCACATTCTTAAGGGCTCCCAAAGAGGCCCCATAAATCAAGCCAAATCAGGAGTAAATACGTGTGAATGTATAAGGAGGAGGGAAAATCAAGCTTCTTATTTCCATATGGATCTTGTCCTATGGGAGCCTTCTCATGAGAGGATAGCGGCTCGCCTTAAGACAGCAAATTCTGGGATACTCATTACAAGGCAAATTGTTACATAGTATTTTCATTATACAGTGGCACCTCGGGTTAAGTACTTAATTCATTCCGGAGGTCTGTTCTTAACCTGAAACTGTTCTTAACCTGAAGCACCACTTTAGCTAATGGGGCTTCCTGCTGCTGCCGCACCACCGGAGCATGATTTCTGTTCTCATCCTGAAGCAAAGTTCTTAACCTGAAGCACTATTTCTGGGTTAGCGGAGTCTGTAACCTGAAGCATATGTAACCTGAGGTACCACTGTATTTTTACTGGGGGGGGGTGGGATGGGGAAGAGACACACCAAAATGTCATAGATTAACTCTGGTCGTACAAAAATGGAGAAGCTGTTTAACTTCTTAGCAACCAAATGAGTGGGATGGGTAACAGAATGCAATGAGGGCAAACCCAGTCTTCGTCTGATGGTGTCTCTTTCAGTCGGTGTTACTCACAGCAGAATGTTGAACAGCAAGTTGTTATTACCAGCGTCTCCACCCTGTAATCAGCTCAGCCTTAACCCCTTATGGCAAGTGGGCCCAGTAAGTCTAGGCAGAAGCCTGGACTGTGTACAAAGAGAAAATGGATACCAGCCTAGCAGCAGTGGCACATGAAAGTCTGCAAAATATTAGGCTGAAAGAAAGAGGGAAACAGAGAACAACTCTATCTATTGTTCACAGTAGCATGTACCAGTGGCCAGTGGAGTAGTGGGACAACTAAGCATTATACTTAGAAGAACAGGTTAGGATGGCCATCAACTGTACATGGAAGTGCTCCTCTGCCTTTGACAGGTATAAGGTAAGCAGAACTTCCAACACTTGACTGCACTGCAAATATCAGAAAAAGCTTTCCTAGGAGAATTTCTGAAGCTCTGATGAAAGGGATGGAGAGGCAGACCTATCACTGCTGTCTAAGGAGTAGTCAAGGATGCCAATGAGATAAGGAGGGCTGGAAGTAATCTGCACGGAAAAGGCTTGGCAACAAGAGTCCTTGAAGGATGGTACAGTCGTACCTTGGTTTTCGAACAGCTTAGTTCTCGAACGTTTTGGCTCCTGAACTCCGCAAACCCGGACAGAGTGACTGTTCCGGTTTGTGAACTGTTTTTGGAAGCCGGACATCCGATGGGGCTTCCGTGGCTTCTGATTGGCTGCAGGAGCTTCCTGCAGCCAATCAGAAGCCGTGCTTTGGTTTACAAACGTTTTTGAAGTCGAACACACTTCCAGAATGGATTTCTTCCAAGGTACGACTGTAAATGATAGGTAAAATACATAGCTGCTAAAGTCATCAGATCTTGACGATACACTGAAATTCTCTGTATCAGAAGCTAGCAGTTTTAGTACCTTTTTAAAACAAAACAAAACAAAACAAAACAAAACCCAAAACACACGTGAGATAATTTTAATTCTATTTTCTGAGTATACCATACTCAAATTTCATTAGGTTATTAAAGTGAGGGATACCACTTTTGAATACCTCTCTGTGTAAAAAGACTCACTCACTGAGCTGCTGAAAAGGGGGATACTTTAATATTCCTCTTCATTACATTTCCCTCTGCCTCGGTTCACTTTGCTAACCTCTACCCCAATGTGAAGAGATCTATTCAAGGTCCCAAAATATTTACTTTCCAGAAAGGAATGCAAACAAACTGCACATACTCCTCTAGCTGCTCAGGAAAGAGGCTTACTAATAAGAAGAAAAGTCCAAAGGAGCAGAATTCAGCCAAACAACTAGATGACTATTAATCCACCAATTTAGAATCCAGTTTTATTATGGCCAACAGCAACAGCTTTGGAAGTTGAAACAATTCCTTGTATTTTGACGCATGTAAAGTGCACACGGAAATCGGAGCAGAGACCAACACCAGCCAGTACATGGTGAGACAGGAGTGAGATTAGCAAATAAATCCAAGGACAACGCGAGCAACAATATATAAGGAAGGCTGGGCATATGCTGCATATCCTAAGTAAAAAATAAACACAGAAAATCCAAACTGCTTTCAGAACTAAGGCTGCACATTTTCGCTATGCACAACGATTGTCGGACAGATAGATATAGAGAGATACAGATATATTGCAGTATTTCACCTATTTTAATGAAAGTAAATGTCCACATGTTAAATTCTACACAACTTTCCATGATGTGTTTGCTGGTCAGCACAGAACACACACAGGCAAGGTTTTACAGTGGGTGGCTAGCATTCAGTTCAGTGGGGTTTACTGCTAGGTTTATTGAAGCCCAAGAGCTTAACCATATTCTCACTAGGGACCATAGACTCATATTTTAGACTCAGCCGCATACCTGCAACACTGATATAATACTAGCATAGCTTATAGGATCGTTGGAAGAGTTGCTGTGGTAACAACTGGGAAGCATACTGAATCCAATTTTTCAAGTGTCCTGTAATAATAATTATTATGATGATTATTAAGTTCTGAAAGGAAGTAAATGTGATAGAACAGACATCTGTCTGTGAAGATATAGGCCTGGGACCTACACCTACGTACCTAGACCAGAAGTATATGGATGCCAGGATAGAACCTTTGCCACTGAAGGTGTTAGTGGTGTTAGGACATGCAAACTGGGGACAGAGCTCAGCTGCCATCTTGGGTATAGGAAGGCCTCCATGAGATCTTTGGGAGAAAGGGGCTGTTCTTCTCCAGCCTAGGTAAAGGTAAATGGACTCCTGACCGTTAAGACCAGTCGCGGACGACTCGGGGGTTGCGGCACTCATCTCACTTTACTGGCTGAGGGAGCCGGCGTTTGTCCGTAGTCAGCTTCCGGGTCATGTGGCCAGCATGACTAAGCTACTTCTGGCAAACCAGAGCAGCACATGGAAACGCTGTTTACCTTCCCGCTAGAGCAGAACCTATTTATCTACTTGCACTTGATGTGCTTTCAAACTGCTAGGTTGGCAGGAGCAGGGACTGAACAACAGGAACTCGCCCCATTGTGGGGATTTGAACCGCCAACCTTCTGATCAGCAAGCCCTAGGCTCTGTGGTTTAGACCACAGTGCCACCCGTGTCCCTCTTCTCCTACCTAGCATAAGACAAAGGTGGGCATCATGTAGATGTAGACCTACCACCCCACAAACCCCTTTAAATTAATTTTAAATAGCCTAAAATAGTTGACTGAAGTAAATTAACTCAACAAAATATAAAGTATATTATTAAGTCAAATTATTTTTCAGTAATCGATTATAAAGGAAAACAAATTAAAATCGTTATCAAACACACTTCTCTTCCAGACCCAAACAGAACATGCTGTTATTACTACTAATTCAACTTATCATCTGTTTTATGGAAACTGTCAGTGCCATTTCCAGCAATTAACAATCCCTCTGACAGACCACAGGCATTCAAGTGGAAGTGGTTGTGGGTGAGTGTGGGTGGGTGGTCCAATTCTGACACCTGACAATCTAGCTCAGAGGTTTTTTTTAACTGACTGATAGGGAGTCTCCTGAAATACCTATATGCAAAACCCTTCAACATTCAACTCAAATTGTATCATCTCATTGATCCCATCCTTCATCTGAGTGAATGTGGGATTATCAGATGAAAAAAGAAAGGAGGGAGCATTACCACATGGGACCTCTGGAATGACCTTAAAAACAGAGAATGAGCTACACACCCACTCAAACACTATCTACAAAAGAAGTGGGCCACAGGGCTGCTGACAGTGCTACAAACCTCTTCTGTCACTCTAACTGAGCATTTTAAAGAGCACCTTTTTAGACGGACGCTTCATACAGCTGGAATTTTAATCAGTTCCAGCTTCTTATTTGTAATAAATCCATGGGATGGATTTTGAGTTAGTGATGTTTTTTTTTAAAAAAGGGGGGGGGAGGAAATCCTGGATTTTACCGCTTTGATGAAGATTTACATAAATACAAAGGCTATTCATTGGTCACATGAAGGATCTGGATGCTGGGCTCTGCTTCAAGAGCTGTAATTAGAACCATCCACACCTTCTGAAAACTAACCCAGGGCAACACGGCTTCTGCAGAGAAGGGTGTATCAGACAGCAGACACAGGAGCACAAATCTCACTGACAACAAACATGCCAAATTGTAGGTTAGCAAATGGAGCACTCCAAGCTTCAGCTTGTGCAAGCATCTCTGGCTTACTTCAAAGTCAGTTCAGGAGGGTGTCAGTTTGCCTCCAGGGTGTGGCGACTGGCAATTTTGTCACACAACATTTAAGTGTTATGTTTTACAGGCTGGTCAGGTTATTTCAGATTTCAGGGGGCTCTGGTATGCTCTATAACTGAAGCATTTACTAGCTGTTCTCAAAATAAAGGCCCGGAAGGATGCATCAGTGAAAATTCTCAGTGCAACTATCAGATTAAGAATTTATTCTAAAGACAGGGTAGAACATCAAGGGCAAGATTATATTGTTAACACACAGCAGTGGCTGCAAATTTTGCAGTTGTAAAACATGGATTTTAAAATCGGACTTTAACCCTAGCTATTCTCTGTGATATGGTTCAATGCTGATTACATTGTTGTAAACAATACATGTGCCTCCCTTGAAAGAGGGCAAAGCTTTTAAGATGGTTTTGAAACTACAGAATAGGGATTTTAGAAATATTACCTAGAAAGAAATATTGCAGTATTTCATTCAGTTTCAAATCACTTTTACTCAAATGATTCATCGGGCACTACTTCACAATAATCCTAATTGGATAGATTTAGTCTTCATTCAGTATCTTATACATTGTTAAAGGTAAAGGTAAAGGGACCCCTGACCATTAGGTCCAGTCGCGGACAACTCTGGGATTGGGGCGCTCATCCTGCTTTATTGGCCGAGGGAGCCGGTGTACAGCTTCCGGGTCATGTGGCCAGCATGACTAAGCCGCTTCTGGTGAACCAGAGCAGCGCACGGAAACACTGTTTACCTTCCCGCTGGAGCGGTACCTATTTATCTACTTGCACTTTGACGTGCTTTTGAACTGCTAGGTTGGCAGGAGCTGGGACCAAGCAACGGGAGCTCACCCCGTTGTGGGGATTCGAACCGCCGACCTTCTGATCAGCAAGTCCTAGGCTCTGTGGTTTAATCCACAGCGCCACCCGCGTCCCTATACATTGTTACTAGGAGATATTTTCTGAAGACAGACATTCTCAGTACAGTACAGTACAGCCAAATCAGTGTGTGCCATGGGAATAAAATAAGTAACTACGAAGAGAACTGTCATTTTATGCTAGCTCTTCCTCATGTTTCAACTTCTGAATCATCCTTCATTAATCAGTCACAAACACATGACCAGTAACCATTTAAAGGGATTAAGTCTACACTGGACAGAAAATGCACGATTTTAACCACGTAATATCTCTATTGTCATCTTAACTTTTTTTAAAAAATAAAATAAAAAATACAGTAATCTCCACCTACTGGATCCTGACTCACCAGTGGGTCTGATAATCTCCAGAATCTTCCCATGCACTATGGAAGCTTCAAGTGAACATAGCATTGTCAGAAGATTGATATGAATGACAGAACAGAGCATTTAATTTCTGCCAACCTTTAGTGCATCCTTAACTAATGAAACCTGGAGAAAATATACAGGATTAGGCATCCCACTCCACTCCACCCCACCTTTTTGGTGTGGGGTGCAGTGGCAGCCAAAATTGTGGTACCCCAAAGCTCTGTGCACAGTGCAACCAAACTGATCACACTCCCCTAAATCTGCCTCTGTGGTGTTCCTGTTTATGTAGAGTTTACAAGGAATCCCGAGGGATTTATCTGACCTCAGCTTTATAATCACTTGTAGCACACCTCCTACAGATACCACTGGATTGCCTCAGAAATAAAAATTTCCCTGCCTTCCAACTCAGAGCCAGTATCAGCGATAGTCATCTGCTAAACATCCTAGCAGGCCCGCCACCAGGATCCACCACGGGCTCTCTTTTTGTGGCTAGACAACCCAAAGTGTCAGGCAGCTGGGTCTCACTGCTGTTTAAATTTCCCACAATACCCAGTGCAACACTGCCAGCTACCCAGTGCTGCTCCTGCCATCCCAGCACATGAGTGCATGGATGAAGGGCCACAACCTGTGCCTACCCCATCCATGTACACAGTACAGGATTTACATATAAGCTAAACAAGCTATAGCTTAAGGCCTCACTCTCTTGTGCCCCCCCCCAAAAAATTAAAGGAAAAAAACCCACTGGAAGTACATTTCCAATATATAAGATAAAAAACAAATAAAATAAAACCTACATATAAAAGGATGTCACATAGAGGAGGGAGAAAGATTGTTTTCTGCTGCTCCAGAGAAGCGGACACGGAGCAATGGATCCAAACTACAAGAAAGAAGATTCCACCTAAACATTAGGAAGAACTTCCTGACAGTAAGAGCTGTTCGACAGTGGAATTTGCTGCCAAGGAGTGTGGTGGAGTCTCCTTCTTTGGAGGTCTTTAAGCAGAGGCTTGACAACCATATGTCAGGAGTGCTCTGATGGTGTTTCCTGCTTGGCAGGGGGTTGGACTCGATGGCCCTTGTGGTCTCTTCCAACTCTATGATTCTATGATTCTACATACAGCAACAGTGTTTTGTGATGTGTATTACTTTGATAAAATACATATTTTGTTATGTGCAAATGGCTTTAGATACCTATTAGGTCCATAAATTACCATATAGCATATATTCAACACAAAAAACAGCGACAATTTGTTGTTGACAAAGGACAGCTGGACATATAAAGGGCCCCATCACCTTCAGTAGCTTAGGACCTCATCAAACAAATCTTGTTTTTATTATTGTTTGTAAGCCGCTCTGAGCCCAGCCTTGGCTGGGGAGGGCGGGGTATAAATAAAAAATTATTATTATTATTATTATTATTATTAAACCTAAATCCGGCCCTGCATGTACACATCTAGTGGTTCCCTGGAAAGAATATCAAGCCTGTTTCTCTGGAAAGGCGCTTTTCTCTTATGTCTCTCCTCCGAACAACCATATGTGACTAGCAACTTTTAGGACTGTCTTTTGAGATCTCTAGGTCAAAAACAAGCTTGCCTGGAATGTTGCAAGGAGGTGCAAACAGAAGGCCCGAAAGCAGCACCTGCTTAAAGTGGCCTGCCAACAAATGCCGTTGCGACACCCGCAGCTTCCTCCACGCCTCTACACAGAGCCACTAGGTTGGCAGCCGAGGAGGGCAGCGGGACTTTCCCCTCAGCCAGGTACCGGTACTTTACAACCTCTCCATATTGTCCTCAGGCAGCCCCCTGCTCCCCTCGCTTTGGGAAGGTGGCCGGGGCGAGCAGCAAAGAGGCTTTGGCTCCAGGGGGCGTGGCGCCCACTCGGAGAGGGGCGCGGCCCCTTTAAATGAGAAAACTTTTTATCTAGTGCGCGAGACTCCTCCCGTCTCCCCCCCCCCTCACCACAAGCCCCGATTGGCTTAGGAGGGCAGCCCCGAGAGCCCACCTACTAGCTCGCTCCCCATTGGCTAGCAGTCGTTGCCGATCAACATAATCCCGTCTTCTCATTGGCCCAGGTACCCTGAACCCCGCCTATTCACCGTAAAGGTAATTCCCCCCCCCCCCGCCTGAGGTAAGAACCTCGACGGGAGAGGGGGAAGGGAGGGAAATACGCGCAAACGCCACAGAAGCGAATTTGCGGAGTTGGTAAAAGGAGGGCCGCGGCGAGGTTTGGCGTTCTTACCGATGCGCTGCCCCACGGGAGAGCTGAAAGGGTTGCCCAGGAGAAACTCCATCGCCGCTGCCGCACAGCTCAGCAGAGATCAGCTGACATGGCCCGCGAGAGCGCGTCACGTGACCTCCTCGGGACCGAGAGAGGCGTGTCCGCGGACCTCCCTCCCACCCCCGCCCTCGTGACGTCAGCGCCCCGGCGCGTTCCAAGCTGAACTTCAAAGGCGATGTTGTTGGGGAGCTTTACGGAAGGGATGACTCAGCGCAACAAGGGAAAGAGCCCGATCCCAAACATGCTCGCCGGGAGAGCAAGCCTTAATGACTGTGGGACTTGCTTCTTTGCGAGCATGCTTGGGAGTAGAGGTTTTCAGCGGAGAGGTCGATTGGTTTATGACGGTGGCGGGTGACGTCACAGAGGATTGTTAACTGGGACACAAGCACGCCCACACTCTCTCCACCCTTCCCCTGTGGTCTAATATGTTCCTTAGGCAGTTGCTGCTTTTGTAATAGAAACGTGGCCAGTGCAGGTCTTTTGCAATCGTACCTGCGGGTTTCATGGATCGTTGTGGCGCCTGCCAAACGAAAAAATGTTTTTCCTCCGTTACCATCCAGACTAAAGCAGCACAGGAGCAAAAACCCCAGCAGCTGCTGAAACTGTAGCAAACTAGCTTGGAGCTAGTCTTGGATTAAGAACAGGATACAGATATGATTGGGAAAGACGATGGGCTTCATAGCCTGGTGCTTAGTTGGAGAGGCAGGTTTGTCTGTTAACACAGCAATTAAAAACACACATAGAAATTTTAAACTGCTTCCAGCATTCTCGGTCACTAGGACTTCCTTTGGGAGTGTGTTTAAATCCTGCCTAACCACAAAAAACCTCACAAACAAAAGAATCACGCACAGGAATGTTTGCTTGAAGAGTAAATGGTTTCCAGATTTGACAACATACAGTATATAGGTGAACCATTGTGTTCTTCAAATGAACACACTAGGATTCCTCATGGCTGTTTCATATCTAGGCAATTACAGCACTGGACAGTATTTCAACTTGGGCAGCATAGCAGGCACAAAGTCATTGGGAATCACAGAATTTGTAGAGTTGGAAAGGACCCTGAGGATCATTTAGTCCAACCCCCTGCAAAGCTGGAATATGCAGCTGTCACATACAGGGATCAAACCTGCAACTTTGGCATTATTTTAAAATATTTATATGCCACCTTTCTGAGTAGCACTCTTCCAGAGTAGTTTCAATATTAAATTTCAAAAATAGTATCGATGAAAATGTGTAACATAAAACAAAATAGTAGTTCCAGAGAACCAGCAATTCATGAAGAACAGGTTAGGAAAAAAGGTCTCCTAGCCAGTGTTGCTTATGTAAAGACACCTTCTGACACAGTCTTAAACCTTCTGACAAAGTCTTAAGAATTACACAGAAACCCAATTGCAATCAATGAGTTAACACAGTGACCGTTACTGGTAGATCATACTGCTTGCTTTCAATCTAAAGAAAACTGGTGGAATGAGTGAAAGTAGAAATATACTGAGGCATGTAAAAATTACCAAATAGAGAACTTATATAGTTGTAGACAGGGATGTTGTAAAACTGATTTTTTTAAAAAATAAGTAATTTGCCAAGACCAAACATCTCATAGATGAAATATTGGTGGTCATGAGGCATATGAAATTAATCAAGATTCAAGTTCCGATTTTTAAAAAAGTTTATATACATTAGCAAAACATTTATACAATGCAATTTGGACTAGATGGCAGGAAATAACAAATGTAAAAAAGTATGAGGGGTATATCCAAAGCTCTCCAGTACCAAATGTCACACAACACAGATTATACAAATGTTTACAAATTTTAAATAAAAATACATCAGTACATTTATCTTTTAAAAAGTCAAGTTTGCCATAGTGCAGATGGCAGAACTGAAGCAGAGCCCCTTCGACTGTTTGACTCAAAGGAAGTTTCTGACAATTATCTAGGTTTAAAGTGATTGCGCCAGGATTCTCTTCACCACTCAAATGTTACTTGAGACACAAAAGGCTCTGTAAAAATCAAGACGTTAGCTCCCAGCACATGGGCTTGTTTACAGAATAGCACCTAATACAGCTAGCCTGTCCCCCTTGGGATTAACTAGGGAAAACTTGTGAAGAAAGTGAGAACTTTTTTATTAAAACTTTGCCAAGAAGTTTGGAAAAAGTGGGCAGAAATAGTTTTCATACATTGAGCCTGTGATCCTAAAGTGGGTGGAATACGTGGAATGCAAAGGTGGTTCTATTGCCATTGTCAATTTCCTACTGGGCTTGAGCCAGCTGGGCGGAATGTGGGTAGGGGCTTTTAAACTGCCAAGACCACCCTAGGGGTCTGAAGACAGGGCATGGAATTTATTTATTTAATTTGCTAGTCCTGGAACCAAAATTATCCCACTGTCTGCTACTTTTAAGTTTTCTAAATAACAAGTGGCAAGGGAACTTAGGGCAGAATATAAAGTTTTCAATTTTTATTTCCATCCACCATCCAAATCCCACCACTACTATTTCCTTCATTGTCAGCCTATGCTTGAAAACGGCAGATAAAATGCAATTTTGGCAGGGTATCCAGGTAAAAACACATAGTTCTCATTTTCAATACATGGTTGGTGGAGGGAATTTTTGCTTTCATTATAGCTATATACAGAAATATACAATATAAATTAATCTACTACAGATGCAGTATATGAAAATGTAAATACACATGTTAAAAATGCCACACTTCATCCTAGGTGAGAGAGAAGTGCTTCCTCAAAGAGCAACAGGCACTCAAAGCGCTAAATCCTGTGGCTGGGATAAAGGACCTGCCCTCTCATTGTCTTCCTCTCAGCTAAAAGCCCTTAAATTTCAGCTTAATCACTGCCTCTACAACACACATTTCAGCACCATGAGAGGAGGACCACGTCAGTTCACTGCTGGTGATAAGCTATTATAAATCAGTATGTGAACTGTAAGGGAGCTGGAGGAGCCCCGGCCCTCAATCTTTTATGGTGTCACCTTAGGTACTAGTTTTTGAAGGGTACTGGGGGTGGGGGTAGAGAGATAGCAGAGAGGAAGAGAAATTAGCTAAAATCAGGAGGAGTTGAAGGTGGGGCTTGTGGATCCTCGTCTTTAGAATATCCCAGCACAGTTCTAAAATACCACAATCCATTGATTAGTTACAACCTGTGAAGAAATGATGCAGGCTTTCACTAGGATTTACTACTTATCCATATTAAAAAGCCCTTGTTTCTCCTAAGAATTTGAGAATTCACTCACCACACCTGAATCTGTATTTAGCAACCTACTTACAAGTGGAAGATTTAATGAGGATTCCTGGTGCCAGCACAAGCCCTCAGCAAAACACTATCCCCTCAACTTTCTTTCCCAGCATTATTTTAACAACATGCAAGCCAACCAAACTTCAACCAAACTTGCTTGACTTTTCCAAGTAAAACCAATTCATTAAAAAAACCACCAACCATATTAAGGCTAATCTATCAAAATATTTCCCAACTCTAATTGTAGAGACATCCAATCTGAGACAAAACTGATTCCCACAAATTACGGTTGAAACTTTTCGTAAAATCAAGCAAAATAGTTACAATTCTATTTGATATATTACAGATAGAAAAACTCAAAGCCCTATACATTGTCCTCTGGAAGAATACTAGGATAGTGTATCTGTACACACTTCAGTTACTTGGCAGCAGGTCACTTCCCATTATCCTTTTCCTGTCAGAGTCCAGGCATGATGTATGCAATGTTGTCCAATGTGTTTGACTGGAAAGGTAGCCAGGGGGAGAGAGAGAGAGAAATGCATATTAAATTGAATCAGTATCTTATTAAAAAAAAACCAAGCATGCTTTTGACATTAATGCAGCAGAACAAATGACTTAGGAAAAACCAAACACCTAAAGACATGACAAAGGTAGACAGAGTGCTTCCTCTGGAGATGCACAAAAGCCTGCAGATCTTTCAGAGGTACTGGGGAATATTTTCATTTACCCTGGGCTTTGATAGCTGTCACTAAGCCAATAAAGAAATCTTTCAGCACCAATGATTTTGTGGCACCCAATTCTGTAGAAGCCAGGGCCACAACATTTGGCTGGTCTTGGTAGCTGGACCAAAATCTGTGGTCCTCAGGACTTTCAGCACATGAGCAATAAGCTCCATGATGCTTGCAGGGGTTTACTCCCAGGAAACTAGCCCTAAGATTGCAGTAAGGTCCTATCTAATTCATGTCTGAGTAGACAGTAAGACTGGGTCACTGACTGTGTGTTTTATCTTTGCTACTCATTGCCAAAATGGTCACCTCACCCCCCAGAGCCAAAGGCTTTATACTGATCACAGAGACTCAAAATGGCAAGACTCAGCCCTCTGTGGAACTGGAAAGGGGAACAGATATCTTTCTGTACTTCTGTTGTAACCCCCAAAGCTCATTGCAAGTCTTAAGAGATGATCCCCACTGCTTCCTCAACTCCAAGATGGAGAAGAAAGGACAATGGAACATTCACCATGGTTAGCAAAACTGGACTGCTGCTCAAAATTAAGTTTTACTGATTTTCTGCTTTTTAGCACTGAACGTATTAGCTTGCTGCATTGTGCTTTAATTTTTAACATGGAAGGTGCCTTGAGCATCCTAGAAAAGGCAGGATATGAATATTTAAAATAAATTCAAGACATGTTTTTATAAAATTGCAGTTCTTACATAACACAGCTGCCTGCTGGTAGAAAATATTAACAGCAGGTTGCAGAAGGAACAGCCTTTAATAAATGTTTCAGCTGCCTGGGACAAATGAAGCAACTCTCCACATAATTAGGTGTGCTTCACAGCCAATGTGCTGTGATGGTTAAAGGGTTAGTTTAGAATGGGGGGGAGACTTGGGTTCAATTCTCATTAGGTGAACTTGAGCCTGCCACCACCTCTCAGGCTAACCTTTCCAACAGGGTTGATTTGGTATGTTGCCTTGTATTCATTGGAGAAAAAGTAGGATATGGATGCCATATTGTTTTCTATCCTCTATTGCACTATCCTTTTTTTTTTTTTAACTTTACACAAGCTTTCTTTCAATAACAAAATCATTATTTATTTATATCCCACCTCCTCCCCCCCATGAGCTCAAGGTGGCGTACATAGTTTTGCCCCTTCTCATTTAATCATCACAACAACATCCCTGAGAATTATGTTAGGCTGAGAGACAGTGGCTAGACAGTGGCTAGAAAGGGCTCAGGTCCTCTACAATTCTATGACTGGCCCAGGGTCACCCAGTGAGGTGCAGAGCAGGGTTGGGATTTGAACCCTGGTCTCCTAAGTCCTAGAGGGACGCGGGTGGCGCTGTAGGTTAAACCACGGAGTCTAGGACTTGCCGATCAGAAGGTTGGTGGTTCGAATCCCCGCGATGGGGTGAGCTCCCGTTGCTCGGTCCCAGCTCCTGCCAACCTACCAGTTCGAAAGCACGTCAAAGTGCAAGTAGATAAATACTACCTCCGACAGGAAGGTAAATGGCGTTTCCGTGCGCTGCTCTGGTTTGCCAGAAGCGGCTTAGTCATGCTGGCCACATGACCTGGAAGCTGTACGCCAGCTCCCTCGGCCAATAAAGCAAGATGAGCGCTGCAACCCCAGAGTCGGTCACGACTGGACCTAATGGTCAGGGGTCCCTTTGCCTTTTACTCCTAAGTCCTAGTCCAGCAGTTTAACCACTACACCACACTAGTCCTCTAAATATTCTATGCATATACAATGAATACAAAATCTGGTATGGAGTGTATATTGCATCATCTCACATACAAAAAAAGTGTGCTTTGAACACAGGAAAAGGTGGGACTGAAGTGCAACAAGGAAGACATGTGGACACCACCAACAAATTACATACAAACTGCATGTTCAACCCAGGCAATGGGTGCCAGTATTGCACCCTCCATATGTTGTAAAGAATACAACTCCCATTGTTACTGACCATTGACCATGCTTGCTAGGGCTGATGGGAGTTGGAGTCCAACCACAGCTCGAAGGCACCACACTGGCTACTCCAGGATTAAAAATACATGATTGTGCAGAAGGGCAGATGGAAAAAAAAATCACAACTTGAATCCTGCTAAGTTCAATCAGCATTTCCTTTCTAGAAATTCCTTAAGCTGTGAGAGAAGAGGGTACTAACACGGGAGTATCCTACATATAAAGCAAAGTGCTGAATGTGTGCTACAATCATGGCAAAAACCATGCCTTTCATGGGCAGAGGGAAGCGGTAAGAAATAGTATGAGACCTTGGCATTCCAAAACAACACAGAACTTACCAAAACGTGTTTGGGGCAGCCGTTTAGTTCAGGGAGCTGGGACGTCAGGCATGCCAAAGGGCCTAGAGCACAAATGATTGAATCTAGGAGCACTGATAAACTTCCTGATACAGCTACCATACCCTGGGAAGGAAAGAGATTTGTCATGATGTCAGTTTGTTATCTTTGTCTTAGGCCCAGCACGGATTCTCTCATTCTCATGGAGCTGGCAACCCTGATTTGCTTATTGAAGCGCTCTTCCCTTAGAAAAGATGAAGCTCAAATGCAGGAATGAACGATCAGAGATGGAAGTTATACTTTCTCATTTTTGAAGTTATTTCTGGCCACTTCTACTCAATACACCATGGCTGCAACCCTGCGCCCTATGCTTAAAGCACCAGGCAGAATGATAAATATGGGAACACAGGAGATGACAAAGCAGCTTTGCGCAAGATGCCAGTAAGGTGCTCCGACCCTGTACTTCCTTACTGTGATGCTTAAATGTTTGATGTGCTGCTGCTGTCCTGCTGTCCACTGTACCTGGAGCTTCCATATAGTCATCATGACTACAAGCCACAAATTAATGGCTATATGAGCGGTTGGAAAGCCTTTCCAGCTCAAGGGCTTCATTCTGTTCAGGGAAGCATATTCTAGTAAAGGGCAGAACAATGTAAATCTTATCTCTGTACAAGAGGTTGGTTTTTTTGACACCCCCCTCGAGTGCCCATCCAGGCAAGCAAAAGTCCTTCTCAGAGTCCAAGGACTCATTCCAGCCAGACAAAAACAAGCAAGAAGTCTATCAAGCAGGGCTGGTGAGAGGCATCACTGGGGAAGAGGGTGTATGGCTGGGGAGAGTCCCAAGATTCACGGACAGTACTGGAGGGTTGCATTTGGCCCCTGGGCTTAAGGATCCACACCCCTGGGCTGTTAAACATCCATGTTCAGAGGCAATAGATCTCAGTTTCATATCCTAGCAGGGTTTCCCAAACTTGGGTATCCAGCTGTTTGTTTGTTTGTTTTTTGGTCTACAACTCCCACCATCCCTAGCTAGCAGGACCAGTGATGATGAGAATTGTAGTCCAAAAACTGCTAGAGACCTAACTTTGGGGAAACCCTGTGTTATACTAAGAACATAAGAGGAGCCTAAGCAAAATAAAAAAATTCCTTCCAGTAGCACCTTAAAGACCAACTAAGTTAGTTCTTGGTATGAGCTTTCGTGTGCATGCACACTTCTTCAGATATCTGAAGAAGTATCTGAAGAAGTGTGCATGCACACAAAAGCTCATACCAAGAACTAACTTAGTTGGTCTTTAAAGTGCTACTGGAAGGAATTTTTTTATTTTGCTTTGACTATGGCAGACCAACACGGCTACCTATCTGTAATAAGAGGAGCCTGTTGAATCAGGCCATTCTGGTCTCTATTCAGGGTCCAACCACATACCCATGGGAAGCCCAGAAACAGAGCCTGACTGTAGCAGAAGTAAGTCATATAAACAAAGTTGGAAACAAAAAAATCACCTGAAAGCAAAAATAAATAAAGAATACGAATAAAGGGAAATGTACTCAGGAATTGTATACCCAGACACGAAATGTAGTTAAACTAGTAAATGAGGGTAAAATCAATTTGGGTGGATTGTTACTTCATGCTACTTTACAATGCAAGAGCTTTTCACTCTTAATGGATTCATCATTTCAGGGCAAACTGTTTGGTTAGCTGCCAAAATCCCCATTTGGGCATTTTAATTTAATGTCATTAGCAGTAATGCAGGGCGTGTCATCTTGTTCTGCGCAGGCAGTCATCCCAGAATGATGCCATGAAATGGCTGCGGGTAGTTTGTATAATAGACTAATGTGATCATCAGTTTCCATCTAATCCCTCAAACGCAGCAGTAGCCAAGCAAGAGCTGTGTCTTATATGTATTTTGGAAAACATTTATTCTGCTTTACATATATAAACCTTAGTTCAACCAAACATCTTGACATAGAATTGGAAACCATGAGATTTATTTTTTTTAAATGATAGCAACTCAGGAATGAAGCTTGCTTAAAGCTGCAAAAGTGGAGTCTTGATACAGTGGTACCTCTACTTATGAACACAATTCGTTTCGGGGTGCCGTTTGCACCCCGAAAAGTCTGTAAGTAGAGTGTCGCTACTACGCAATAGAGCACTTATGTACGAAGCGCACAGAACGCTTCTGCGCATACACGAAGATCACTTCTGCGCGTGCAGTGAACCCGGAAGTAAACACTTTCGGGTTTGCCGCATTGGTAACCTGAAAAGCCTCAACGTGAAGCAAACGTAACACGAGGTATGACTGTACACAAATAAGAGCCCTTGGAGCAAATAAAGTTCCAGCGAGTGGTGTACACACTTGTTCAATTTGGCACTGAATGCAGTATGCAGAACAGGCAAACTTGTTCAATTCAGCTTATTCCAATTACCGTATTTTTTGCTCTATAGGATGCACTTTTTCCCCTCCAAAAATGAAGGGGAAATGTGTGTGCGTCCTATGGAGCGAATGCAGGCTTTCGCTGAAGCCTGGAGAGCAAGAGGGGTCGGTGCGCACTGACCCCTCTCGCTCTCCAGGCAGCTATCCGCAAGCCTTCTGAGCCTGGTGGGAGTTCCCGCCGGGCTCAGAAGGTTTGCGGAAAGCAGCCTGTTCTGGGGGCTGGGGTCAGGGGAAGCTCGGGCTTCCCCCGTCCCAGCCCCACAGCTAAAAGCCCCAGGAGCAGCGACGAGGTTGCTCAGGCTTCCCTCATCCCAGCCCCGTGGCTAAAAGCCCCGGGAGCAGCGGTGAGGTTGTGTGCAATCTCGCCGCCACTCCTGGACCTGTTTTGGGGGCTGCGGTCGGGGGAAGCTGTCTTGGCTTCTTTGCTCTTTGGGGCTGGGGGGGGACATAATTTTTCCCCCTTTATTTCTCCCCCTAAAAACTAGGTGCGCCCTATGGTCCTGTGCACGCTATGGAGCGAAAAATACGGTAGTTATCTGAAGTTTGTGAATAAAATAGCTCTGTTGTTTAAAAATGAAATGACTACATTCACGTGCGAAGGTTCCTGCACCTACCTCTGTCTCCTGTAGCCTGTGGCCAATAAGACTTAGAGATTCACCCAGCAATTGCAGATGTGCAGCTACATCTATGGGATCCGTTTCAGGAACTTTGACAGGTGATGCAGATAGCACTACAGTGCTAGATGGAGACTTCTTATGGGGTGAAAGTGCCCCTGTTAGAGAAGCTGAAAACAGAAAGTAAAACACTTATTTCTGCATTTTCCATATTACGAAACTGCACAGTTTACATAGCCAAACTGTATGGCCATAGAAGTTCAGCCCACACTATTTCTTTAACTTTCTTTATTTTTAATGCAGTTTTATTTATTTATGAACCATCTCTTACATTTCGCTCTAGCTGATTCACAAACATACCACAAAACAGCTAAAAAATAGCTTTCAAAACAGTACAAAAAGCAAAAGATAGGTGTTCATTTTTTACTGTTTTTAAACCTTTTCATCCAGAGAGAGAAGCTTGTTGAAACAAAAATGTGTTCAATTGTTTTGCAGCTACAGTAGCAACAGCCTTAAGGAAACTGAGAATCAGTCTGTCCTTAATTATTCAGGTTTCACACTGTTGGCCTAATTTGTACAGATCTATTGGGAATTTGCTCCAATAGCATTTTTTTAGCAGCTTTATATTCTGTACCATATACCACACGTGGAATAACTTTCCCCAGAAAGATCTTTTAAGTGCAGATCTTAGATTATCTCCTCAAAGCAAGCATAGCTTAATATGACCTTACTTATAGGTTTGGAAGTCCTGTGGATACCCAGGTATGATTTTGATTAAACTGCATTCCTTAATATTTAAAGACCTTAAAGTATTCCAAATTACAGTGGTACCTCTTTTAAGAACTTAATTCATTCTGGAGGGCTGTTCTTAACATGAAAACGTTCTTAACCTGAGGTACCACTTTAGCTAATGGGGCCTCCTGCTGCCGCTGCACGATTTCTGTTCTCATCCTAGGGCAAAGTTCTTAACCCGAGGTACTACTTCCGGGTTAGCAGAGTTTGTAACCTGAAGTGTTTCTAACCCAAGGTACCACTGTAGTATTACTGTCTGTGTATGTGGCCTAGGCCTTCTATCAAACAAAGTAAGTTTTGTTTTAGCATAGTTCAAAGGTAGATGTTCTTTTTTTCCAAAATGAAAAGAATTCAAAATCTTAAAAGGGTCCCTCACACTAAGCATGGATGAAGATACAAAGGGCATGCCATCTGCATAAAGCAACATGGAGGGTCTGCCCTCAAAAACTGTGTGGGATAAATACTGAGGTTCTTTGAAGATCCTGGATTACACATACACACTCAAAATGGACTAACAGACACCCTCGTCTTACACTTGAACAGCCTCATTTTAAGAATGGCATGGAAGAAACAGTGGAATATAGAGGTTACCTTTCAGTTTTGGTGCACCCTCTGATGAGGTTGCTTTCCTCTTCACTGTTGTAGCCTCTGCTTTATTCTGCTTGTGTTGCAAATACTGTGCCTTCTGCTTCCAAACCTGAAAAGAATAGGGAAAACAAAACTAGTGTTAAAAAAGGCAACATCAGCTGTCCAACCATACAGATGGAGCAATTGTAAAACAGGATGTCTGGCCAAGTGTGTGTGTGTGTGTGTGTGTGTGTGTGTGTGTGAGAATATCAATACCAAACATTTCCCATTCGCAAGCAGGGGTAGGTGATATGCAATACACAGATTTGGAAGGTAATAAATACAAGAACCATGGTGGCAGTATTCCAGGACCATCTGCCTACACGTGTCATTTTCTGTACAAATGTTTATCAGATATTTACCAGCTTATCTTTCTCCGGAAGCTGCTTCCAAACTTCTGCCAGCTTTTTGCTCAGATCACCAAAATCTAACGGGAAAACAGGGAAAGTAAGCCATTCAGAGAAAAGCAGAGATTTTCTATGTACATTCAGTTAACTACTTGAACCGTTATAGGACTCATTGTTTACAATACATACGATGCTAAAATATCTCATTATTGTCTGCATACATGGAAAAACAATCCATGGAACAGTTCCAAAAACATCACAGCGAGGAATTTGAGCAAGAACATAAGAAGAGCCCTGCTGGAACATACCAGAGACCTAGCTAGCCCACCTCTTTCCCCCACAGGGGCCAACTACATGCCTATGGAAAGCCCACTAGGAGGACATAAGTACAGCACCACTCCCACTTTTGTTCCCCAATGAACAATATTTAGAGGTATACTGATTCTGGAGGTATCACACAGCCATCATGAAAAGTAGCCTTATTCTCTATGAATTTGTCTAATCCCCTTTTTTAAAGCTCTCTTACATTAGTGGCTGGTCTAGTCCATCCCACACAATGTTGTAATGCATGTTACATGGTCAGGATTTGGGACAAAAAGTGGAAAGGAGCAGGAGCCAAGAAATTCAGAATTCTATGCTTGGGAGGATATGTGACAGCAGAATGGAAGGTAATTTCTACCGCTATGCATATATGTGGCATTTAATCCTGTCATCTACCCAGAGAAAAAATATTGTACGCCTGCCTACCCTCCGAGTATTCACAATTTAAATGCTAACATGTTTGTTCCTAGCAAGGGTGCTAATCATTTTTGGTTTATGACATAAGCCACAATTGCCCATTTCTAACAGGGATCTGGAGGTCTGATATGGTTGTGTTTCTTAAGTTTGAAAAAACCCCACACCCTTCAGTCCCTTTACATGGGGTTCTGCAGAGGAGACAAGTATGCTGACCTAGACTCCCCAAGCTCCAAAAGTCATGTGCACAGAGCCATCTTGAATCCAAGGACTTTTGAATGCCCTACTTGATAATCACACCTTGACCAAGCAGTGAAAAATGGCATTTGCATTACAACCCTTAGTGCCATTTTTATTTCTGCTGCCACTTTAATACCAAAGAGACGGCCCAGAATGATTGGTTATATGCTTTCTGAAAAAGTGTATCACCCAGATTCATAATGGGAACACAGAGCCTTCGCTGGAGCAGACAGAGTTCTTTCAAACATTTAAACATTTCTTCTCCGCAGCTTGTGCTTTCGTTTTGCAGTGGCCCAATGGGCAGGATCCAACATCATGCCAGTAAAGATGCCAGGCATCCCCCTACCTATCTCTCCCCTGTCTCTCCTTTCCAAAAGGTCCCCCAATTCTCTGGAGCAGATTTTAGGGGTATACAGGTGGGCTGCAGGGGGAAAGAGAGAAAGTGAAGTGCAGTGTGTCCAAGCGGGATGCCACAACTGGATATCTCCCAAACCTTACCGGACACTTCTATTACCTATTCCTGGATGCTCAGCCACAATGTTCACACGATACTCTTTACAGAATACTTGGTAGGCAGACATATTCTTCTTCTTTGGCTAATCAGGAAGAGGCAAAAGAAAGCAAGACGTTTATGTTGGAATATGTTGTAAAATATTCAAGCTCCTTTAGAAATCCCCAAAGAAAATAATCTCCTGGTGCATTCTCTTAGACAAGTTAGAAGTGGGTTAATTTCAAGCTGACTTTTTGTATGATGTATGTTATCTAGCTTCTTATATTCATACTCAGTCCTTGAGGTCATTGTTGGAGACCTCTCTGAGTGGTAGTGCCAAATGAGACCCAGAGGATGGATATGAAAGAGAAGGGATTCTCTGTGGCAGCACTGCATCATCTTTTTCAGAAAGGCATGCCTGGTGCATACTTGGTAACCTTTTCAGTACCAGGCAAGTACTCTTTTATTTTCCCATGCTTTTTAATTGATTTTTAATCAGTAGATTACTTAGCATCAAGGTTATTTATACCAAAAAGAAAAAAAGTCAATGTAAGTCTGATTTAAATCAAGTTTCCTACGGATACTTCTTCCTATTTCCTAAACAATGGTGGGAATCTGACCATTAAAGCAGGTTAATTTACAACTAAGCAATACCATTTGTTGTTACTATTTTTAATGCAATTTTACAACTTATATATACATCATACAATATTCATAATTTATCTCTTATCTTCAGCCTTCCCAGTCTATCTCTCTCCATGGCATTCTAGGTAGTCTTTTGTCGGCTGCATATTCTATTATTCCACCCATTCCTTTAGTTAGTGTGTGTCTTCCTTTAATTAGTGTTATCTGCTGCTCATATGTTCATTCCTACTTGTAGGTCAAATTGACTATTATACCCTCTAAGATACTCTTCAAAGCACTTCCACACATCTTATCTGTGACTCATCCTTATTTCTTAATTTCAGTTACTAATTCTGTGTATTCTATCAATTTATTCTGCCAAATTTCCTTTGTGAGTATCTCTTTCTTTCATTTTTTTTTGGATATACTACTCTAGCTGCGGCAGTCATAAACAATACCATTTAAACCACTCTTTCTTACAACTAGGCCTTGCATCGCTTTGTTGCACTGTTCCTTCTCTACTGACAGCTAGAATGTATTTAACCCCTTCCCATATAGACCATCTTGGCTATGAGTCCTGGAAGACTTGCTCCCTGCCTTGCAGGTCTTTCTCTACCTGGCCTGGGAGGACAGGGTTGTGACTGACTTCTGCTATGAAAGCTGAGGCTGCTGAACAGAATATTGGGCTGAGGCACTGTTTAAGTGGTTTTGTGTGTGTGGGGGGGGGGGGTGTTGCTGTTAATTTTTTGTATCTTTATTTTGTATCTTATGAGTTATGTGGAAATGGTTCAATTTGGTGGTGTACTTTTTGATGTCTTGTTTATGGTTTATGACTACTTTTGCTAGTAATTTTTTATATGTTGTAAACCATGGCTTGAGTGTGGTTTAACTTTAGAAAGGCAGCGTACAAGTAAAATAACTGATTGACTGATATTGGGTCTTTCTTACAATAAGCCCCATAACAGCATACAAACAAAGTTAAGTATGGGGATATACTGCACAGTGGGCATTTTTGTTTGCTCTTCTTTCCAGTATGGATCTTCTCTGCTTCACTCTTACCTTGATAGGTAGACGTCTGAAAGGTACTGGGCAGACTACAGCAATTTATTTTCATTAGGTTAAATTGATATGCCTATGTTTGGCAGGTAGAGTATACATATCCATATTTCAGAAAGGATCCAATTGGTTTTTCATTTACATAAAAGCCTTTTTTCAAACTCAGTGTGGGCTATATCTCACTACACCATGACTTAGTATTATTAATTTCCGTGGGTATACTCTGCATAACTTAGATGGACAGCATCCTGTATCTGGTAGAGACATTGATTAAATTTAGACATTTACTGTAGGGCCAATGTTCGAAACTCCCATTGTTCTAGTTGCATTTTGTGACAGGGAATTTCATTTTTGGGGGCATTTTGAGGTTTTGATTTTAAAAGTTTCAATGCCTATTTGTATTTAACTTTTATTGATTTGTATCTGGTGTGCTGTGTTTTATATTGCAATTTTAAAGTTTCTTATTTTATTCCGTAATTGTTTTGCTATTCTCACTGTATTTTATCAATGTTTATATACATGACTCAAAGAGCTTCAGCTACTGGGCAGTACAGGGCTGCCATCAATGAATAAAATAGCTACTTCTGCCAGCTACTTTTACCTAAATATTTCTAAAGCAGAAACCAATTTGTTTCAATGTTAAACACATGGGGGGGGGGGAGAAGTGTACTCCTTTAGAGTGTTTCTGCTTATCTGCAGTTCAGAAAGACAACAATCAAGATAATTTATATATTTGGTTCCTATTTCTGAAGTTAACTAACAAAACTGCAAAGAACAGTCTAGAGCCCTCTATTTTGGGAACAACAGTCCTCAGCATTTCTAATCACCCACTTGTGCTGCCACTTTTTCCTTTTTACCTTTTCTTTGTCCATTTTTTCAACCTTCTCCTTTTCTTCTTTCTTCTTCTTCTTCTCACTCTGGCCATCTGTATGGAAAACAGGTGGCGGTGGAGGTGGCGGTGGTGGAGGGGCAGGAACAGCAAACTGCGCACTGGTTGGAGAGACTGGGAGTGGAGCTGTTACTTCTGCTACTGCCAGCGAAGAGGAAAGCCCAGAAAGCCCAGAACTCTTCTTGGATTTGGAATGCTTCTTTTCCTTGTGTTTCTCCTTGTCCTTCTTCTTTTTGCTCTTCTTTGATTTCTTCTTCTTCTTTATCTCCCGGTACGAATCATCAATTACTAGCTCTCCAGCTTCCAGTTCACCTCCAGAGGACGAACCTGATTCCGCTTGTGGTTCCAGGCCTGAAAGCTCAAATTCACTGCTTTGGCCTTCAGGGAAGAGGGGGGTGTCTGGGCTAAAGCTCTCAGCAGCTGGAGAGGGATGTAGATCCTTCTCCAGTGGTTTGTGCTTCTTTCGGGATGATTTCGAAAAGCCGTGTGAATCATGACTTGGGAGAAATGATCCCTGCTCGTCCCGAGCTGACTTCTTAGAGGATTTCTTTGTGGCTGACGGATGTGGAAAGGGCTCCTCCGTTGTGCTTCCCCCCTTCTCCTTCGGTGAGAGGATGAGTTTCATCTTTAAGCCATCAGGTTCACGCAAGGTCAACATTTCAGTGTTCACATAGGGGGGCTTCACCTTTTTGGACTTGTGGAAAGTACTTTCATCCAAGGACAGGTCACTGCTACTGCCACTCAGTTTTTTCTTGTGGTGTTCCTTCTTGCCTTCTGAATGGCCAGAGGCAGAGAGTGAAGAATGAGATGACTTTTCAGATGTTTTCTTCGAGGACTTGGAGCTTGTGGCCAAAGGCGAGGTGATGGCCTTAAGCAGATCCATGGCAGTGTCAGCAGAGGGTGGGCTTGTCACTACTTTTTTCCTCTTCTTTGCAGACGATTCCAAAGGCAGGGATAACTCAAATGAAGAAAGTTCTGAAAGAGTTCAGAGAAGAAGGATCAATGGAAGTATACCCAACAACAAGTGCATCTTCACTTCTACACCGTCATAACTTCGCAGCCTCATGTCCGGGTGAAGGTAGTCGGTCTTGAACAGCTAAGAGCTATCCTACAGTAAATCAATTTTGGTTTATAAATCAGTGAGGCCAATTGGTGAGGCTGAAATATAAGGACACATTGGTTTTTAAGAGGCTATTTTGTTTCTGGTGTATTCAGTAATGGTTGGCAGCTCTTACCTGACCTGTGAGTGGTGTCAATGCAATGTTCTGGGAGAGGGGAGGCGGCAGTGATAAACAAACACACTGACAGCTGATCTTGCCTCTTCTCCTATTGGTAAGCCAGTGACACCTGTGATGGGAGGCTAGGTATGAAAGTCGACTTACAAATAAGTTGGTGAGGCTTATTTGACAGCAATACAAAACCAAGCCTCGACCAAGCCCTGTGGAATACTCTGCCAATAGATTTATCAGCACCTTCCGTTTCAACCTTTAAATGCCTGCTGAAAACCTTTCTATTCAACAAGGCTTATTCAAGCAATTCAGAATGCCTATTTCCATAACAGTTAGCTGATTTCTGACTTTTAAATTTTATTTGTTGTTTATTGTATGGTTTTATGTGTGACTGTTGTAAGCTACTCTGATGCTATTTATGAACAGTGGTATATAAATATTTTTATAAGTAAATGAAAATAAATTAGCTGTCAAAGTGAATATGCAATATATACAGCTGCCTCCCTTTCACTGATTGGCCTCTCCCTTATCTATCTTTAGACTGGAAGCTTTGTGGAAAAAGACCTGGCCTCTCACTTTACCTCCAGGAAGCACAAAGCCTATTGGCAGAACCTTAGAAGTACAAATTTAACCTTAAAATCACCTCTCAACTTTTCTCCTTTGTCATATCCCTTCCTATGTTGCTTCCACTCTTACCTCTGTAATAGTACTCATTGGAGTGCTTCCTCTTCTTCTTATAAGCGTCTGTCCCCAGCAAGAAAATGTCACTTTCCTGCAAAAGAAGATAACAGCACTTTAGAAAGAAAAAGAACCAAGTAATGAAGGCATATACATATTAATTTCTAATACAGATGATCATAGACGTCACATTAGCTAACATATATGCTCTCTATGGCATGGCATTTCTGTGCTTTGAAACAGAAGATGGTCTGAGTTGCCATGTGAATTTTAGAAATGATATTCTCAAGAGAAAGCAGAACTTCCCTGTTTAAGAGCGGAAAACAACTTTTCCAAGCTGAAGATTTAGAAAACAAAACAAAAGCAAAGCTAAAATAATCACCTCTAGCCTAATAGGAGAGATTTCAGGTCAAAGGAAATGTTTTGAGGAGAGGCTATCTGTGTTAACATCTCCAGGGAATTGAATGAGATAAATCACACCTCATTATTTTTCAGGCTATCTGCAAAATCAGGCAAACAACAACATATCAGTTTGCATCCTGCAACAATATAATGATGACCTATGCATCCAAAAGAATAATTTCTATTCTGTAATGATCATTCAATCTCTAATTCAAACAGCAGTTTAAGATGAGTGGATGATAAAAAGTTACATTCATCTCACCCTAGTTTTTAGAAGAAGGGGATACCATTTTATTGAACTTTCTAAAATAGGGAAATAGTATGACTTCTACATCTGTTTCTATAACTCCAAGAATCCTCTTCTCTCATTTCTCTTAATGTGGCATTTAGTACCAACAGAGCAGTTCAAATTGGGCTGGGAGAGGCCAAGTTGGACTGGCAAGCTTTTCTCATTCTCTCTCAGACTCTCTCACCTTCAGCCTCTTCTGTGAATTCTTCCTGACCTGAGCAGCTATCTCCTCCTCTTCTCGAAGCAGGTCCTTGTAGGAACGTTTCTTTTCTCGCTGGGTTCTGCCAGCTACTAGTCCCACGCCATCAATTCGGTCACTCTCTAAGCAGTCTGAAGGAGGAAACACTGGCGTGGTCAGAAATAATCAAGGCACGCTCTCACAACTGTCACTGTGGCCAAAGATAAAACACAATGCACAAGAGGAAGCAAGCAGTCACATACACACACATACACACAATCTACGCACTACTGTAAAGCACTGCCCCAAACTTTTAGGGAAATGCTTTAGGCTGCCGTATCAAAGGCTGAAGTTTTATTCCTACTCTTGGGTTTTCCGCCCTTGGATAGCAAGAACTGAAAAGGCTTCTCAGCCAAAGGAGGAACTAGGCATCAGTGTTGTGCTGTGTTGAAGGTCTGGATCCAGTCCCCAATCCAATTATAATTCTACGGAGCTGACAAGGGTTAGGAAGTGTTGCTTGCTGCCAAGTCTGATAAAAATTAATCAGCGCTTTGGAGCTTGTGAGACTCGTGTTTCAATCCAGGTACACTTAACTTTCTGAGTACAAGGGAGGGATCTGGAATGCTGCAGAAACCCAATCCATGCAGGACACTGGCTTTCTTTCTTAGTCTCTCACTCCACGGACTGGGGGGTTTGTACTTTCCTCGTAACACCTCTCAGATTATGAAACAATCCTACCTTCTTTTTTCTTGGAGTCATCATAAGCCATGGTGGTCCTGCAGGGGCCTGGGAATGTGTTGCCACGCCTGGGCTCCTTCCCCCGTTCCCGTCTACAGGACAAGGTCTAAGAAACAGAGAATGAGAATAACCCTCCCATAAAGTGGAATCATAATGCAGAAAGGGACTGAATGAAGATTTTTTTTTAAAAAAAGAATGAAATGGGAAGCAGGAGGGTGAAGTGGTGTGCCTTCTCAGCAGTTTATCTTTATCCTCCAGACATTCCAGGGCTTGGAGAAAGATCCCAGATTCAGCAGGCAGTTTGGTTTAGCTGATTTTCATGTTAAAAAGCAGGAGAGGAATGTTTTTCAAGGTGAGAACCAAGCCTCTGTTCCACTAGTTTTAAACAGATTAACACCATGTGATCTTTTTCAATGAAACACAAGGACAGTGACCAAATAACTATATTGGGCTTTTGTATTGTTACAATATGTTCAGGTGAGTACTGTATTGAATCCTGCAGTTTTTAAAGGAAAGTGTGTAAGAGCCATGGAGGTGAGGGAATGAGAGTTTTATAATCTCTTATTCTAGGATAAAGTGAATTGACTGGAGAGAAGAATTTAATTTTTCAGTCCTGTGTGATGTTCAGTGATATCAAACTTTAGAGGCTAGTGATGGTGCAGCAATAGTAGGCATTAGTCCTATTATTCCCACAGGTGTTGTTCAGAGTACCAAACTGGGGAAGGAAAAGGGAAGGAAAAGGAGGAGAAAGAGAGAAGACTGAAAGAAGCAGTCCTTTTTCCAGGGCCTCTGCAGCATTTCCAGTCTCTGTCACCTCAGATGCTCAGGATTTCCCCAACCTGCCTCAGGAAGGATACTGATTCAGGAAGTGGGGCACTTGCTATTTCTGTTCTTGAATAATGCTTTATCCCCCTTAAAATGACAGACATGCAATATCTCTCAAAGCATAGTTGTGCAGTTTTTATTTTGAGTCTCACAATAATTTTAAAAGATTCAGCTCCTGAATAAACATGATTTCCCCTGTATAAACCATTTGAATTTTGAATGCATTTATACACAGCTGTCATAAAAAAGGCTTAATTAAAGCATCGGTTCTTTAAAAGGGGAGTTTTGACCTCCTTATAGTAATGTATTTTACAAATAATACAAAAATACAAGATGTTAACCAATGTCAGCTGTTAGAGATATTAATGTAAACTAGTGGGTTAAGTTCCTGAAGAATATTTCAACCTGTGAATGGAATATTTCATCTGGTGAAGAAGACTTTGAAGAAAAGTTATCTGCATATTAGAATTCCCTCAATAATTGTTTATGATACATTCATAACAAATTCACTAACAGAATAAAGGGAGCTCAGAAACCTTGCTTTTGCATATAAGCTAGAAAACAAGCCTCTGCTTCTTCATGTACCGTACTTAAAAGGTCAGGCCTCACACAGACAATCATACAATAAGCTGTAACTCAGCGGTACAAAGCAGGGCTCCCTGGTTATAGGCAGAAAGGACTGGACGATTTACAAGATTGACCACTCAATTCTATAGACACTTATTTAGCAGTAGGTGGGCTTGAACAAAGTAGGATTTACTTCTGAGTAAACACTTGGAGGAGGACGCCGCAAGTCCTGTAAAAATGGGTGTTCACAACCAGCGCTTGCAAGTTACTTCTCAAGTGATTTTAACAACCTCAGCAATTTAATTTTGTTACGTCATGCAGCCATCTTTCATAGGAATACTTCTGAGGCTTCCAACTTGCCAGTAGTGGATAGGCTATCAAGCATTTAACTACAATGGTTATCAGCAACAGTTTTAAATGACATGGTGCCTGGAAGAGTGGTATACCACAAGCGGTACGGGAACAGTATCGCCCATACCATGAAGTCTACACAGGCATTGGTTATTTATGTGAAGAAAGGCATCCACCCATTACTCTACTGCAAGGGACTTACGAAGTCGCATGCTTTTATAAGATCAGAAAAGGGCAACTTATGTTTCCAGCATTATTCTCCTACTAACAGCTCTATTTGTTCATACGTCTGGGTTAGCTCAGTTGGCAGAGCATGAGACTCTTAATCTCGGGGACATGGGTTCAAGCCCCAGCTGGGCAAAAGATTCCTGCATTGGAGGGCTGTTGGACTCTTGGTCCCTTCCAACTCTACAATTCTACTAGCAAGCGCCTGAATATTAGGGCCAGCAGATGCCTCTCATTTCCTGACACCCAAGCCCTTGTGGAGCACCACAGCCCCATGCAGCAAGTCCTGGGCCAGCTCTTTACCCTTGACCTGGAGCCCAACCATGCCCCGCTGCTTCCTTCTGGCCGGCTCAATGCCTGCATTTCTCCCCCATTCAGCACCAGCCTGCCACCATCCCATTCATTCATTCATTCTGGGCATCCAATCGAAGCTCCACAAAGGCCACCGAGTTCGGAGCCCGGCAGCGGAGCACATTCCGGCTTGACACAAGTCACCGCAAAAGGATGCCAGAGATCCAGGAGCAACAACACCCCTTTTGTCTGGGGAAATCAAATCAAATAGTTTTAAGAAGTAGGGAGGATCGTTTCCATCGCTCCCGACAAAGGACAATGCCTCGATTATTATCGCTCCAGTGGCCGGAAAACAGCAGCGGGTGGAGCCTGCGGGCCGCTGCACGGAGCAGCATCCGAACCCAGAGCTGGTAAGCAGCGGCCAAGCCCGCGTCGCCGGCCGCTTCCTCACCTGCGGCTGCTGCTGCTGCTGCTGCCCATTTCTGAACTGCACCTGGTCCAAGCGGCGCAGCGACGCCCTCTGTCGGCAACTCCCGCTCGCCCCCGGGATGCCCAGGCGCTACGCCCACTGCGCATGCTCACCCGCCCTCGAGGGGGTGGGGGCAAGGACCCCGCGCGACCCCTTTCCCGCCTCCTCAGTTTGAACTGGCCCCGGCCGTTGGCCGCCCTGTGGCCCCTCGCCCTTCGCGCGCTCACCCCAGGCGGGCTTCAGAAGCCTCCGGAACGGGGAGGAGGGATTTGTCGACGCAGCGAGTGGCGGCGGGCAGATAACGGAGCGACCTGCCCCCTCCCGGCAGAAGGTTGCCTTCCCTCCCCCGCGGCGGAAGGGGGTGGGGGAGCGGCCAGCCTCAGATCGCCTCGCCGCTTCGAGCGGCCGCCATCTTGGTGTGGGAAAGGGACACCCGCCAGTTTCAGCCGCTAAGGCGAAGCAGCCGAGCGCCGAGCTCCTCGGCTCTCGACGGCGTTAAGAGAGCAGAGGCTGGAACCTGGCGCCGAGTGCATCGATTTGCCAGGTGTTTGGGCTTCTGCGATGCTATCGAGCGGCGGTTCTAGGACCCTTTTGAGTTGCGATTTTTATTCTTGTTCAGAAAATAATAAAAGCAAATGTATATCAGAATCTGGGGAGCCTGCAGTTCAATCCTAGGCATCCGGAATCAAGTCCCCGTATATGTACAGAAATGGGACTTTCCCCCCTAGGTTTTGTGCAGAATTTCGGTAACTACAGTTGAATACAGTGGAATTTGCTTCCTAGTAAACCTGTGTAGCGTTGCCCGTTCTTAAATACGTGAATACAAAGAGGCATTTGCTAGTGATTTGTCTTTTTGTTTAATTAAAGGCTTCCTCGTGTACCTAGACGGCAGTTGGCGGTGTGGCATAGGTCTCACTACGAGTCTCAAAGGAGGTTTAAGCAGTTATGTATAGGGGAAAACAGGGAACTCAACCTTAGTCCAATTTGTGATCAGCTCTTAATTGGATCAGGACGTGGCGCAGGTATGGGAAAATAAGAGGAAGGAATAATTTAACCTGAACTCTCAGGCATACTACGCTTCCCTTGGTGTCCAATAAGAGAATGTTAGCGCCCCCTTTTTTCAATCAAGTGTTCACCCAGTGTTTACACTCTGTTGGGGTTCACCACTGTTGTTACTCAAAACTGAAAAATGTTTACAAAAAGATGAAATGTGTTAGCAAAAAAGAAAAAAAGGGAGAGCACAAATTTGCACATCCTGATTTATATATATCAATGCACTTCTCAAAACAAGTACTGTACTACAATTTATATTGAAATGCAATACATTTCACCATAGTGGAGAAGACTGTGACCTAGGAGCATGCTTAGCCTGTTGTCCAGCTTCTAACATTCAATGGGCAACTTCAGGACCCCTCCCTCCTTTCTGATAGTTCTTTATCTTTAATCTGAGTTGGACGAAATAGTCCTTTAAATAGAGGACTCATCAAATGGAGGACTGGCCTGAAAGTCATTCATTGCCTACTATCTCTTCTGAGCACAACCCTGAAGGACAGTTTTCATAGGGGCGGTTTTTAGGGAAATGATGTCATGGGCCAAATTTGGCACCCTCGAAGGCCAAAACTGACCCATGGGCTATTGTTTACCTGTCAGTTTTCCCCTTAAAACCACTTCTGCCTTTGTTTATCATGTAAACAAATCCAGAACTGCTTCAAATTACAAGGGCTATGTAGACAAGCTCTCAATAAACACAAGTGCAGGAAGCAATTCTATCATTAGAGGCTGAAGGAAGTGTATTTTGTATCACATTTGAAAACCAGGATGATGATGACATAGAATAGATAAGACAGACATATGATTAGTGAATAGGGACAGGGAATGTGTAGAAAGCTTTTCTCTCTGCTTCCAAGAATTAGGCATAAATGTACTTCCTTTGAAGGTTAGTTATTATAGCAAATGCTTTAGAGGCATGGTTAGGTTGCGTTCCAGATTGTATGTGGGTGTGAGAAAGCATATGTTTTCCTTTCAGTCTCAATCATAGAAATGTCTCATTTCTTTGAAGGAAATGAATTTTAGTCATTAGAATTCAAATCACTTTGCTACATGAAGTTACTGAAATGCTGTCTATACCACACACAAAGCTTACACGATGAGCTCACTTTTTGCTCCTCTAGCTTCACAGAAGTGTTTTGAAAATTCTATTATGTGTCTTCCAAGCCAAATTATGAAAATGAGTGACACAGGCTATGTCACTATTGCAGCAACATCACAGAGAGTGGCTTCCTACATTTAGCAACTCTACGTTGCAATTCTGTTGCAAATACATAATGAAAGGTTGTTTCCAAATAAAATGCACATAGACACATGCTGACGTATGTGACTTCAGAAAGTCTTTGGATAACTAATACCGTTTTGTAACTAAGCCAAAGTACACGTAATTGAAATAATCACATATCCTCCCCCCAACGCTTATATCCACTTCTCTTCTCTTGCTTCTCTATGTCTGTTTTTCTCCTGGGGTGGGGATCTGACCTGTTCTTTATGTATGTATGGATGCCACTAAATAGATTATATGGCAGGTATATCTGTACCTGCAAAAGGACAATTTTGAGCATTATAGTGTGCTCCCAGTTGATCCTCTGTAAGTAGGAGTTGAATTCAGCACCTTTTAAATTTGTCACCAAATACAAGCTCTGCCAGGTGTTTAGGAGCTCCTGATCAGGGCTTCTAAATGCATCTTATCCCAGCCACAAGTTGGATTTGCTCAAGGTGCTGAATTTAAGTTTAGCACTGCATACAAGCCATGCTGGACTTAGCTGCATGCAGGAAATTGCACATTTCCCACACGCAGCTGATTGAGGGCCTTTCACAAGCAATAGTTTGCCCTTTTGGTTTATGCACTGCTATTTTAAGTTCCAGTGTCAGTTAATGAAAGGTAAATCCCTTGGCCATCGTAGGTTTGAGAACCAGAACAGAGTCCAGCTTAAGTTTCAATAACATTCGTAGATGATTACTGAGGGAAGTTCCATTGAATTCAGTCAAATTTACTTCTGAGTAAATATACATAGAATAGGGCTGCTAGCTAGCATGATACACTTGCATCCAAACTTGTACCTTCACTGTAAAACTGGTATATCAATTTCTATCTGTGTAAAGCCATATTTTATTATGTGCTGCAGCAAAACAGTTTTACACTCTTCCACAAGTATTAAATCAGCTTGAGAGGCTTTTGGATCTGCTCCTTCAATAACACTGCTCCTTCTCTCTTATTCCACCACAATAATAGTCCTTTTTTATTCTATGGACATGAACAAACAAATAAAGAAATCAGAAAGTCTCCCACACACTGCCTATTTTGGTCGTCGTTAGTTTGCTTATTTATTTTCCATTCTGTAATTGTTTCTGGTTGAATAAACCTGAAGAAAAGATTATGATGACTAATAGATTTGCACATTATCAATGCTCAAACACCCCCATAAACTGCTCTAGTAAAATTAGTAGGATGAGCAGCTGTTGTCATGCTTTTATTCCAATGACAACTGTAAATGAATTTTAAGGCTTTGTTCACATAGAATTTGTCTATAATATTCAGAGAGGCGGGCAGCTGACTGAGCACAAGAACAGCAAATCTTAGGAAGAGGAGGAGGCAGAAAGAAGGAAAACAGATTTTCCCTTCCATTCTCGGTATGTACATCTCTACTTGAGATAAAGCAGCACAGCACCTGTTACCTTATCAATATACAGCTATCATGATATTTTCTTAATTTGCATTCTTCATTCTTACCTGAAAAAATTAATTTTAAAGAAATCATTCACAAATGTTCCCTGGGCTCAGTAGCCAGTTGCTTCTAGTACCCAATGAAACTAGACTTTCTCACTTTCTATATATTTTATTTCCTTCATCTACATATTCCCTTCCCATAGACCATTTTAAAATAATGCTTACAGCCCAAGATCTGTGATATAAGAAGGAAAAGAAAAAAGCAAATTCATGTTCCAACTTTTTCATAATACATCATCATGGACTGGGCATCATGCGGGTGGGCTGGGGAAACCCAGCCAGATGGGTGGGGTATAAATAATAAATTATTATTATTATTATTATTATTATTATTATTATTATGGGCAGCCAAATGGCAATTGGGCCCAGCTGAGCCAGTGGAGAGGTCCTTGCATAAGGAGCTGCCTTATAACACATCACACCATTGGTCATTCTAGCTCAGTATTGTCTACACTGACTGGAAGTGGGTTTCCCTTGTTTCAGACAAGAATATTTACCATATCCACTTGGAGATGCTGGGGATTGACTTTGCGCTTTTCTGCAGGCAAATCATGCACTCTGCTGCAGAGCTATAGTCTTTCTCGGTGTTTCACCTCTTGCTCTGATGCAGGAAGATTGAAGAAGAACTGCTGACATTCTGTAGCAGCAAAGTAAGGCTGACAACAGAGGTGTTGTACAATCTCACCCCTCCAATCTGTGACTGTTACTGCATTTTCTTACAAGGCACAGTTGTATTGGCTGAGTGAGCTTCGGAACAGATTTAGGATAGGTTTAAAGCTTGCAACCCACCAAGCCAAATGCAGCCTAACCTTGCACTGTGGTCTGCTAATTGCTTGAAGGTTCCCAGTGTCTACATCAAAAATGGCATTTTCTAGGCCCAGCGAGAAGGTGTATGCAGGAAGTGTATATGTGTACAGTACGCACATACCTATTTGGAGGACCTAGTAATATGAGAGTGCTGTCTCTGAAATATAACAATCAAATTCTACCTTTGGAAATAGACAAAGTGGTAGTCTAATGCCCTGTGAAAACCAATGAATCCATTTTGCACTGGAAGTTGACTGGTACTGTCTACTGGTAATTATGGCAATGTATATGCAGTGTTTCTGGTTATCTCTGTTCTTGATCAATGCCACATTCAGCTCCTTAAGGGCAACTTGGAATAGATTTAATCGTGCCTAGATTTTCTTATTTTACTCATGTCATAAAATGCATATATTGCTTGATTGTAAAAACTCAGCGTGGTTTATAAAGAGAAAAAAGTGAAAAGCAAATATTTAAATAATTCAAAAAATTAGTATCAGCAATAAACAAAAAAAAGATGCACATGCCATCTTAATTGGCGGGCACAACGGAAATGGCCTTTTTGCAGTGGCCCTACATTTCTGGAATACTTTACCAGCTGTGCTTTGGTAGACCCTATCACTTCAAGATTTTATGATAATCCTTGCTTATGTGTGCTTTTTCAACTGTGTTCGTGCTTTTTTAAAATAGTTTTTAAAAATATTATTTGGGCTGGTTGGTTTATTTTCCCTGACTTCTAATTATTGTATTGTATTGCATTTGAACTTTACAGCATCTTGGGTCATTTTTTAAACCTTAAAGGTGGCATACAAATATTTTAAAGGGGGGAAAAATCATGCTTATGCACATGGCCCGTTGGTGGTGCTGTTAACCAAGGTTTCCACTCCTCTGTCTCTTACACTGCAGTTCTGATTAGACTCACACACTTTCTTCCCTGCCACAGTTGCCTAACGTATAATCACAGCAAGACACGAACGCCCTTCCAAACACTCAAAGTCTGCATTAAACATGAAAGTGTGCATTAAACATGAACCAGCCCTACTGAGTAAAGATTCCTCTTTAAGCAAATATATGTTTCCCCACTATATTACTGTGATATTGGTCTTTCTTCCTCAATTTCCTCGTTTAACTAGATTTCAGATACTGGGAAATTAGAACAACAGCACTAAGGGGCACAGAATGTTGCTCTACCTGTATGCCAGGAACTCAATTTTTCACTAGGCTATACTTAACATGATTATGTTATGAGAGGCCAGCTATACTGAGAGGTCAGTATATTTGGCCCATAGACCAGAGGTTTTCTACCATTGCTGTAGACTACATTTGGAGCAAGATTTGGAAGCACTTGGCCACAGCAGTCTGAGTGTGCTCCAGTAGGCCTCTCTTGTTAAAGAATAATAATAATTTTAATAATGTTTATAAAATTTATATCCTGCCCACCTTGCCAGGTTTCCCCAGCATCTTTGGGAACTTACAACATAAATAAAAGCACAACAAAGCATCAAACATTAAAAAACAAACTAGCCTATACAAGCAGCAAACAAACCAATAAATCAATGGAAACCAATAATAACAACAATAATAACAGTAATAAACACTTTACAGTTATACCCAAATTAAGATAATCGCCAACCCCAACTAAACGTTTAACCAACATCAACATCAATAAACAGATGACTCTCTGGGCCGAATTATAAAGCATATCATAAATGTGCAACTACTGTCCAAAATGGTGCCCATGCAACTTGTTCATAACTTTTACTCAATAGTCCCAGCATCAGGATGATCTTCTAGAAGATCTTATCTGATGCATTCTTCAGTTCCCCATCCCCACTATATATGACTGCTGTTGCTTGGAAGGGAAGGGAAGGGAGGGAAGTGTCAGGTGTCAGGGAATCTGACCCCCCCACAGTAGGCTGCCAGGAATAGGCTGACAGGGAAAGTTCTTACCAATGTCTTTTATTCCATATTCACAGAGAGAGGCTTAGACATGCAGCCTCTTGGAGTAATGGTGTTGCTCCAAGTAATTCACCCCCCTCCATTCCTCAATCGTCAACAGCACCACCCACCTTATTGTGGACATTTAGGGTCATTTGTCTCTAAGCCCTTTGCTCTCCTACTTTCAACGCCTACTGGGTTCTGGGAGAGGGGGCTAGGTCTGGAATGCTAATGTGTCAGCCAACTGCTCTGGCTCTGCCTCCTCCTCCTCTCCCATTATTTCCCAACTTTGCCCTTCATCTGCCTCTGTGCTATGACCTCCCACAAACCACTGTTGTAAATCTATACTCTTTTCCTCTTCTCTGGAAGGTTCAGGCTGGGGAGGTGGTCTCCACCACTCCTCCTCTGTCCTGTCTCTGACATGACGTGAAACGAGTTCTGTTAAAAGTTATAGAGGAAGAAAAGGAACTAGATGAGAAGACACTACATCTTCACTGTCCCTAAAGTTTTGCACTGTTCAGTTCAAGTGCTATGTAGTTGGACTTTCTCCCCTTAATATAACTTTCTAAAAAACTTAGGCCTTTTCCAACTCACACACCTTTGTACCTGAAAACCTATTCACTCTGGTGGTTGAAATTGACAAGATATGTACAAGTTCCCCCCTTCTAATAACTGGTTTTAGGCTTTCTAATCATTGAACATTACTAAGAAATTAAATTATTCAGCCATTATTGGTCTAAATGCACTGAGTACCATCAGATTTTGTTTTCCTTTAACTAAATAAAACTTTATTATTATAATAAATAAGCCTGCCTAATATGTCGTATCATCTAGCCTTCAGGGCTGTATCCAAGTTCATCAAGAGGAATCAGACTAGATGAAAATTTTCTCCCCTTGAGGCTTCTGAATGAAAAGAGGAACTAAAATGAGATACGAACATTAATGGAGACTCATCAGCATCAGAATAAACTCAAAAATAGACATGACATCTTGCATTTGCATAACGCTGTCAGCTGCTACTATAGAGACAGGGATCTATTACCTCTGTTTATGCTGCTGCTAACATAATTTATAGCAATTTATTCTATAAAAGTAGATTGTAACTGTTGGCTGGGAGGGGAAAAAGAAATCACCTTAGCTGCTCTGAAAATAAAAATGGTAATGTGTATAATAGATTTCTGATAAAGTAATTTGCATGGTGAGCTAATATCTAGGCTTGGCTAAATGCATTTTAGTGAACCTCATCACAACCCAGCAGCTAATCTAGATGCATTTATAGACAGAAAGATAATTCCGTCTCCTGACCCATGCAACTTTTGTTGAATGGGACATGATATCATTCCACCCACAATAGCATATTCTCTAGAATTCCGGAGAGCAGCTCACATCTGAAGAAAGAGAAAGTGCTAGGATAGAGTCAAGTTTCATTTCATTTCATGTACGCCAGCTATAAAACAAACTTCATTCTTATTCATTTATACAGTTGTTGAAGCATGATTCAAACTGCCTTAGAGGTTAGGTGCTACTGGGAGCTATCCAGGGTGCTGCCCACTATACTTGTTCATCTTTTGGTCTTTTACATTTGCTTTCCTTGGCCTTGCTTATCTGGGCCTGCCTTTTGCTTTGCTTGACCTTGCCTTGCTGAAGCCTGGCCTTTGCTTGACTTTGCTTTCTGGATCCTGAAATAGTGGTATGTGACCTGGTGCCCCAAGATTACGGACTCAGATATACAGCTGCAAATAAAATGTTTTAAGTGTGTTCTAATATAAGGGACACGGGTGGCGCTGTGGGTTAAACCACAGAGCCTAGGACTTGCCGATCAGAAGGTCGGTGGTTTGAATCCCCGCGATGGGGTGAGCTCCCATTGCTCGGTCCCTGCTCCTGCCAACCTAGCAGTTCAAAAGCACATCAAAGTGCAAGTAAATAAATAGGTACTTCTCCGGCAGGAAGGTAAACGGCATTTCCATGCGCTGCTCTGGTTCGCCAGAAGTCACTTAGTCATGCTGGCCACATGACCCAGAAGCTGTACACCGGCTCCCTCGGCCAATAAACCGAGATGAGCTCCACAACCCCAGAGTAATACGCGACTGGACCTAATGGTAAGTGCAATATACCATGTGGCATTAGATGGTGATGGTGAGCCTTAGAGAAATTTAATATATTTTTAAAAACGCTTAAAAAAACAACAAACCCATTTACAGAATGGGTTTTTTTAAATATGTGTGTAGAGTCCACTTGAGTCTACTACATGCTCCCACTTGGGCTGGAATCCCATAGAAGAGTGACTAGTGGGGTGCCACAGGGTTCTGTCTTGGGCCCGGTCTTATTCAACATCTTTATCAACGACTTGGATGATGGACTCAAGGGCATCCTGAGGACAGGATCACACTTCAAAACGACCTTGACAGATTAGAGAACTGGGCCAAAACAAACAAGATGAATTTTAACAGGGAGAAATGTAAAGTATTGCACTTGGGCAAAAAAAATGAGAGGCACAAATACAAGATGGGTGACACCTGGCTTGAGAGCAGTACATGTGAAAAGGATCTAGGAGTCTTGGTTGACCACAAACTTGACATGAGCCAACAGTGTGACGCGGCAGCTAAAAAAGCCAATGCAATTCTGGGCTGCATCAATAGGAGTATAGCATCTAGATCAAGGGAAGTAATAGTGCCACTGTATTCTGCTCTGGTCAGACCTCACCTGGAGTACTGTGTCCAGTTCTGGGCACCACAGTTCAAGAAGGACACTGACAAACTGGAACGTGTCCAGAGGAGGGCAACCAAAATGGTCAAAGGCCTGGAAACGATGCCTTATGAGGAACGGCTAAGGGAGCTGGGCATGTTTAGCCTGGAGAAGAGGAGATTAAGGGGTGATATGATAGCCATGTTCAAATATATAAAAGGATGTCACATAGAGGAGGGAGAAAGGTTGTTTTCTGCTGCTCCAGAGAAGCGGACACGGAGCAATGGTTCCAAACTACAAGAAAGAAGATTCCACCTAAACATTAGGAATAACTTCCTGACAGTAAGAGCTGTTCAACAGTGGAATTTGCTGCCAAGGAGTGTGGTGGAGTCTCCTTTTTTGGAGGTCTTTAAGCAGAGGCTTGACAACCATATGTCAGGAGTGCTCTGATGGTGTTTCCTGCTTGGCAGGGGGTTGGACTCGATGGCCCTTGTGGTCTCTTCCAACTCTATGATTCTATGATTCTATGATTCTATGATCCTGTCCCAAGGGTGGGACCACTTCTGGGGCAGAATGCTAACTAGTTTCCAAAAGCTCATTTACCATGATGCAGTTAGACTCCTCAGAGATCTGGGATTGGCTGCACCTCTAGTTAACAAGTTAGTGGCTAACCTGAATTTGTTGCCATGTAATGTGTGGAATGGCTCTTACGCCTTTCCTGTTTTTACAAATCATTTCAGCACAGCTGTGTTGTACCATGCTGCAAAGCATCCCCAGTCCCATTGAAGAGGGTTTGCTATTACTGATCTAAGCTGGAGACTTTTTAGCTTTGCAAAGTTAATACTTCTCTAGCCCCCACTCCCCTCCCAAAAGGTCATCGACACCAGGAACACCCAATCTAAGGGTGGGACCAAAAATGTATTTATGGCAAGACAACATGGAGCAGTTGCCCAGAGTGATACATCTGAGGAATAGGCATTGCACCATCAGACATGCCTTTTAATTGGAGCTCTTTCCCAACCATTGCTCTTGCGGGGGGAGGGGTGCACACACAAAATGCAATATGAAGGTCACACTGCCAGTTCCTCCTTGGTCAGAGTGACAGAGAGAAAGCAGGAGGGGCAGCAGGAGAGAATGTGTGTGCATGGGGTGGTGTGTGTTTGTGCTTTGAAAAAATGGTAGGAGGGAGACAGATAAGAGACTTTGAGCTAACTCACAGGACATAGAGAATGTGAAATGAGTGATGGGCTCTGTGCTCACACCAGTCAGAAATAAATGCTACATATATAAGGCAAGTAGGCTTATGGTGTGTGTGAGAGAGTGTGTATATCATTGCTCTCCTTAATCCTATTTAATTTATTACTTAGCCAGCAGAGTAAACAGTGGAGTTAAAAGTTCCTTTTTTTCTCCCCTGCCTTCTAAAACAACCAGCTGGATGATATGCGATACAGTCCACAAGATGGGGAGTGAAGTGTCCAGCCTGCCAAGATCAGGCTGGCAGCACCAGCCCTGAAACTGACTCATTCCAAAGCAACTCTAGAGAAGCTGTTTGTTGGCTTCACAGTGGCAGCTAAGTCCTGCACAGGAGGGAAAGTCTGAAAATTGGATCTGTGCCTTGTGTGAGGGATTCCTCTCCTTGCAGGCTGAGCTCAAGTCACAATACAGCAGGAGCACAGAGTTGGGGAAGCTGGTTCCTCAGAAAAGTCATGGCCAAGAACAATTCCCAATTAAGCTGACACGGCACTGCCACCATGGTTTGCAATAAAGCTGTGACACTATTGGGAATTGAGAGAGGAGAAGATTTTGAGTATTTAGGAAACTAACAAAAGAGTAAATGTTAAGTTGGGCTTGTATGCAGGAGGAAGGGAAAGGTGTATGTTTGAGAATGCTGGATGTGAAAGAGAGATGGGTCAGAGTAAAGGACTCAGGGTGGGGGTAGGTGGGGGGTCATATACCATCGAAACAAGGTGGATGTTGATTTGATTTTTTTATATATTTTAGTCCATGTATTTAGTCCACTTCCTATGAAACATCTCTAAGTGATTAGCAACAATATTCTCCTCAGAGGAGAGTGCGTTAGAGCCAGCATCTGACATGTGCTTTAAGGTGCCATTAGGACACCAATATTCTAAGTTTAAGTGGCTTCATTATGGGTCATGTTGGCCATCCCTGCCCTTAAATATCAACCACCTAATCTGTCCCGTAAAGATGCAGGGCTCTTACAATACACTTTCTCACTAAGGACTTCGAATAGTCTTAACCAATAAGAGACACGATTTCTGCCCTGTTGACACAATGTGCTACTACAGTTCAAGTAAGAAAGACAATCTTGCTTGACTGTACGTGGAGCATTGCTTTAAAAATACAGGCTGGCTCCTTTCGAACAGCCTTAGCTTCACGGCTCCTATAGTGAGCTGTTTTGTGCCTGACTTGCTCAGCTGAGCTGCTTTGCAAAAACGAACTAATATTGATACTTGTTTCTGAGCTGAAGGGATAATGCTTTAATCCTCTTAGGGTGGGATTCTGACTCCACTGAAATCAACAGCCAGATTCCCAATGGTTTCCGTGGGAGATTAGGTTTTTGAGGAGGGATTTGAATGGGGTAACTTGACAGAGAGAGGCTTTTCTAAGCAGTGGACACAACGTGGACACAGGCACAAAGGAGGTCTGTAGGGCAATGAATCTCTTTAACCTCAAAGGCAATTTTTTTATGACCTGAAAATATTCATTTCCCTCATTATTCTTACTGCCTTCATAGTCCAAAATGTTATTAGCAAACATATAAAATTAGCCAACCCTCTTTAAAATCTAGCTCCAGTGTTGGGTTGGAGTGACCTCTTGGGGCAATGAATTCTATAGGTTAATGCTATGCTGCACCAAGAATTATTTCTTGTCTTATTGGTTCACAACCTGTTACCCTTTAAAGTCAGCAAGTGGCTGCTGCTTCTCGTAATGTTGGGGCACGAGGTAAAGAGAGAGAATCAATCTATTTTGCAGCAAACCTTTGATCATCCTGAATGCCTCAGACATGCCACCTTGTAACCATTCACCCTTGCAGGCTAAATGGCTCTCATCCTGCAGTCCTTCATCTTATGCAAATTCATCTGCGTTGCTCTGTTGACCTTCACCAGACCTTCCCAATGACTTCTACATATCTTTCCTTCACTAAACACCCTCCTGAAAAGCAAACTATTCTGACCCACAACTTCTTGTGTTATTCAAAAGGTCAATTCCTATATCTGCACTGATTCATGATGATGAATGTGACGCCCCCCACATTCCTATTAATTGCCCCCTAATCTTCAAAGAGATGCAGATGCTCAGCTTCTTTAAATTCAACGCAGATGCACCAACTTCTGTTTTTTAAGTAAAGGGATTTCATTTTGTTTGTTTGTTTATAAAATCATTTGGCCCTAGTATCACACTGTGGTCTTGAAGTGTGCCCGCAAACTGGCTCACAATAAGAGAAGCACAATAATATCCAGTTACAATACTATAAAACTGTGCTGAAGATAATCAACCAAAACACTATCTGCAAGAAGACAAGACATTCAAAGCCTGATTAAAAGCTAGGTAGAATAAGATCATCTTAGCTGATTGCCTAAGCTTAAAAGAGAAGGAGGCAGCTGAACCTGTTGAGGGTGTTCTAGCTCTGAATTTCCTCCTCTGAGCAGGAGATTGGACTACCTGGACCACCAGCAACACTCTAGGAACCTCTTTATGGTGGAAGTTCCACAGCTTGGGTGCTGCAACTAAAAAGGCCATACTCCAACCAACCATATTTCATAGATGGTGGGTCATAGAGCAAGGCTTCTGATGATGACTGCTTTGAGCACATTGTAAGCAGACACCTGTTAAACTTTGGTTGCCTTTCAGGATCCCCTCTAACCCCAGAGTTCCCTCTCCTCCCTTCAGCTGGAAGGATCATCTCATCCAAGCTCTGATGATGCATTCAAACACATCAAGGGATTTCTGATAGAATCTTCTCCTTAGCATAATTAACTTGTGGTCCTCCAGGTATTGTTGGAATCCAGTTCCCATCAACTCAAAGATTAATTAATTTAAAGGAATGTTATTCCACTTTTCAGCCAAAAAGGCTTTCAACACAACTTTCAGGATCACTAAAAAAAAAGTCCTGTCAGTCTTAACATCTAAAAAGACACAACCTAAGTGGAAAATGGATTGGGAGGGAGGAGGAAATGAGCAAACTCAGCTATGAGTTTTAATTACCAGTTCTTCTAATGACCAGCTAGGTGGAAAAGTTCATGGAGAGAATGTGCTAAAAACACAGTTAATTCCAGTGCAGTCTCCCTGTCCAAAGATTTTCAGATGACAGCACCTCTGAAACTCCTAACCCACAATAATACACAATAAACCAGCACCTCTGAAACTCCTAACCCACAATAATACTACAACCAGACCTAACACGGACACTGGCACCAGAGCCTGCAATAAACCCAGATGCCAACTTTGCTGCCACATACACCCGGACAACACCATTACTGGCCCCAACAACATCACACATACCATCTCGGGACTATTTAATTGCTCATCGTCTAACATTGTGTATGCCATAAAATGCCAACAGTGTCCTTCAGCTCTCTATATTGGACAAACAGGCCAGACCTTACGCCAAAGAATAAACGGACATAAATCGGACATCAGGAATCACAAGACAGAGAAACCAGTAGGAGAACACTTCAATCTCCCAGGACATTCTATACAAGATCTCAAAGTAGCTGTTTTACTACAAAGGAATTTCAGAAATAGACTGGAAAGAGAAGCTGCTGAATTACAACTTATCACCAAACTTAAAACCATGGAGAAACCTGGTCTGAACAAAGACCTTGGATTCTTATCTCATTATACATGACAAAGCCATTTTTCACCTTTTCACCCCTTGCTTTTTCCTGTAAGACCTATTGCAGTCGTTAAGAGTCGTCAACAGGCTCATCACAGCTATCTGCCAATCACCCATTCCCACCACCCTTCTGAGTAATACCCCTCCCCACCTTCTCACTATATAGAAGGGTCTGGAAACTTCTGTTTCAGTGTATCTGAAGAAGTGTGCATGCACACGAAAGCTCATACCAAGAACTGACTTGGTTGGTCTTTAAGGTGCTACTGGAAGGAATTTGTTTTGTTTTGACTATGGCAGACCAACACGGCTACCTATCTGTAACTGGAACTATGGAAGGCACCACATTGAGCCGCATGAAATGGAAGTCCATCAACCTCACCAAGAAACTTGCACAGGTACAGACTGATATCTTCTTTCTTACTAAATGCAAGAACCTGGACATTATACCCAAGGGTCTTAGAATTAAGAACCCTCTACAATCCACGTATCCCACTGAATATGCAAGAAAACTATGCAACACTTTCTCTAAGAAGCTGCTCAAACATCTGATCAGCGTTCTCTACTCTAAACAGAAGCTAATAAAGGAGGAACTTCTTGTATTGGACAACTCTATCAGGAACCACCAAGCTTGGCAAGAGTTCCAAAAGGAAAAACAAAACATTTACCACTCTCAACTGGAGCTACTGAAAAAACAGAAAAACAAGAAACTCTCTAACCTTTCCAACCTACAGGCTACAAATCAAAACAAGATCAACAATATTGTCAATCTCTCACAGCAAGCACTCAGCCCAGCTGAGGAATCAGTCCTTTCACGTGGACTGTCATTCTGCCCTGCCAAATCCCCACACATGATCCAGTTCTGCGGGGACTTGGAAGCATTTTTCCGCTGTTTATGCCTGAAGGAGTATTTTCAACACACACAACAACAAGACAAAGCAGAACAAGCAACAACTTCACAACACAACACCTCTCAACCCACTGGAGAACAACAACCACCCTCTCAACAGAACACTGACCACCAACTACCACCGAAAAAGTGTTACACAAAAAGGGACTCCACATGGACCCCTCCTGATGGACGCAATACCACACTGGACTTGTACATTGACTGCTTCCGCCACAGAATCCAAACAGATGTGACCAGAAAACACCATCGCTTACAACAAAATCTAAACCATGCTGAAAGGAGAGCCATAGATAATCTCAGAAACAACCCAGACATTATAATTAAAGAAGCAGACAAAGGTGGAGCTGTCGTCATCATGAACAAAACTGACTACATTCAGGAGGCTCACAGACAACTTTCCAATACCGCCTTTTACATAAAATTGGACTCAGACCCCACACAAGAATACAAAAAAGAACTGAACAAGATTGTTAAGGAGCTACCCCCACACATCCAAGAACAGATCCTCACTAACACACCAACAGAACCTCGACCAGGAATTTTCTATCTTCTACCTAAAATACACAAACCAGGAAATCCAGGACGCCCCATCATTTCAGGTATTGGCACTATTACAGTGGGTGTCTCCGGTTATATGGACTCTGTTCTGAAACCATATGCCATCAGTGCTCCCAGCTATGTACGTGACACCACAGACTTTCTGAGGAAAATACAATCTTTAAATAATCTTCCCAACAATACTATACTAGCTACTATGGATGTGGAATCTCTGTATACCAACATCCCACACAACAATGGTTTACAAGCTATAAGGAACACCATTTCAGATAAAACCACAGCGGACCTTGCCACCAAACTCTGCCAATTTGTCCTTACCCACAACAACTTCAAATTCGGTGATGACCTGTTCCTTCAGATCAGCGGCACAGCAATGGGCACCCGCATGGCCCCACAGTATGCCAACATCTTCATGGCAGATTTAGAACAACATTTCCTAAACTCCTACCCACTCAAACCTCTCTTGTACCTGCGATACTTTGACGATATTTTTTATCATCTGGACACATGGTCAACAGACCCTGAACACCTTCCACCAGAAATTCAATGATTTTCACCCCACAATCAACCTAACAATGAATCAATCTATGCAAGAAATACATTTTTTGGACACTACTATAAAAATACAGGATGGGCACATAGACACCACCTTATACCGTAAACTAACTGACCGACAAACATATCTACATGCCTCTAGCTACCATCCCAAACATACCAAACAGTCCATTGTATATAGCCAGGCACTACGTTACAGCCGCATCTGTTCCAATTCTACAGACAGAGACTCTCACCTAAGAGATCTACAGCAAACCTTTTTAGAACTAAAATACCCAACAGATGAAGTTAGACAACAGATCAACAGAGCCAGACTGATACCCAGAGAGAACTTGCTACAAGACAGACCCAAAAAAGAAAATAACAGAACACCTCTAGTCATCACATACAGCTCCCAAGTTAAAACAGTACAACACATCATCAGAGATCTACAACCTCTCCTGGACAATGACAGTTCTCTTTCTCAAGCTCTGGGAGGAAGACCTTTCATTGCCTACAGACAGCCACCCAGTCTTAAACAACTCCTAACCCACAATAATACTACAACCAGACCTAACACGGACACTGGCACCAGAGCCTGCAATAAACCCAGATGCCAACTTTGCTGCCACATACACCCGGACAACACCATTACTGGCCCCAACAACATCACACATACCATCTCGGGACTATTTAATTGCTCATCGTCTAACATTGTGTATGCCATAAAATGCCAACAGTGTCCTTCAGCTCTCTATATTGGACAAACAGGCCAGACCTTACGCCAAAGAATAAATGGACATAAATCGGACATCAGGAATCACAAGACAGAGAAACCAGTAGGAGAACACTTCAATCTCCCAGGACATTCTATACAAGATCTCAAAGTAGCTGTTTTACTACAAAGGAATTTCAGAAATAGACTGGAAAGAGAAGCTGCTGAATTACAACTTATCACCAAACTTAAAACCATGGAGAAACCTGGTCTGAACAAAGACCTTGGATTCTTATCTCATTATACATGACAAAGCCATTTTTCACCTTTTCACCCCTTGCTTTTTCCTGTAAGACCTATTGCAGTCGTTAAGAGTCGTCAACAGGCTCATCACAGCTATCTGCCAATCACCCATTCCCACCACCCTTCTGAGTAATACCCCTCCCCACCTTCTCACTATATAGAAGGGTCTGGAAACTTCTGTTTCAGTGTATCTGAAGAAGTGTGCATGCACACGAAAGCTCATACCAAGAACTGACTTGGTTGGTCTTTAAGGTGCTACTGGAAGGAATTTGTTTTGTTTTGACTATGGCAGACCAACACGGCTACCTATCTGTAACTAGCACCTCTGAAAGTGCAGCTTACGTTTTAGAACATGAAATAGGAATACAAGCTTTTTAATCTCAACCAGTTCATATATGAGTTAACACTTATTTCCCTCCTCTCTCTCCATTGAGTGGTATTTGCATTCAAATTTCACAAAAAAAAACCACCCCAATCAAAATCTAACACAGAGAAAACACACAAACCAATTTCCTCCCATTTAAAACCTAATTGCAGGGGAACAGCTGAAAGAAGAGACTGACATAACTTTCTTCTTCAGGGAGAGAGGCGTTTTCTTGTATTCATTCATGAATGTCAGACAAGCAATTGGTAAGCTGTTCAATTGCACAAATCTCCATTAAATGCAGATGTCAGTCTGAGAAAATATAAATGTTCTGAAGTTTTTTAAAAATGCAAGAGAACAATTTCTGCCCCAAACGGTCAATGGCTCAGGGATTCATAAATTCAGCTGCACAGATGCCAGTGGTGATTTAAAAAATTGTGTCTGGCAAATAACACTCCTGAAAAGGCAGAAAATAGACTTCCATTTCTTCCATGTGTGCAAGACCTGGCAACTTTTAATATGATTTCCCCACCCAATTGTCTTCCTTGTCATCTTTTCTAACCCTGTGTCACTTTGCCATCCTTTATCATCTCTGCAACCATTTTGCTTATTCTTTTTTGCTCTACTTTGAGACTCAAACTGCCGTTTCCCTCTTTTCTCCTAGTTCCCAGTCAAAGCTATAGCCACTGTAGGCTCAGTCTTGGAGTTGGGTGTATATGTGTACAATCAGAAGATACAAACATGTTGGGGAAATGGTGGGTGCAGCTGCATTGTCAACCAAGGAAATGTAGCCAGACTCTCAACTGGGGAGCCAACATAATGCTCCATGGACACAGAGGGAACCAATGTGCCCATGGAATTGGGGGTGGGGTGGGGGGAGTGCATTCTGCAACACTGGATTCACCCAACATGGAGAACCAGGTAGAAACACCAGTTGCAGCCAGAGGAAAATCTGAGCTACCCTCTGTTGTAGTGGCCCTCCACACATGGTCATAGGATGGCTAGCTTGAATCCCCTTGTGACAAATGTGACAGACTCTCTCACTAAAGATGGGTAATGAAAATGACTGGGTGTGCAACAGGTTCAACTCTCCCTGTTAACAACGCTAGAGAGGTCTGTTTTATCTATTTGTGGTAGTGTTTTATTAAACCACAATCAGGTGTTTTACTTCTGTGAAGGATGCCCTGTGTCCACTTATTCCCCATTCAGAGGTTCATAATAATGAGAAGGCATTTCTGGAACAAAACTAGATTAATAATAATTAATAATAATAATAGTATTTTTGTACCCTGCCCACTCTGGACAGCTTCCAGCATAATATACAGAAATAACAGAACAATACACATTAAAGGCATTCTGCTACAGAGCTGCCTTCAGATGTTTACTGAAGGTTGTATAATGATTTTTCGCTTTGACATCTGATGGGAGGGCATTCCCCAGGGTGGACTCAACTGCTGAGAAGGCCCTCTGCCTGATTCCCTTCTCGTAGTGAGGGAACTGCCAGAGAGCCCTTGGAGCTGGACCTCAGTGTCCGGGCTGAACGATGGGAGCTTTATATTTATTTACACTCAAGGAGGGTTTTTAGCTTGATGACTACTCATGCAAGGCACAATTCTTCGTTTCAGGCGAACACTATTTTCAGAGAACTTTTAAACCTTAATCAGCACTATTATTTAAAGTTTATTTCTGGATGGATTATTTCCACCTAGAATGGGTGCCCCCAGGCTGCCACTATTTTGCGGAAGAAAAGAAGAAGAAGAAGAAGAAGAAGAAGAAGAAGAAGAAGAAGAAGAAGAAGAAGAAGAAGAAAAACCCTGACTTTTGCAGTTAGGAAAGTGATGAGATAATGAACCAAAAATTGTAAATAATATTATAAAATCTATAAAATTATAAAATTTACACTGTTGTAGAACATCCCTGAAAACAAATCAGGATGAATACTTAATAAAGACTGGACTAAAGGTGCTTTCAGATGGCCACTATTTTCAGGTGCAGAGGACGAGATGGTTGGACAGTGTTCTCAAAGCTACCAGCATTAGTTTGACCAAACTGCAGGAGGCAGTGGAAGACAGGAGTGCCTGGTATGCTCTGGTCCATGGGGTCACAAAGAGTCTGACACGACTAAATGACTAAACAACAACAAATTTTCAGGTGAGATTCAACCACAGCCCGACAAATTCAGACAGCACAATTAAAGCTGATTTAGGGCTCTGGCAAAAAAACAAAAACAAAAACCCCACTCCCCCAATATCAGACTTTTTGCAATTAGAAAAACTATGGGAAAATGTGAGATACCTCTGGCTTTGAAAGGTCATCTAAACTCCCCACAAACAAATGGGTATGACTGCTCATTAAACAGGCAATGCCGTCTAATCTCTCTGCAAACAAACCAGGTTGAATGCTCATGAAGCAAGTCATCTGGAAGCAAACATAGCCTCACCTTTGTGTCAGCTTTGTGCAATGAGATCAGGATGAATGCTCAATAAAACAGGTTGTCTGGAAGGGGCTAGAGGAGGAGGAGGAGGAAGCTGAATGTGTCAAAGGAGAGCTCAAACCCAGGCAGGGTTTGCCAAGGCAATGCACCACCACCATCTGGGCTAGAAAGCACACAGGAGCATATTACATCTCTTCTGATAGCTGGAATGGGAATGAAGTGGTAATGAGCAAGATGCATATGCATGCAGGTGCAGGTAATGACATACAGGCAGGAAGGCAGTGCATATGCCACTCGAGAAACAAGTCACTGTATGCAATCCAGTGGGCATGGGGAGGCAGCCAACTCCACCTTGCCTGAACCCAAGGGGTTCTGTGGATGTTTTTGTCATGGCAATGGTTTATCTGGAGTTCTGCTGCTCCTGTAACCCCTGAGTTGAGGGGTATTTGGTACACGGTTTCCCTGATTAGATAGCAAGACTCTTGGGGTGAAATTATTATTTTGCAGCATCTTTGATTTCCGTGGTAGTTCTCAGTGCACTCTTGGTTTTCCTTGTCACTTACGCAGGGCACCCCACCCCCCGCTATTCCAAATGAAACAAAATAGTCCTCAAGGAAAATAGTTTATTCTGTGGAAAATCACAGTCTGCCAGCAGTGCACACATTATAGAGATTACAGCATTAAAAATTTAATTTGAGAAATTCTAAAGCACTTCATATTAAAAACTCCCTGAGATATACTTAAGAGAAAATGCTTGTAGAACTCATAAGCTAAGCAATGCTTTAGTTATGAAACGTTAAACTATGCTTTAATTTATCAAGATCAAGTTTGTGTCACGAATATTACATTTCCATTAATGCAGGATATAATTTTCTGTTCTTTTACTTTCGTCTTTTTTGGCAGCACCCTGCTGTAATTTTTTTTCTTGGGGGGGGAGGTTAAGGGAAAATATATACATGCTTCAATTATATTAATGTACCATTGTATGTTTTTTGGAGAATCAGTGATTCCCTGGGTCCCTTCCAAACCTGTGATCCTGTATCTGTGAGGATACAAGGGAACCTGGTGAACCAGTCAAACTAGTTCCTTTGTTAAGGTAATGGCCCAAGCCAGTCAGTTGTATTCATCATTCACATCTTAAACAGTGGGCTCTGTTGTGATGGAGACAAATGGGTGGGCCTTTTCCCACCTCACCTGCCTGGATGCCACATCATCCCAGAATGAAGAAGAGGCCAAGATGGGGAGGGCTATATATGTGAAAGCTGTATGAGTCTGGCTCATGCTGGAAGCTGGACACACGGAGAAAAGTGTGCTCTGTGCTGAACCCCAACTGTCTGGGGTCTGCCCTGGAAACCTAACAGGGATGCAAAATCTGCTGGTGTGTTAAAAACTGTGAGCCCTTCCATCGTATGCCCAGGTTGTATTTATGTGTAAAGAAAACCATATGTCCTAAAGACACCGCAGTCTCTGCTGACCTTCATTCCAAGGAAACTGAACACTTGGCAATGGCGGGAAGCCTTGCTTGCAGATTGGGGTGACACTCAAAAGTATTAATGCTCAACTCAGTGAAGACTGATTCATAATGAAGTTCTGCCTCAGTCTGCCCCCATCTGCCTGCCTTCTATTTACAACTGGTCCAGTGGGCAGAACTGCCTGTCAGCTTTCTTCTCCTGCTTAGTCTCAGAGTTGACCTTGTAGAACTCCGCAGAAAGGAGGATGGGGACAAAGCAAGAATGAGTTGGTTCTGCCTGTCATTGGCTCTTGGCTCCTCCTACTGTTGGCCTCTGCCTTCCTCCCTACTAGTCCCAATGTTGAGATAACGATCTTTGGACCCCGATCATTGAGCCGTGGCCTCTGATTGCTTTACGATCCCAATCAGTCATTTACAGCGTCCGGCACACTTCCTTCCTAGCTGCGCAACAAATTCTGCTGTCTCTTTAGCCACGGCTTAGCAGAGTAGCATACAGCGGTGTAAAGCAGTCTTTTTCTCCTTTTCTCCATGCAAGCATACACAGACAGGTTTGTCTATTTACAGCTCTTTATTGGAACATTTCAGCCCATCGCTGCTTGCAGCCATCTCTCTCTCAAACACACAGAGAGAAAACATGTCCGTCTCTCTCAAACACACAGAGAGAACAACAAGAAAGTACAGTCTCCTCCCAGACTCCTCCCAGCTTCCAAGCTGACGTCAGAAAGTGACGCACATCTCAGAACACTTAACCAGTTAAGTTCTGAACTCTCACACCAGCCACCAATGCAACTTGCCTATGAGCAAGTTACAGGTATGCATGTGGTGTGTGTGTGTTTGTTGTAAACAGTGGGATCAAAGAGAAATGTTGATGGGTTACACGGACATCCCAACCTTTGTGAGCTTATCAACATAAACATTTCAAGCCATGGATGATAGAGCTAGACCTCTTGATGAACTAAAGTTCCTTTGTTCGATGATAGCCACTTTCAAGGTCAGTTACAGAGTGTCCTGGGAGGCTGAAATGTTTCTTTAAAAAATGTCCCCCCCCCCGATGCCAGTTAAAAGTCCATTTATTCATTTGCATAGAGACTGGCCTTTCTGTTCTATGTAGAACACAAAAAGGCAGTGCTGGCAGATAATGGTGTGTAACACATTGCAAGATGAACACTGCTAATTATATAATTATCAGTTCTGCATATTAATTCCCTCTGAGCTTACTATTCACAAGTCCACCCAGGAAAACCCATGTGTATGTGTTTGTGTGCATCTACTTGTAACAAAGGATAACACTTTCTGCAACTGATGAAATGCAATGTGTAGTTGTGCCATAATTTGTGGAAGATGCCCAAGACTCTTTGCTGTACAAAAAATATCTCTCACTCCTGCCTTGAGCCAGTCCTTGAGAATTCTAAGAACTGCCTCCTTGCACAATTTCCCCAGTTCTCTTGATCTCCAAAGACCACTAGCTCTTTCCAAGTCCGTAGAGAGCCTGGGTGACTAAGGACCAGTTCCAGCCATCTTTGTGACGCTTCCCTCCCTAAGGTAGCTAGTAGCTGGATCAATTAACCAAATGTGAACATAACAGGAGAAAATCAACCTGCCTACACCTTCCACAAACAGGATTCTGCTTGTGCAGGCCACCGCAATCATTTGGGTGAGGGTAACAAGGGAAAAACGAATATAAAGTGGGCTGAACAATAAATAAATCTGGCATATTCCTTCTCACTTGTCAGTCAGGAGGGAATGAAGCTATATTTAAAGCTATCTGATTGCTGTGCCTAGAGCCAGATGCTATGACTGCTTTTGTTTGGTGGCAGGTTTCAATGCCCCAAACCCCCTAAGTGGGTTTGTGTGTTCTCTGCAATTTCCCCCTGAGGAAATCAAAGCCAATGCCAATTATTCAGATGAGAATATATTTAGGGCTGGCAATGTTCCTGTCATGGGTTGCCAATGAAGCACCCAGGGATGCACAGCAGCCTTGGAGGCCTTCCCAGGTGCCCACAGGGCCCTATCCTCCTCTCCCCCTGAAATTGGGCTTGAAAGAAGCCTAATGTAGCTAAGACAAGGCATCTTCCATACCCTCCAACATTTTTCCAATGAAAATAGGTACATCCCATTCCATAATTATAATTTTACTATTTATACCCCACACATCTTACTGGGTTGCCCCAGCCACTCTGGGCGGCTTCCAACATATATAAAAACATAATAAAACATTAAACATTTTTTTTAAAAAAACGCTTCCCTATACAGGATTGCCTTCAGACATCTCAGGGGTCAGATAACTCCATACCCTCCAACATTTCTCTAATAAAAATAGGGACATCCTAAGGAAAAGTGGGACATTCTGGGATTAAATCAGAAATTGGGACGGCTTCTCTAAATCAGGGACGTTCCTGGAAAATAAGGACACTTGGAGGGCCTGGTCTTCAAGCTTAGATACAACAGGGGAGGGACAATTTCTGGGTGAAGTTATAGCTGTGGAGGGAAGTAGTAAGCCTTCCCTCCCCAATGGTGACCCCTTACACCAAAACATGTCCCACCCTCTTGCAATTAACATTCTTGCAGCAGCGTTCCCTCCCAAGCCTCATTGTGACAAAGGGAGGGGGTGAACATCCTAGGTGTCCATAGTCCCAGTCAGTAGAACGAGCAGGAAGGATCCCAAATGCAGCAGGGCTGAACCACCCCATTTGGAAGGAACACGGTACCTTCTAAAGAACAAGACCCACAAGACCATTAAGAGTAGAGCAAAAATTACATAACAGTACTGTTGAATTAGCTCAGATGCTGTCTGGTATGAGCTTAATTTATAGAGAAGGAGAAAACAGCAACTTCTGGAACCAGTGGCGTAGCGTGGGTTGTCAGCACCCGGGGCAAGGCAAATAATTTGCACCCCCTAACCCGTGGATTTGCGCCCCCTAACCCTAACCCCCAGATGTTGCGCCCGGTGCGGCCGGCCACCCCTGCACCCCCCACGCTACGCCACTGTCTGGAACTGCTGATCTGGTACGTTCCTTGAGTGCTAAAACACATGTGCCATTATTAGGGTTTTGGGGAAAAGATGTCTGAGAACAGCGTGATCATTTCTATTATTTTAAAAATAGCTTTTGGATTATGCCCTTTATTGAGTTGGTGGCACACCAGCCTGATGGCCATTGCATTTGAATTTCCCGTTACATCCATTTTGTGCCATCAAGGCAAACTCATATTTGCTGATTAATGCTATAAGCCGAGAGATTTGCTCTTCCCTTTTGTTTCGTTATTTTTCTAAATTGAATTTAGCACTGGCAAACGGCTGCACAATAATGGATTTAGAGTTGGAAATATTTTTCTTAATCTCTAGCACACAATGTCTGTGTGTTTACAAGATATGCAAATTTCTTTACCACTTCTCTCCCCACCCCCCAAATACCTTTCCATAATATGAGTCACAAGAACATCCCTCCGAGTTAACTGCAAGTTAACTCAGAGAGATGCACATTGAATTACATAACTGGAATGAACCCCCAGGTTATTTAGCCTAAACCATTGAATTGAGGCACTGGGATGTAACATTTTAACAGCACTGCCTCTAACACCCAAACACAAGAATATCTTTCCCTGCCCTGGGCAGTAGTATAGTGGTAGATTTTGAAGTGCAAGGCATCCAAAAAGAGTCCCAAAAAAATGCAGACCGCAGATTATATGCATAATCTTACATGCATTATACAGTACAATGGTACCTCAGGTTAAGAACTTAATTCATTCTGGAGGTCCGTTCTTAACCTGAAACTGTTCCTGAGGTACCACTTTAGCTAATGGGGCCTCTCGCTGTTGCTGCACTGCCGCCGTGCAATTTCTGTTCTCATCCTGAAGTAAAGTTCTTAACCCGAGGTGCTATTTTTGGGTTAGTGGAGTCTGTAACCTGAAGCGTCTGTAATCTGAAGCATCTGTAACCCGAGGTACCACTGTACCTGTTATGTATTGAAGTTATCACCCTGGCCACCAGGGGTATCATGTGTATAGTTTTCACTCAGGTCCACGTCAGTTAATTTAGGCGGGAAACCCTGGGTTGTTGTTGTTACAATGTTGACAGCCGGCTGCCTATAAAAGCAGGCCGGCTGAGCTGTTTGCTGTTCAGTTCAGTTCCAGCTTACAATAAAGAACCACTTGGATAAATATCTGTGTCACCTGCTTTGTCAACCCACTACTTAATAGTACCCCCCCTCTCTCTACACACACACACACACACACACACACACACACACACAGGGCTGTAGCCAATGAACTCATCCTGTTAGTGCAAGGACTTTCTCTTGCACAATGGAACTTTTCCTTAACTCTCCCAACATGCCCTCATCCACTCCAGAGGGTTAGCCCCCCCCCCCAAAAAAAACAGATAAGTGTGTGTTTGCCTGGGGGGCAGGGCAGGGAGAGGAAGCGGAAGTTCCATTGCACAAGCAGCATTCCTTGTGATAATGGGATGGCTCTGCTGGCTATAACCCATTACAACCCTCTGTTCCCCCGAGCAATGGTACCTAGCACAATACCAAGTTTATTAGGATCAGCCAAAAGTCATTGGATATTATGCTGGCAAAGAGTTGTTAGCAGTTAGCCTGTTGGATTTGGGCTGGGTGACCTGGGACTGATGGGAGCTGTAGTTCTTATAATGCAGTAGCTCTCATTTTTATATATAATGCTTGGTTATACCTGAGTCCCATGTGCTCCATAACTGGACATGTTTCTGCTGCTGCGACTGATGCTGACTCTGTTGAAAAGTCTGATCACCCATCAAGCTATGTGCAAGGTGCACTGCATTCAGAGCATCTGATACCTGTAAACTTACAGAGCACCTGTGCCTATACTCATGGTAGTGTTTGCTGATCCAAACAGCAGACTGGAGTGAAAACAGAAGCAACGATTTAAGATTCAACAATTTATGAGTGGAGGTGGTATGATAGCTCCTCTTCTGCTCTGTAAACAAACATGTGAGGTGGTGGAATGATTCTGCAGTGTCTCAGCCCAAATAGGGAAAAGTTAGCAGTGAAGGCAACCTAACTGGCTAGTCCCTGCAGCATCACCAACATACCTCCATTCTCCCCAAACCCTGGAGAAGATTTGCATCTATTTTAAAACATATTTCTGAGGGATGAGCATAAATGTACAAGTGATGTTCATAAAGGTGGCAGACAGCCCCAACAGCTGCATGAATCATAGAATCATAGAATCATAGAATCATAGAGTTGGAAGAGACCACAAGGGCCATCGAGTCCAACCCCCTGCCAAGCAGGAAACACCATCAGAGCACTCCTGACATATGGTTGTCAAGCCTCTGCTTAAAGACCTCCAAAAAAGGAGACTCCACCACACTCCTTGGCAGCAAATTCCACTGTCGAACAGCTCTTACTGTCAGGAAGTTATTCCTAATGTTTAGGTGGAATCTTCTTTCTTGTAGTTTGGAACCATTGCTCCATGTCCGCTTCTCTGGAGCAGCAGAAAACAACCTTTCTCCCTCCTCTATGTGACATCCTTTTATATATTTGAACATGGCTATCATATCACCCCTTAATCTCCTCTTCTCCAGGCTAAACATGCCCAGCTCCCTTAGCCGTTCCTCATAAGGCATCGTTTCCAGGCCTTTGACCATTTTGGTTGCCCTTCTCTGGACACGTTCCAGTTTGTCAGTTTCCTTCTTGAACTGTGGTGCCCAGAACTGGACACAGTACTCCAGGTGAGGTCTGACCAGAGCAGAATACAGTGGCACTATTACTTCCCTTGATCTAGATGCTATACTCCTATTGATGCAGCCCAGAATTGCATTGGCTTTTTTAGCTGCCGCGTCACACTGTTGGCTCATGTCAAGTTTGTGGTCAACCAAGACTCCTAGATCCTTTTCACATGTACTGCTCTCAAGCCAGGCGTCACCCATCTTGTATTTGTGCCTCTCATTTTTTTTGCCCAAGTGCAATACTTTACATTTCTCCCTGTTAAAATTCATCTTGTTTGTTTTGGCCCAGTTCTCTAATCTGTCAAGGTTGTTTTGAAGTGTGATCCTGTCCTCTGGGGTGTTAGCCACCCCTCCCAGTTTGGTGTCATCTGCAATGACACCAAATGACACCCAAATGGGGAGGGGCAAGACTGAAGGCCAGTGTGCATTCTATAACTAAAGTTGCAAAACTAGTTTGTGGATAAGTATTCATTGAGGGGCACTGGCTAGCGTAATCCATTGCCAGAATCCTATCCAATTTTGTATTTCTTTATAGTTACTATTTTCAGCATTTGTGCTACAAAACTGCACCAGGCCACCGGAAATGAAGAAATCAGTTGTGTGGGTACACTCTCAGCTATTTTCTGCTCCTGCTTCTATAAGCAGGAAAGAGCAAGCAAAAGAACACAGGAATTTGTCTTGTAGTGATTCAGACTACTAGTCCAATCACTACACTGACTGGCAGCAGTCTCCCCCAGTTTTCTGACAGGATATTCCCAGCCCAAGCTGGATAATTCCAGGGATTGAATCTGGGACCTTTTGCACGCAAAATGTGTGCTCTTATCACTGAGTTACAGAAAAGTATATTGCGCCTAGGGCATGTGATGATGTTCAAGGAGTAAGATTCCTAGGGGCGGGGAGGAAGAAATTGCAGGGCAGAGTTTACAAAAAGAAATGCTAGTGATTTCATGTCCCTCCTCATACATTAGTGACATTTTGTTATCACAAGTATTATTTCAAAGGTTCTGGAGTATAATCAACAGTCGCCATTCCCACAAATGTGCAGAATAAAATGTGTCTAGCACAAGTAAGAATCCATTTATTGCCTCCGAGTTGCAGGAAACTGAAATTACTGCTTAAATAGCCTCTCAGTTCAAGCGAGGGTAAATCGATGCTGACCGCGGAGAACAAACAGTCCAGATTTTCCCAAAGCTGCAGACCATCATAATTAATCTATTCTTGTCGAATGAATATGGAGGTGTTATCTCCTTTTCCCCTGCTTGCATCTCTTTGATCGTGTACGGTAGGCATTATACTGTACTTGGGAGGTTTGTCAAGTTTTTATTATTTGGGTAATTTCATATTAAAAAGGGAAGGTGAAGAACCTTGATGGCAATTTGGCTGCAGGGCTAGAATGAATTCTTGCAAGCAAATCACTGCGGAGTCATTACTCCTGCCTGCTAAATATCTGGATCAGCTGATACGCAAATCGTACTTCCAGTCATGCCTGTACAAGATTACACTGAAAAGATTCTGAATCACTCGCTGGCACTTGTGACATAACATCTGCAGCAACTCTGTGTATCCTCATTTGGCATGCACATCCACTGTGGTTGAAGCCCAAGTAGGGAACCAATGTGGGCCATTTTTGAAGTACTCAGACCTCCAAAAAGAGTAAGCTGAAACAGTCTAAAGCAGGGGTCAGCAAACTTTTTCAGCAGGGGGCCAGTCCACTGTCCCTCAGACCTTGTGGGGGGCCGGACTATATTTTGAAGGGGGAACAATGAACGAATAATAAGGAATGAATTCCTATGCCCCACAAATAACCCAGAGAAATAAAAGCATACATTCTACTCATGTAAAAACATGCTGATTGCTGATTCCTGGATCATCCGCAGGCCTGATTGAGAAGGCGATTGGGCCACATCCGGCCCCCGGGCCTTAGTTTGCCTACCCATGGTCTAAAGCAAAGTAGCCCACTATCTGAAGCAGTGAAGAGGGTTCTGGACCCTGGGGCCTTCTCATATGAGAAGCAAAGGTAGCAGAACTCTCCATAAGATATCCACACTGCCAATAAGCCTGTGAAACCATCAGATCTGTACATCCTGCCTCAGTACATAAGGTTCCTCACACCCGTGGCCTGGGTTCTTGGGCACTCTCTGATATCTCCTCCAGAGCTACAGGAGCATTTATCTCCGAAGTGTAACCACCAAAGTGGCTGGCTAACTGTAAATTAAGCTTCTCTGGGGCATGGGGCAGTGAATAGGAACCGCTGCCCAGATCAGTGCCTGATACAGTCCCAGTCTGAGCTGCTCTATTGCTTGAAGCAGCAGCTTTCATCCTGGCTTCAGGTTCCAGCCTTCCCAACCTGAGGAATAGGGCTTAGCTTCAGCAAGGTGGTAGCCTCATATCCCTCCAGATTGTATCCCAATGCTTTCCCTCTCAGTGCTTTTCATTCCCCCTAAAAAATGTTTAGGGGTACTCTTATTTTGACTCAAGAAAATCACCATTTTACTGTTCAAATCATGAAAAATAAATACACTAAATTGACAAAAGTACAACGATTTGCAAAATGTTTAGGGGTATGCGTACTGCTATGTCCCCCCCAGAAAAAAAGCACTGGTCCCTCACATTTGAGAACTGCCACAATTGCAAGAAGCTATTGAACAGCCTTCAGTGTTTGAACTCCTCAGATGCTAGTTTGTAACATTATTCCTATTCATTGTCCATTTTCATCCCTTCTCCTCTTTCTTCTAGATTTGCCACTGGTTCCTATGTATGCCTTATTGTGGTTGAGCCAGTACATGCATAATTGAAACCAGCACATATTTCCCCCTTGCCATTTCCCCCTTCCTCTGTGGTTGATTTTGGATTGCGAACTGCTTGGGGGCACAGAGGTGTCATGCCTGCTTGCTTGTTGCTTATTTATTTATTTATAATATTTATTTTCAATATTTTTAGTGTTCCCTTCTCCTGTGTATATAGATGGCTCTATATAAATAAGAGATGCCATTACAAATTATTTATACATGGTGATACATAACAATAATGAAATAATACAACCAAAGTCAAGCACCTTTAGACCCCATTGATTTTGATGGGAGAGTTAAGCATGTTGTCGTTGTTTGGATAATCCTGTGCTATATACATCTTCCATGGTTTATACAGACTTATCCATCCATCTGATCTTTCTAAATAGTTGTGGACTAATATTCCTTTCCTGCTGCAATATTTCTAGGGCTGTCACCCTATTAAAGAAACTATCAGTGGATCATCTACATGAGTTTCTGCTGATCTACCGGTAAGTGATCCATCAAGTTGGAATATGCATAAAACCAATAATCCACAAGCAAATAATGCTTTCTTTATTTATAGATGATGTATGCATGTTGTAGTGAGCATCATGACAGAAAAAGGCAATGCCTCATGTCAGTGTGAGAATGCTTGCCACCTGCAGCTTTTTTATATGCTTAAGATGATGATGATGATGATGATGATGATGATTATCTCCTGAATTTATCAAAACAGCCATTTAGTTTTGAAATAAATTAATCTAACCAATTAGTCAATTAAGGCTGCAGTTCTATGCACTGACTAGGGAATAAAAGTCATTGAACTTGAAGGGGCCTTATTCCTTAGTAAACAAGTATATGATTGTGCTGTATCAGTTACAGCCCTAAATATTTCCATAGGCAAGTTTCAGTTTAATTAATATATGCAGCACAGCAATGGCTAAACTCCTGCTTTTGCTGCTTTGCCCCATGGAAGTTTGAATGGGTAGCAAATTCTTTTGGGGGAAGAGGGAATAGCCCCTTGCTACATTTTTAAAAATAATAATTATGATGAGTACTAGACACATACCTGTCCCCATATATGCATCTTGAATACAGAAAACAAAATCAATTTTCAGGCTGGTGGATGATCCTAATTAAATAAAATGAATAATTTATTCAAATAAAATGAGACGTGCTGAGACTCTCCAGGGAAGCTATAAAAATGATAATGCCTTCTGTTAGGAAAGAAATGTGCCAATGCTTGCCTTACACTCAGGCCTTTTTATTTCCATGGGCAACTTAAGACCCTTTAGATGATGGAGCATCAATATTGTGTGTTTTGGACTGTGCCAATTTTTGATGTATAATTATGGGTGTTTTTTGCATGAGACACATAATCATGAACACCTTTTTTTCTTTTCTTTTTTACACTTGTTTTCTTTCCCCCACAAACAGGAAACTTCCACCTCCCCCATGCCCAACTTTTGAGATTCTGTTTGCAGCCAGGAAGTCAGCGATGCCAAGAGGATAATTTTTCCGTGACATGTGCTGAGCGATTCTTGCATAAAATTGCTAAGCACTTGACAAAGTCATAATCGCTAGTTAATGATCCATTATGCAATTGCCATAATTAGCATTCTTATTGATATTACCTTACTGGAATAATTGGACTAGTATAACCTTTATTTGCAGAAAGGGAAAATGGTCCATCAGTGCTGTCAAAAGACTAGCATCATTTGGACATTGTCTCTTTTGAATGGCTTGTGCAAACAGCTTAGATAATAACATGACGGCAACTTGGAATTTATTGCTAAGCACATATACAAAAAGAAAGAAGACAATGCACAAAACATTCTAAGTAGATTTCATTTTAACATTCCCAAGCCAATTCCTGGTCTTGTGACTGTGATTTGTTTTAAAAGTTTTTAATACTGAATGTTAAATTGTTGGAACCTGCCCCAGGACTTGCTGGTAAAGGGCAGGTGAAAATGATTATGATAATACTTAAGGCCAAAAAGGACCATCATTACCAGGAGCTCTGAACTTCGGTTAAGAAATTTCCATGACCTGGAAAAGAATAAATTCTGCAAACCTGGTAAATTATTATCATTTCAATCAGGAATATTTTTTCATTGTAGTTTTTGACTTTCTTATCTGCAGGGGGACAGAGAGGGAAGCAATGGTGTGCAGGAGCACATGGAGGGAGAAAGCAGCCGTCAGAGGAAGGCATGGAAAGTTGCACCAAATGACAAAGCCCTGCTTCTTACATGCTACAAATGCTCCCATACTGGGGCTTCTCTGTGAAACCATCTTGCCAATGTGTGCAGCCTGTACCTGCCATTGGTATCAGGTGAGTTCCGTGATAGTGACTGAAAGCAGACCAGCTTCTTCACTTGCTAAAAAGCTGTGATGTGAAGTGCTGCAAACTGAGCTCACGGGCTTCTACCTTTCAGCAAGTGCTCAACACACACGACCCATTCTCACTTTTTGTAGCGGTGGACATCAATGACCTGTCCACCACCGTTCTCATAAGGCATGTGTGCTGCCACGAAAGAGAATGCAAGGTCGCGGCCCCATCTGCACCATACACTTGAAGCAATATCATACCACTTTAAGCAGCCATGAGCCATGACTTCCCCCAAGGAATCCTGGGAACTGTAGTTTCTAAAGGGTGCTGAGAGTTGTTAGGAGAAAAAAACAAACCCATTCTCCTCACAAAGCTACAATTCCCAGAGTTTCCTGGGAAGAGGGATTGATAAATCACTCCAAATTGTAGCTCGGTGAGGGGCTGCTGGGAGTTGTAGTCCAAATCCTGGGCACCAGGTTGGGAAAGCCTGACATATAGAGAAGTAATTCTGTATCTACGGTGCATAATATATAGGCAAGCCCCAAGTGATACCCATCTCTTGTCTTCTCATGGGACTGAATTTCCCTGAGAAGAGTAAATCAGCAAGCAGACAGACCGTGCTCCTTGCCCAGCCAATCCACTGCTTTGCTGTATGATATATGCTCCCCTGGCTTTCCTTATATTAGGATAATGAGCCAGCACTGACATTTCTGTCTCTGCTGTCAGGCCAGCAGAAGGCCTAGATTGGTCCTATTCCAATATTATCAGGCAATTAACCTTGACATAAGTCTTTTCTTTCCAGAAGCCTGTTAGTGCTCTTGGAAATTCAATTTTTTTTCTTGATAAGGGGGATTCAGAGAAGGGGTGAAAATTTATCACCTACTGCGAAGGATGTTAGTCTCTTAAATAAGGAGAGTGCAGGTATCGTTAAGCCACTCTTATCCTCACCAACGCAGGGGTGTGGGGAACTGCTAAATGGAGGACGTTTTTGCCCTTTTATTACAGAATCTATTTAGATTAATATCTACAAAGGGAAGATCCCAGTTATTTGTGTCCTGGTAACTTTCTGGTAACTACTGCAATGTGTTGTATGTGGTGCTGCCCTTGAAGATGGCCCAGAAATGTCTGCTTGCACAGAAGGCAGTTGCTGTGATATTGGCCAGTGGCTGGGAACATATCTCCAGATGTTCAGAAAGAACTCCACTGGAGAGCCAGTGTGGTGTAGTGGTTAAGAGTTGTGGACTCGTAATCAGGTGAACCGGGTTCTCGTCTCCGCTCCTCCACATGCAGCTGCTGGGTGACCTTGGGCTAGTCACACTTCTCTGAAGTCTCTCAGCCCCACTCACCTCACAGAGTGTTTGTTGTGGGGGAGGAAGGGAAAGGAGAATGTTAGAAGAAAAAAGAAAGAACTCCACTGACTTCCTGTTCACGACTGAGCTCCATTCAAGGTTCTCTCTTACCCATAAAGCCCTTCATGACTTGGTCTACTGCTCCCACATCAACATGTCCATGCTTTAAGGCAAGCTTCCCTAACCTGGTGCCCTCCAGGTCCTAGCTACAGCATACATTTAAAACACATGGCTTCCTCCAAAGAATTCTGGCAACTGCAGTTTCTTTAGGATGCTGGAAATTGTAGCTGTGCGACAGGAAAACTAGAAATTGCAGTTAACTTGAAATCCAGCATGTAGGAACTTTACATGGACTAGGACTTGACATTGGTCAGGGCTTAAAAAGCACCAAAGGCTTCCAGTCCATTTTGGAGCACAATTCAAAGTATGGATGCTTATATTTAAAGCCCTACATAACCTGGGACCTAGGAAAATGTGGGAACACCAATCTGCCTTTTCAGAGGCTACATTTCTGGGAGAGCACCTGGACCTTCCAAGTGTCCCTATTTTCCAGGGACAGTCTGGGACTTACAGAAGCCGCCCCAGTTTCTAATTTGATCCTGGAATGTCCTGCTTTTCCTTAGGATGTCCCTATTTTCATCGAAGAAATGCTGGAGGGTATTGGAGTTATGTGACCCCCAAGCTGATAAGTAACTATACAACCTTTAGAGGACATCTGAAGGCAACCATGTACAGGGAAGTTTTTAATGTTTAATTTGTTTATGTTTTTTTATATGTTGGAAGCCTTCCAGAATAGCTGGGGCAACTCAGTGAAATGGGTGGAGTTTAACAACAACAACAACAACAACAACAACAACAACAACAACAACAACTGAATAGGGCATCTCTATTTTCATTGGAGAAATGTTGGAGGGCATGCGTTTCCTCTGAGCACACCCGCAACAATCCTTTGCATCTGTGAATCAGAGGGCAGATCAGCAGTGACAGGCAAACTGTCTCATCTGCTGTGACAAGCTTCGATCTAAAGGAAACCTATAACTTCCTGGAACAAAGCTTGAAAACCACCACTACAGAACAGAAAGACCATGGGGTAGGCAATAGCATCATGATTTGTGTTTGCATTTGTCTGTACAAATTCCACTTTAATCAGGGTCACCAACTCTCCAACTGATGGAAGAAGACTTCATTTGGGCACTCACTCAGTTGCACAAGCCTAATTGATAATCCAGCGTGATATAATAATACTGCTGCTGACGTCCCACTGGAATGCTACCATGGTGCTGGATCCAATAAATCACTGCAATCTTTAAAAGGAGTGTTAAATGAGCACTGCATTATAAACCACAAAGCACATTAATCACCCTGCTACAAACCGTAAATATGACAAGTACATCCATCAACCCAGCACCTTTCTTTCAGGTCCACGTACAAGCATGTTAGCAAGTTAATGGCTTTAGAAAGCCCGCCTTTCTTTAATATACACCCTTGGCATACAGAGTCTTTTATTAATCATGGTTATGGGAATTAAGGTCTTGGCTCAGCTTTTCACAAGTACTACTCAGGCACTAAAGTAATTTGTGGGCTCCTTTTTCTGAATCAAGGCCATCTATGAGAAACCTCTGCCCATCTAAGGGTGATTTGGCTTATCGATTTGGCTCAAGTGCTCAGAATTGGGATAAGTTTGTTCCCTTGTCAGCCGCATTAGCCTGAGTCAATAGTCTGGTGTCAGAGCTGCTTCCTAGCCTGTTAGACGCAAATCCGAGCTAATGTAGGAAAAACACTTAAAATTGTTCTGCACGGCTGCTGTCCCATGGTCGGCCACAACAGTGGGCCACCCCCATTCCAAAGCATATGGTATTTAAGAAAGTCTGTGGCTGGACTTGTATGTTTGTCTCATGTCCGGAACAAAAATCAATCCAGCAAATACAATCAGCATTCACTGTTTCATTCCTGTCAGTTCACCAACAATAAGGAATTTATTATGCCCCTCCCGCAACTTTGAAAAAAGATCTCAAAGTAGCTGTTCTATTACAAAGGAATTTCAGAAATAGACTGGAAAGAGAAGCTGCTGAATTGCAGCTTATCACCAAACTTAAAACCATGGAGAGACCTGGTCTGAACAGAGACATTGGATTCTTATCTCATTATACATGACAAAGCCATTTTTCACCTTCTCACCCCTTGCTTTTTCCTGTAAGACCTATTGCAGTCGTTAAGAGTCGTCAACAGGCTCATCACAGCTATCTGCCAATCACCCATTCCCACCACCCTTCTGAGTAATACCCCTCCCCACCTTCTCACTATATAGAAAGGTCTGGTGACTTCTGTTTCAGTGTATCTGAAGAAGTGTGCATGCACACGAAAGCTCATACCTAGAACTAACTTAGTTGGTCTTTAAGGTGCTACTGGAAGGAATTTTTTTATTTTATTTTGTTTTGACTATGGCAGACCAACACGGCTACCTATCTGTAACTGTTTCCTCTGTGCTGAGAAGAGCAGGGTGGAATAAGGTAATGGCAAGGCAATTCACGTAATTAATTACATAAATTAGGTAAGTTATGTCATTTCAGCACAGGGGACAGTGAGACAAAGAAAGGTGTTTTTGGCGGATGCTGAACTGCAGCAGGACGGAAGCAGCGCTGCATGCGATGGATACAGAGTGGAGCAGGAAATGGTGCATTTTTACAACCCTGGCCTCCACTCCCAGCTCGCATTCCTGGCAAAATATTATGGCAAGTCAGCAGTGAAAAAAAGGGAGATCCCAGGATGCTAAAAATACTACAGAGTAGCTCCTTAACTGCTCATCCACAACAGGAGGCAGGCCTGCATTTCCCTGTCTTTGCCTGCATCCCACTATCTCCCTGAACTATGCTGTCAGGGACTAGCTGGAAAATGAGGAGTGGTGGGAAGCCCCAGAAGAGGAAGGCTCAGAGCCAGGGGAGGAGTGCTGGTGGAGCACTGAAGAGGATGAAGCGGGGTGGGGAAAGAATGGTTGGATGCTGAAGAAGCAACAGGCTTGAGCGAGAAAGAGGAAGAAGAGGCAGAAAGCACTGCAGATGTAGGACAGGTGGCTGAGGGGTGGAGGGGGCTGAGTTAAGCACCAGATTCACAGGACCCTGCCAGTCCTACTGTATTCAGCTCTCCTCCTCCCTTGTCTCCAAGAGCAAGAAGGGCTTTGCATGTAGCAGAGCAAATAGCACAGAGAACACAGGGAGCCCCTCCCAGAAGGAGTTAAAGACTGCAGAGGAAACAGCTGGTTGGGAAGGAGACATTAGGGGAAAGTGGGAGGCACAGATTAATTCTGGCAACTGCTTTACTGAGGCCAGCCTTGCCCGTAGGTTTCTCTGTTTGTAGTCTGTTTCCTCGAATAAAGAATCAACTTTATTGCCTGTCTCTGAGTCTCTGTGCTGACCTGCAGCTGAACCAGCCCTGACAGATGCCAACTTTGCTCCTTCCACCCTCTTCCATAGGAAAAGCAACTGGTTTTTTTCTCCCTAGTTTGCAGTGAAGAGATGGAGGCAGCTGGAAAATGCTGTTACTAGACTAGAGGTGGGAAGCACAGGGAACATATATTTTTCTCTCTGTTCAGAGCCACGTTGTCTTGGGGGATAATGTGTGTTGGGAGTCACATGTGGGCAGGGCTAGAGTATGGGACCAACACTAGTAATGGGGGGGGGCAGACAGGGGCAGTGCTCAAAAGTGGGCATGCCACATCCTTTCCACTCTCTTCACACACTGTCTCGGATTGCTTTCAGAGGGCCTTCCCCCCCCCCTTCCATCCATTTTGGTTTGCCCTCTTGCCACTCTCCTTCTCTGGGCTGCCCTTGCCTACCTGAAATCAAGCTACAGGTTTTGCATCCCCTGCCTGGACTCATTAGTCTCATCACAGGCAGATGCTCTGGCACAGTGGGAAGATATCAGGGAGGGTGATCTTACAGCCCCAGCTAACTCCAATTTCTGTGAAAAATACCCTGCATTAAGCAGAAGTGAAACCTCAAAATGAAATGTCAAAGGGAAAGTACAGCTCTTGATCTCACACTTCGTAGCTCAGGCCAGCATTCAGAGAACACCTGCTGAAAATGGGGAATAATTAGAGAAAATTCATGTCAATAATTACAGAACCCAGCAGCTCGCGCGTGCTGTAACAGAGTCCAGAGGAAAAAACACACACACAACCACAACCACTGTCCTGAGAAGTGAACCAATTCTTGCATATCTTAATTGGCCTTCGTGGACTGGAGGAAGAGAGAGTTGTATGTGGGGGTTACTTTGCTTATCCTGAAATTATCTGACCAGAAATAGTTGTCTCTGAGTGCCTGACCTGCCAACATTATATGCATTCCAGAGGGCCACATTCTAAACTATAACAGACATTGCTGAACACAACCTGACAAAATGTAATAACCCTTAAGCAGCTTTGCAGGGCAAAGCCAGCCATTCTTCCGGGATGAGGCAACCCGGTTAATGAATTGTAATGTTTGGTGGCAGATGGGAGCAGAGCAGGTTGGAGTCTTGTTAGCCCACCTCCGATCTGTCTTCCTGAAATATCTTGGCACACTTTTCACACCAACAAGGTTTCTCATATTCAGGATGGAATCTGACTTTTCTCTCTTTTAGTCCTCTAAAAAAACAACACATTTTCCTTTCAGTGTACTTGAACATATTACTGTACAGCATGGAGCCTGGAACTAACCCCAAAGTATTCCTATGTGAAAAGCTATTTCTTGGCTTTCTATCATATCCTGGTCCAGAGAAGGGAAGAGCAGGGAGGAAGGGTGGGTCAAATAGAGAGAGGGAGGGAAAGGAAAGGAAAGGAAAGGAAAGGAAAGGAAAGGAAAGGAAAGGAAAGGGGGCTGTCTAAGAGAGAGAGAAGGAGGTGTCAGAGAGAGAGAGAGAGAGAATAAGGAGTGGCAGAAAGAGACAGCAAGACAAAGAAAAGGTTACCACACCTATTTTTGGTTCTGGACACACCTACTGCCAGTATGAAATTCCTGACAGATTGCCCCCAAGGAAATGTGTCCCTCAACAGTAAAAGTTTGCCTACAGTTGCTCTGGTGTAACAACCTGGCATAAAGCAAGGAACAAAACTCAGCTGAAGGCTATGTGGATAAAAAAGCCCAGAAGAGATATTATTTGTAAGTGACTCCCAAGGATGTGCTTCTTTAAGACAGGCTGAAGTCTGGGACTAGTATTGGGCCAGGAAGAAAGACCTAGGAGCAGGCAGTGGCAAACTTGGGGCTTTCAAATTTCAGCAGCGCCCTGTGAGACACCAACATTCTGTGCCTCTTGCCTTCCATTCTACATTGTTGTTGCAGTGCCCCCTGTGGCTCCCTCTTGGCTCAGCGCCCAGTGTAGGCAAATCAGTCACACACACCCAAATCTGCCTTTGGAAGGGGCAATATCTGGCCACCACACCTGATGTATGCCATACTGAGCTACATGATTTTGTGATCCTCCTTGGTGGAAGGTAGCCTAATATACCTCACAGGGTTGTTATGACTGGGAGGATTACACTGGGGTGTGTGAGAGATCTGTGTCTTCCACCCTCAGCTCCTTGGAGGAAGGACAGGCTAAAAATATAATAATAATTGAAGGAAAAAAAATCACTCTAGGGATCAAATGGGCAAAATGAACTTTTCCCAATATAGCTGCACTTTAAACACCCAATAGCACCAAATGAGAAGTGTGCAGGGGAGCCTGATTCCTACTGTAAAGTCAGTGCGTGGGGAGAGGAGGCCTAACTCTTCACACACCCCCTTCCCAACTCATGATCAGAATGGAGAGTTTGCGACTACAAAAAAATGTCTGCTCTGGCACCAATAGAGACACCACCTCTCAGGCTGCTAGCTATGCCAGGGAGCTAATCATCTTGGTGCTTATCATGATGGGGGAACTGAAGAGATATACCTCCCATCTGCTGCCTTCACAGTAAGAGTTGGGTTCCTCATGCTTGTAATTATTTACATAAAAACCCAAGGTGTGTTCTTGCCACTGCATACTAAGCAAGTGCCCAGATCGGCAACAGGGAGCTACTACTGCCTCTGGGGAAGGGCTTCTCTGCCGCCGCCCTGAGTATGAGCAATGGCAAGGAAGATGGCATCCTCAATTTATCAAGCACCCTAATAAGACGTCATGTCAAAAGGAAATGGAGAAAATTGCATTTGGTCTTTGTGGAGCGAGACGGCAGAGAGGCCACCGGGCTATGTAACAACCTGCCATCAGACCCAGAATTGAAATGGATGACAAATGGGCTCAGGAGATCAAACCCCAAAATGAGTGCATGTGACCCCCCCATCCTGGATAGGCTTTGCACACCCTTGACAGAGACCTAAGGGGATGTCCTTTTCTGAGACTTTTGCTTGTCAGGGCAACAGAAGGATGATTGAATTAAATTAAACTGAATTGCTTCTGTCAGTCTCATGTCACTGACACTTCCTGCTATTCAGTCAAGGCTCTCCTCAGGTTCCCAGAAGCTTCTTTTGACCAACTAAACTAGGTGACAAGGTTCACAAGTGGGAATGTCACTCCCAGGAGATGGCATCAGCACTGCAGATTGTCTGGTTAGCCTCTTATGGAGTCAAATCCACAATCGGGCCTGCAGTTATGACAGGAATGCACGACATGGTCTCACACTTCTGTATATTGTTCTACTAAGTGAAGCCCCAGCCATGAAATAGACAGATGGGGCTCATTGCTCTATAGTGTATTCCATCTATACCTTGCTCCCTTAAGCCCTTTTCTGAACCAACCTTAAATGATGAATTTTTTTCATGAGGACTTCTCTTTTTTGTTTTAAATCAGAATCTGAAGCAGGAATGTGGTAAACTGAATTTAAGATTGGGAAAATGAGAAAGCAAGAGAAACTGAATTGGACAGATTTGTCTCTCCCTAGAAACATGTCCCTCAAAAATGACAGCACACATTCCATATTCTCATGTGATTTACATCAAGAAATACAATCCAAATATAAAATCACACACAAATTAAACATCTTAAAAAGAAATTAAAAGTTATTGTACAATAAAACCCCAACCTCCCCACGACACCAGCACAATCACAACAAACTACCAAGCAGCAGGAAAACAGAAATGACGGGGAGAAAAGCAAAGTATTGGCCTGGGGCTAAAAGGAGGATAATGTCAACACCAGGTAAACCTCTTTAGGGAGAGTTTCCACAGGCTGAGAAGGACCACTGGTATAAAGGCCCTGTCTCATCAAGGCCTACCCTCCACACATCTACAGGAGATTGACAGGCTGACAGGGAGAGAAGCGAAATCAGACTCTTTGGATAACTCATCATTGTAATGTTTCTGCCGTAAAACTGCTGTATCACTCATGTAAATAGCTGTGCTATCTGTCTCCCATATGGCTGATAGGAAGGGTCATGCCCTCTGTTACTTAGGCTGACAAGCCTACCACCAGTTTGCAAACACAGTTCCAGATTTCTCTCTCTCTCTCTCTCTCTCTCTCTCTCTCTCTCTCTCTCTCTCTCTCCACCCCTACCGCAGCTGATCTTAACGCGGTAGTAAGGCGGCAAGGAGGGTCAAGTTTATAAATGACTATGGAAAGTTGGTTTCCATGGCTGCCAGCAATTACTGTGCAGCCTTAGATGAGTGGCGATTACAGCCCAGAGATGGTTTTTTTTTTTTATGCACATCAGTGAGGCAAAATAACACATGACAGATTTAATTCAGTGCTGCAGAAAGGTGGAGACAGCTCACTTCCGGAACTGAAGACTTCTCTATCAGAAATGTTCAAACAGATGCCTTTGGTCAGATGCTCTCGTCTCCACTGCAATGCTGAACGTCTTATGTTTAGACTCTTGAACTCTATTTGGGCCTTCTAACCCTTGTACAAGGAAAATAATGTGAGTGCAAAGAACCACTTTCCACGGCCACCCATTGACCTCCATGTGTTGGAGGGCAAAGGTCTGCAGTGAAGAGGGAATAGTTTTCCCAGATGATGTAGAACCTCAACTGCACAGAGCAGGCAAAGCAACTGGTAAGCAGAGCCAACTTCTCCTGGTTTTGGTCCCCATCCTCCTCCCTGTTGAGTTCTGCAAGGGTAACTCTGAAACTAAGGAGGAAGCTGACAAAGTACCATTCTTTGGATTGGTTGTAAGTAGGGGGCTGTCTGAGGCTGGTGGGGGCACTGCTTTCTTTGTCCTAATGAACCAACCTGCTGTGGCTAAAATTGCAGAATGGGCTCATGCCATTCTTAGAAAGGTGTGTACAAATGGGAATGCAATAAATTCGTGGAGAATGGGGCAGAATCACCTCTGCTGGCCATGGCCATAATTTTCATGTATTTATTGTGGGTTATATTCAATGCTAGTCATACTTAGAGTAGGCAAGACTAACTTTTACTCTAAGTAGAACTTAGTTGGATGCAACCCTATGTTGTGTCAGTAGACCCAATCTGTGTACAAAATACACATATCCAGCAGAAATGTTGGTTACAGGTTATGTAGACAGACTGGGGCCAGCAGGTGCATCCACATCAGTAGTGGTCTTATGCTCTGATGTTCTTAGTACCAGGCCAGGGCTCCTTGCTGATCAGCTAGGTAAGCCTAGCCAAAGATGATGTGTGAGTTCTGCTTCCTCTTCCATTCCTGGTTTAGGAATATAGGATGCCTGCCTTATATTCACTCAGACTATTGGTCCATCTAGCTCAGTATTGCTGGCAGTAGCTCTCCAGGATTTCAGGCTGGGTTCTCTCCCAGTCCTACCTGGAGTTGAGGGAGGTTGAACCTGAGACCTTGTGCATGACCCTTCCCAAGGTGGGCCTGCCCCTTCTGTCCCTGCCTCTCCCTATGATGAGCCTATTCTATGTAGATGCAGGGACGGCACAGCACACACATCTTCCTAGTGAGGTTGATGGTGGTAGGAGATGCACGGACTCAGCTTTGACTACTTAAGACACCCTTGTGCTTGTTCAATTCTCTCTTGCATTGGACACCAAAGCCACCACGGCTGTGAAGAATGAAAGGAGGCATGCAAGTGGAAGATCAGCCCTTCTCACTCCAAAAGGGGCAAATGCTCTCTCTCTCTCTCTCTCTCTCTCTCTCTCTCTCTCTCTCTCTGTGTGTGTGTGTGTTTAAACTGTGGGCTAAATGATAGCCCCTTTCATGGTCCTGGGTGCCAGCTTGCAGGTCATGTGGTCAGGGAGCAATGCTCCCACCAGAACATTTCCGCGTGCTGCCTGCCATTAATATAGTTGTCAGATGCTTTATTTATAACATTATAAACCCATATTGCAGGGCCATTCATTACTATTAGCAATCAATTAATAACAGATTACCATCTGTGCTGGTGCAACTTGGTATTGCTATTTAAACCACAGTAAAGGTTACCCAATTAAGCAATGTATAGTGATTAATACTCCTAGCTGTGGGACTTTACTAGGGCATTTCAAACTACCTTCACGCCATCTGTGCCTCACTGAAATGAAAGAGAGAGAGAGAGAGAGAGAGAGAGGCAGTTCTGCTGTTGTAGGAAGAAAAGCATTATGAAGACTGAGAGCTGAAATATGCCGAATAATAGCAGAACTTTACAAGCACCAAGGTGGCAGTTCTACATGGGATTTAGCCTAGATTTAGCTTCAGGCACCCTACCACGAATGCTGAAAGAATGTCTTTGCTGTGGCATGGTGAAAGATGGAGGCTATGCCTGGCAGATGCACACAACTGGCATGCTACAGATTGATGCAGGCGAGAGCCAAGAGGCTAGTCTTATCCCACGGCCACAATGTGATGCAATGGCCATGAGAATAGTTATGTCACTGGGCGGTATCAGTGTCTTCACATACTGTATCCATCCAGAGCCTTCACAAGCAAGTAGGCTGAAACTTAAAATATAAATAAATGCATCCTCATAAGCAAAACAGGGAACTCAAAAACCAGTCCATGATCACAGAGATATTACTGAAATATGAAATTAAAGGATGGATATTAGAGTATCTAAGATTGCAGACCCTGGGGAGGTCACTTCGGTGCTGCATATGCAGCAGTTTGACTTCACCCCCAGAGGCGCACTCCATTGCCTCTGAAGAAAGATGGATGCCAACAAAGCTTACCTTTGGATATGATGCTCCATCATGGCAATTTTTATCACACAAGTGCAAAGGGATGGATGAATCTGTCAATTTCAGTTTCTCATTTTTCCAATTTTAAGTTTCCAACTTTCCAGTTTCCACATCATTTTGCAAATTTCTATTTTTAAATAGTCCTCATGAAGATTCACAAGCCTTTTCGCTTGAATTTCTCCCAATACACACATTGTTGTATCCAATTTTGCCAGATACACACATTCTTGCAAAGCGTATTTTCCCTAATATTTATATTTTCCCTAATACAAAGCATTTTGTGTGATATTCACACTAATACATGCATTTTTATGCACACTTTACTTTAGTACATACTAAAGAACTTCACTGCAAAACTTCATTGCAAAATTCAGAGAATGTGCAATTTCCAAAGGACTGCTGTGTTTTAGTTTGCATATTGCTTTGGAAAGTGTAGATTAGATTGCACAGAATTGTACTAAGGGAAGGGGCATCAGTAACTGGAGGTAGGTCTGGGCTCATTTTGTTAAGGTAAACCCCTCTGTGTCTGCAGCACTGGAGATACTTCTACACGCTGATGCCTTTGAGTCTCAGTGGAGGGGATTGCCTTCCTCTGGGAAGTGGGCTCCATGTAACTGCTTAAATGGCAATATAGAATGGAGGGTAATTTCAGGGCACACACAAAATGTCAGCACTCACACTGCTTGTTTTAATGCAGGCATTTCAAAAAGGCAAAAGAAAAGATCAAGACATTGATTTCCTTTCTTCAGGAGGAACTCGAAAGCACAGAAAGGCAGTTGCTTGCAATTTATGATGCTTCCTCTCTAGTGGCAAAATAGATGATACAAAGAGAAGCATCATGGTTATTGCATAAGCATCAGTGCATCTCCACTAGTGAAATCTGTACTGGGACTAATGGCATAATGGACCTTAGGGAAGGATGGTGATGTTGCTGGACTCCAACTTCCATCTCCGCTTATTTTTAGCCATGCTGGCAGGGCCATTGGAAGTTGGAGTCCAGCTACTTCTGCAGGGCCAGAGGTTCCCCATTCCCCCCTCCAATTCTTCAGCACAGGTAATCTCTGCTTGCTTAATCCCAAAGCAGATGGCTAGAAAGAAAAATTAGATTGCAATCCTGGGTATACTCATCTGGGAATAAACATAACTGAGTGCAGTGGGATTTGAATAAACACAATAGGATTGTTCTGCATATCTCTCACGGTATTAGGATATGGAGTTAATAATCTCCAGGATCTATTTTAGCTTTCAGGTAGCTAAAATTTAGAGTTATATTCCATATAAAGAAAGTGGGGAGAGACAAAAAGCAAAACAATCTTGCCAGTGGCATGATCTGTAAACCTGGAGCATGACAGAACCATTTGACTCAAAAGTTTTAACTGTTTCTCAGATTACCTATGTGGAAATGGTCAAGTACGTACCTGAGGAATGGTACAGGGCAAATCTAATAGGAAGGGGATGTTGAAACAAGTTCATTTCACCATTAGCTGCAGCCACTTCATCATTTCTAGAAGAACTAAAGGAGTTTAGCTCAATTAATAAAAACGCATTCCTTTGCATTTAAAGCAGAGCAAAATGCCAAGAAGTATATCTTCATTTTAATGGCACTTTATTGTGGGACTACAAAGGATGTCAAGGAAGCCCATTTTGAAATCTGACTCCAGCAGCGGAGGAAAGTGGTTCTTGTGGTACTGTGGCTGAAGTAGCCCTAATCCCTACTTAGTCACCCTCAAAGTGTTTATTTCCCCATTACTACTGGGTTGGAGTACCTTAGAGTACCCTCCAGACCTCTCTCTATGGCTCTTTGAGTCCTCCTGAGGCATGCGGGGAGGCAGCTGCTCCCCTAAATCAAGTAAATCAATAAGAATAATTAACTGAGGTTCTGCCCTCACTAACATGAAGCCCGCCCCGCCCCACCCCCCGACATAAATCCTGCTGGATGAAGGCTAGAAAAGTGTGTTTGTAGAAATGATCCAACTGTAGGAAACCAATACATTCATTGTTTATCTCCTCACTTTTTGCCTCTCGCTCTTCCCACCACCAGCAGGCAGCATGTGGCCCCTCACAAAGTTGTCCAGAAGGGAATGCAGCCCTTGGGGTGATAAAAGGTTTATTCAGCCTTCTTTCACTAATACATGTGAGATACTTACCCTCCAACGTGTCCTAGCAGAAAACTGGGACACTCGTTTTCTGGGGCTTTGCTCCTTCGCAAGTCATATGACCCGCAAGAGAGCACGGCACCCCAAAATGTATGTTTTGGGGTACTGTGCTCTCACGCAAGAGCACACCAAAAATGGGATGTCCTGATTTAATTGGGACAGTAGAGGGGTATGGAGATATAGACTCTAGACACATGACTGGATCAAAGCACAGCTAGATCGTTCTTTTTCTCAATTCAGATTGAAGCTGTTTGGAGGGGGGAGGGGAACACATCATGAAAAACATTGGGATAGATATGGATTGCAGCTAACATCCCCAAACAGCATTGTATACGAGTAAATGGGAGTATGTATACAGACTCTATCTCTGAGGAAATAAACCCTGCATTAATCTTAGCTTTCTGATATTCAAAGGGTGCACTAGACAGGAGAATTTCTCTGCGTAGCTTAGCGTAGCCTGTGTGTATATTCTGAGATGCCAGGGCAATTACTTCCTCCCATCAGCTGGCATTCTTGTTCTGAGGCTGGTTCCAGTGAATCAAGGACACTGTGACATGCGCAGGGAGCACTGCTCTACAATTGCCAATTGCGTTAAAGATTTAAAGTGCTGTATAAGTGCTCAGTTTTATCATCACCATCACCTCCACTGTTTCCCACCCTGCGTCGTCTCTGTTTATTGATGTTTGCATGCTTCCCTCTGCCAAAATGTGCTGTTTCTTTACACCATGGATTAGGGAGACTCAAGGAACATGAATTATTCTTGCTGTTCAGATAGTTCCTGTTTGGTATTCTGGTGACTGTAAAGAAAATGGATTTGTCATGTAGCTAATATAAACAGTGAGAGGGGGGATTTTTTACTTTGAAAAAATTATGAGAACTACCTTGATGCTGTCTCTTTAATTATAAAATGTCAGTGCTGCAACGCTGTCTAGGAGGGAGAAGGGATGGCTCATTTCAAGCGTGCAACGCCATAGCTCAGAAAGGAATGCTCTTGATCAGTGCGCATTGCGGGATGCCAGCAGCTCATTAGGCAATTGCATGTTCCTGCAGACCCAGAGGTACTTTGATTTCCATAATCATATTGTTTTCATCTTTTAATTATTGATAACGTTCTTAGATGAACATAGACTTTCAAATATATATTAAGCCATGTGGCCTTTTTCCAGGAACGCAAACAAACTTTGGAGGGACCAGAGCTTTTTTTCCTGGCGGAATTCATCAGAACTGCGTTCTGGCACCTCTCAGGTGGGTGCCATTGCCATTATAAGAGAACAAGGGAGGCATCCCTGGTGAGTTCTGGACCTCTTTTTCTAGAAAAATAGCATTGGGAGGGACCCAGCGCAGATGAGATACAGTGTCTGTAGACTGATCTTGCCCTTTCTCAGTAGCACCCTCATTGAATGATCTGCATTGGCTGCCAGTGTGCTACAGGGGCAAGTTTAACATTCTGATGTTAGTATACAAAGCCCTTAGCAATTCCAGAACCAAATACTTGTGAGATTGCTCCCTAGTTGGGAATAATTGTCTGGTAGAACAATGATTCCCATCCCTGCTCTACACCACTTTCCATGTTAGGTGGTGACTAAATGCAAAACCAATAGCCCACCAGGGCTTGATCTATAACCTTCTCTGTCTCTGTCTCTCTCTCTCTCTCCACCTTCCTCACTCTTGGCAGGACTGATATGCTTTTAACAATTGTGTGGGAAGGGATGTGAGTGTTGGGATGTGTCCGGGGAGATGGAGGCATTTGGCAGGCCCCCACCTGGCTCTAGCCACCGGCCGGTAGCTGGGTGAACTCCAGTTCTCAGAACAGCATCAATCAGTGACTCAAGCCTGAGAAGCCTTCAGAGAGTGAGCACGCTCTAATCAGCAGAGTGAATAACTTTTCACAATGGAAGTGGCGGACAGAGACATGTGTAAGCATATTTACAGCAGCAGGACAAAAGAAAAACATGTCTGCTTCCCTTCGTGTCCAAGCAAACAGCAGTATAGCCAAAACAATATACAGCGGAAGTTCCCAGCAGACTGTGCTGGAAGTAAACAGACATGTGGCATACAACAATCCACACATCTGTTCTAAAGGTGGAATGGAACTATATACTAACAGTGCGTTCTCTCAACATCAGCCTGCACTAACAGAAGAACACTCTTCACCAGCTGAATTGCTGACTGCCGTGCAGCCCTTAGGCACAAGAGCCTGGCCTGATTCTGAAGGAATAGACTTTCCGAACAGAGTGTGTGCCATCCTCTCAGCCTCGAGCCACATTTAATTAACGAAGCACTGGGGAAATGACAGTTTCTCAACATCTATGTGCTAATGTGTAGCCTTTTGCATTTTGTTTGTTGATTGCATTGTTTAAAGAGCGACAACAAATGAGCTCTAAATCAATTCCAGCAATCATAAGAGGAGCCTGCTGGATTAGACCAATAGCTCCTCTAGCCTAGTATTCTGTTCTCACAGTGGCCAACCAGATGCTCATGGGAAACCCACAAGCAAGACATGAAGACAAGAGCATTCTCCCCCTAACCCCTACAAAACCCCTACAGAAAAAGTCCTTAGTTATGCTGCCCCTAAGGAGTCCAAAAATTCAGGCAGCTGTGTTGATACATTATATACCCTCAAATTCCAGCAGGTTTTTGACTAAATATTGCTACATAATGACAATAGTTCAACGGGGCTCCTTCACTATATCCCCAAGGAAATCAGTTCCATGTCACTAAATACTATCTCAAACATAATTTAATACTGTTTGCTTTCCCAGTCCCCACGACAGCATTCTGTTTCACCTGCAGGCATCATGCGGCCTCCACAAACTGCACCCTGGACTGGAAGGGTGCATCGCTTAAGAAAACAGCCTCCAAAGCTAATCTGATTATTCCTTTAAAAAATATGCAAAGGAAAAGCAATAATCCTTTATGGCAATTAAGTGCTTTAGATCAGGCAGGGCCTAAGTGGTTCAATCTTTGGACAAGGATGCCTGAAGACCAGTGTCAGAAAGTGACCACTAGGTGTTGCTATTGTCTGAAGGTGGGCAGTATGGACAAAGCATGAATTATGCAAACCATTCTCTCATCTTGTTGCATTTTCAGTAAAAACGAAACAAAGCAAGACTGTCTAATAATTTAAATTAACATTTTTTAATAAAAAAAAATCTCAATCAAGATGATTGCAAAATGGTCAAGTTTGCACATAATTCAAAGCCAAACCATGACATAGCTTGAAAGAGCAAACATGCAAGCGCTGGGAAAGGACCATAACCAGTGGTAGACCATCTGCTTTGCATACAGAATGCCCCGGGTCCAGTCCCCAATAGCATCTCCAGGTGGAACTGGGAATGTATCCAATCTGAAACCCTAGAGAGCCACTGCCTCTTTGTGTAGACTAGGCAGTGCCGGTCCTCTCATGAGGCAAGGGGAGGCAACTGCCTCAGGTGGCAGGATCCACAGGGGCAGCAGATCTTGATGAAGATCTTTACTCCTCCCTTGTTCCTGATGTAGATCTTCACTGACCCCTTCTTCCATGGCAGGGAGCTAGATGCCATTTTGTGGTTCGCCTCAGGTGCCAAAATGTCTTGGGCAGGCCCTGAGACCAGGGCTGGCCCACCCATTAGCCTTGATGAGGCAATTACCTCAGGTGGCAGGCTGGGGACAGCTGGGAGGGGACAGAAGATCAGGACTCCTGAGGAATGTGGCTCCTCCTCCTGATCCTCCTTTTTTCTCCCCTGATACCTTCAGAGCACCAGGGCTTCCCCAGGTGTCCTGCGACCACATCGGGTGGTAGTGGGGAGACAGTGCCATTTTCAGTTTCGCCTCAAGCAGCAGAGCATCTTGAACCAGCCTTGGTGTAGCTAATACTGAACTAGATGGACCAAGTGTCTAATTCAGTATAAGTCAGCTCCCCATGTTCCTTTATGAAGGAAATTTCAGCTGTTTTGTTCCTCCTTTGTGCTAGTTGGAGAGAACAAATGTTTCCTCTCCGAGGCCTGGGTGTTTCTGCGCTTTGGTGAATTACCTTTCCTCCCTATGTCTGTCTCCAGGGTCAATAAGATGTACCTTCCTGTTGAGGTTCCCCTTTGAGGATTGTTTGGTCTTTGGTGTAATTGTGGCAATAAACTCATAACATGGAAAGATAATGTAATTGGGACAATAAGGCGTAGAGATATACTTAGCTGTAATGAACGCTAGTTGCCATGAATGCAAGAGGGGTGTGGTGGGAAGGCTTGTTCATATATTTGTGCTCCTGGCAACAAAAAGGCCTTAGTGTTTGCAAAAGCCACTTTAGTTCTGCATGAGGAGATGGGCTCTTTCTCATCAACAACTGACCTATGACCACAGAGTCCTGCAACGCCAGGACTGAGATCAGGATGAAACAGGGCCAAATGCTGTCAAATAGTCCCAATTCCCTTATACTATGGAAATGAGGTTCTGGTACTGATCTGTTTTCTGGTAGAACACCAATACATCTGCAAGTTCTAAAGCGATCTTCTACCACCACCTGGTTTAATTTCCCACAGTGCCTCAGAGTAACACTAAGCAGTGCTATGTTTCTAGGAATAAAAGGTGCCAGAACTCTCCATGAACTCCTCCCTTGTTCTCCTGAGAGGTGCTGGAACTGAGTTTGGGTGAATTATAATAATAATAATAATAATTTATTATTTATACCCCACCCATCTGGCTGAGTTTCCCCAGCCACTCTGGGCGGCTCCCAATCAGTGTTAAAGACAGTACAGCATTACATATTAAAAACTTCCCTGAACAGGGCTGCCTTAAGATGTCTTCTGAACATCAGGTAATTCTTTATCTCTTTGACATCTGATGGGAGGGCGTTCTGGCTGGGAAAAGGCCCTGGCGCTATGTCGGCATCATTCTGAGAAGAGAGCATGCATGATGTCGTGGTTAAAATGTTGGAATAGGACCTGGGAACTTCAAACCTCCACTCAGCCAGGAAGCTGACTTGGGTCAGTCACTGTCTCTTCAGCTGGGAGTTGAATTCAGCAGGACTTACTTCTGCATACATATGTGCTGTTAACTGCCCAGTCCTAGCATTTGAATACTCTCTCTTTCTTTTCAGGCTGAGTTTTCAGTAAAAGCAGCCTTGTGCATTCCAGCCTACTAATCGACAAGGAAGGGATTTAGCACCGATGCAATCTCATCAAAGTAAATAGCTTCCATCTCTGAAAGTGCACAGCCAAAAATGTCTCCTTTAATCACTGGCTTGTGCGCTTTTATTTTCTTCTTCTTCTTCCAAAAATCAAGCTAAATCACAACACGTGTAAAAACCTGATTGCTCTTAAGTAGTACATGCAATCCCGTGCCAGGTTGTCTAAAGAAGGGCATTGGTTGTAAAGTCCTTGATGTCTTCATATTAATTTTGGTTCTGCACTGGCTAGTCTGTGCTTTTAGGGAATCATAAGAATATTGGAACTTGCCGTATACTGGGTCAGCTCTGCAAAATATCACTGGAAATCTCTTCCCCTGGCACTTCAGAATACAAAGTGTATTCTATTTACCGGTACTTCTCACATTTATCTACCACCTTTTCTCCAAGGTGTCAGGTATTCTCCCATTCTAGCCTTATAGCATCCCTGTGAGAGAAGCTATGCTGAGAAAGAGTGCAAACCCTCCAAGTGCCCCTATTTTCTAGGGACAGTCCTGGATTTACAGAAGCCTACCCGGTTTCTCATTTGATTCTGGAATGTCCTGCTTTTCCTTAGGACATCCCTATTTTCATCTGAGAAATGTTGGAGGGTATTGTCAGGGAACTGCCATAGGAGCCAGAGGGAGAGGGAGGGCTCCAGAGGGATTCCGGAGAGCGTCCCGGGATGGGGAGAAGCAGCCCATCTTCTGGGGAAGGAAATCAGCATAGCACCAGTGGAGAAGGGGGGCAGATGGGGGAATCGGCGAGGCGGTCCCATGACTCCTCACCGGGGACCAGCGGGAAGAGCACGGGTCCTCCGCTGCCCACACCCTCCTTGCGCAGAAGGCTTCCGCGCAGGGAGACTAGGCGTCAAAGAGCTTCTTTGCTGGAAGAAGTTCAAGAAACGCCCACTGACGGATTCTGCCAGCGATTGAGACAGCCACGGGTGAGTGGCTGTCTGGACGGAAAAGGTTCACTCAGGCAACCCACCCAGGTGTGGCGCCAGTTTACGCACGAGCAACCCCTAGAACCATTACAGGTATGCAATAGGAAGTCCCTGTTTTCATTGGAGAAATGTTGGAGAGCATGAAGTGACTAGCCCATCTTGGTCACATTCACAGAGTGGTGATCTCTCTCCACAGGAAACTCTGGGATTTGTAGCTTTGTGAGATGAGTTGAGGTCTCCTAACAACTCTCAGCACCCTTAACAAACTACAGCTCTTTGGGGGAAGCCCAAAGGGTGTTTTAAATGTATGGTGTGGCTGTGGACTTAGTGAACTTGGCTGAATAGGGATTAAAACCCAGTTTTCCCCAGCTCCAGGATGCGGGTGGTGCTGTGGGTTAAACTGCAGAGCCTAGGACTTGCCGATCAGAAGGTCGGAGGTTCAAATCCCCGTGACGGGGTTAGCTCCTGTTGCTCGGTCCCTGCTCCTGCCAACCTAGCAGTTCGAAAGCACGTCAAAGTGCAAGTAGATAAATAGATACCGCTCCGGCGGGAAGGTAAACGGCATTTCTGTGCGCTGCTCTGATTCGCCAGAAGTGGCTTAGTCATGCTGGCCACATGACCCGGAAGCTGTACGCCGGCTCCCTTGGCCAGTAAAGCGAGATGAGTGCCGCAACCCCAGAGTCGGTCACGACTGGACGCAATGGTAAGGGGTCCCTTTACCTTTACCTTTTCCCCCCAGCCCTAGTCTGACACTTTAATCATTCTGTGAGTGCCTGCAGAGTCATCCCTGGGCAAGGTTCCAAGCCCCAAGCACAGGGCGGATTTCAGGTCCTCCTGCTCTCAGCTCCTGCATAGTTTTGCAGATATTTGTCATGAATAATTCATGGCCGGAAGCAGCAAAGTGAATTATGTTCAGTATACAAATAGAGTTCAGACGTTTGTGCTGTTGAATTCATCCTAGAATCCAAAGGGTTGCTTCTGAATGGGAGAGGTGGTGGAGATTTCAAGATGTCTATCAGAGTTATATGTGCTCAAAGCAGGGGGCAGATAAGAACATCTGCCTGGGAAAGGAATATTAATGGCTCAAAACCAGAAAGTTACATTTCTCCCTTCTTGGACAGAATGGCTTAATAAAGTTGGAGATTTGGCTATATTGGCCAAAATAATGTGTCTAAGAGAGAGAACTGCAAATGAATCTAGAAGTAAATTATGGAAAAAAACTGCTTGCTCCTTATACAATATTGTAAAGAAAATGACTACCTCCTGTGAAAGCAAATTCAAGCAGGTTTTTGAGTTTTCCTAGATGAAATGTTCTAATTTTATGTTGTCATATTTTCCTGCAGAATATTATGATCTTAACATTTCCTGGCTCTCTCTAGCACTATCTTCGTTACTAGTAATTTACAGCTAGCATTTGTCGACATTTTTCTGGAGCAGTTTTGTTGATTATTGTTAATAATTGTGAAATCCTGAGAATGCATAGAATCAGGCCCAGTGATAAGACACAGAATACCTCCAGCCCTGGGCAGCTGCAAGGACCCGACGCTGCCATTAAAATTTCCCACAATGGCCTTGAGTGGTGCTAGCCACCCTGTGCTGAGAACAAATATCAAAAGCATGCCACCAACAATCTGAAATATTTGGATACATGGTCAATCTTTGTCTGTGCCATTGACTATTTCTAGCAGAACCAGAAATGCAATGTAACTGACATCAGGTCATTATTGTGATCATAGAATCATAGAATCATAGAGTTGGAAGAGACCACAAGGGCCATCGAGTCCAACCCCCTGCCAAGCAGGAAACACCATCAGAGCACTCCTGACATATGGTTGTCAAGCCTCTGCTTAAAGACCTCCAAAGAAGGAGACTCCACCACACTCCTTGGCAGCAAATTCCACTGTCGAACAGCTCTTACTGTCAGGAAGTTATTCCTAATGTTTAGGTGGAATCTTCTTTCTTGTAGTTTGGAACCATTGCTCCGTGTCCGCTTCTCTGGAGCAGCAGAAAACAACCTTTCTCCCTCCTCTATGTGACATCCTTTTATATATTTGAACATGGCTATCATATCACCCCTTAACCTCCTCTTCTCCAGGCTAAACATGCCCAGCTCCCTTAGCTGTTCTTCATAAGGCATCGTTTCCAGGCCTTTGACCATTTTGGTTGCCCTCCTCTGGACACGTTCCAGTTTGTCAGTGTCCTTCTTGAACTGTGGTGCCCAGAAAGTGATGTCTTCATGTTTCTTATTTGGACATTTGCAGACCTCCGGCATCTACCGTGATCCAGATGGGCAGGATGACAAACATATGAAGGGCAATGGCCTTCGATGCAGTAACAAAAGCCAAAACACTCCTTTTTCATCAGCAGCATTAAGCTTGGACTCAGAAGCTTATGTAGAATTTGGCCGGCACAGAATATGTAACCATATTATACAAGCATTCCAGATGCAGTTGTGGACATGTGGCAGATGCTGATCAGTCATTCCCGGAAGCAATGACAAGTGGGGAATAGGGAAAGAGGGAGGGAATGATTTGCATCGACTTGTTCCAAGAATTAGACTAGCCACCTAGAAAATCATTTCTGTTTTCTCCCGTCATTTTACCCTGCAACACACCTAATTGAAAAATCTTAGGTTTGACATTTTGAAATAGCTTTTGCATTATTTCACCTGATTATTTTTAAATCCGTTCAAATCTTATATTTGTATTTGGCCTGCCCGAGGCAGCACTCAGGTGTAGTGGCTGCAAACTAATATGCTATCACTGCTTCAAAGGGAGGTGTTGTCAGCTCACTTCAATATATGTAAGACAAGAAACAAAAATACTGACTATTTGTTGCAATCGTTGTCTCAGTTTCTTGTGGAAGAACAATCCTTTGACTTCTGAACAGTCCAGATCTTTATGTTGAAATCTGTTCTTTAGCAGGAGAATCATCATATAAATAATTTCCCCAACTGCCCAGTAGCCAACACCAGGGCTGGGGAGAAATTTAGTTCAGTTCACATTTTAACACAAGTCTAGATAATTTGCACCTCTCCAAAACAATATATGAACAAAAACAGAGCTACAGTATACTTTGCAATTGACAGCTCTATGAATTTTGCAATGCAGTTCTCCAATAACCCCCCCCAAACCCCCCATAATGTGTATATTAATGGGAAGTGTGTAGAAAAATATTAGTGAACACAACAAAAATGCATTATATTAGGCAAAATTGCTTTGTTAAAAAAATGTGCATTAGGCAAAATTGCATACCAAAATATTAGAAGAAATGTGCACTAAACTGCTGATGAATTTTCATGAGGACTTCTAAAAAAAAATAAAAATAAAACTGATGTGAAAATGTAATGAACTGGGCTTGAGATTGGAAAAAAATAAAGAAGAAAATGCAATGGACAGATTAGTTTATCCCTAGAGATCAAGTGTAAGTGCTCTCATTTTGCACTATAAAAATCTGCATAATGTCAAGTGTTAACCGCTTTTATTTGATTCTTCTTCCAAGGAGCTTGGGGTGATGTCTTTCACTTGCATGATTCACCTACCCTATGCACATGACAAAAAATAGATAGGCACATTTTGTTCTGATAATGTCTATTACGCACATGGCAACAGAGTTCTTCTCATTTGGTGATCACTCGTAGCCGAGTAAGATTGTCTTCCATGAACACGGCTTTAACAGTGAGTCCGTAAGTGATTGTGGAGGCCAATTCTGGATTCACACGTCCTTCCACAGTGGGGACATAGGTTTCCGGGCAGGAGTTGATCAAGGTGAGGGTTTGCCAAATGTGCCTTCCTCTTAGCACGTTTCTCCCTTGTGTCCTGAGTTCGAGTGTCTTCAAAGTCCATGACACCTTTGGTAAAGGCTGTTCTCCAATTGGAGCACTTGCAGGCCAGTGTTTCCCCATTGTCTGTGTTCATACTACATTTTTTTTAGATTTGCCTTGAGAGAGTCTTTAAACCTCTCTTGTTGACCACCAGCATGACGCTTTCCATTTTTAAGTTCGGAATAGAGTAGTTGCTTTGGAAGATGTTAAGCAGGCATCTGAACAACATGACCAAGCCAATGAAGTTGATGTTGAAGAATCATTGCTTCAACACTGGTGATCTTTTCTTCTTCCAGTACACTGGCATTAGTTCATCTGTCTTCCCAGATGATATGTAAAATTTTCCGAAGACACCGTTGATGGAATCTTTCGAGGAGTTGGAGATGGTGTTTATAAGTGGTCCATGTTGCACAAGCATACAGTAAGGATGGTAGTACAATAGCTTTGTAAACAAGAATTTTGGTTTCCCTGCAAATGTCCCGGTTCTCAAACACTCTGCACTTCAATCAGCAGAAAGCTGCACTTGTGGAACTCAGGCGATGCTGATTTTGACATCAATGTCAGTCCTTGTGGAAAGATAGCTGCCCAGCTAGGAGAAGTGATTGACATTTCCCAGCGTTACACCATTAATCTGGATTTGTGGTGCTGCAGAGGCATTGTTTTGTGCTTGTTGGTGCAGCACTTTGGTTTTTTGGGTATTGAACGATAGGGCAAGCTTTTCATAAGCTTCTGTGATGCTATTTAGGATGGTTTGGAGGTCATCCGCTGAGTGTGCACACACTATGTTGTCATCAGCATATTGAAGCTCTATGATGGAAGTTATGGTAAACTTACTCTTTGCTTTCAGCCTACTCAAGTTAAAGAGCTTTCCATCCGTTTGATATAGATTTCTACCCTGGTGGGGCATTTCCCTTTGACAATGTGTAGGATAATGGCAATGAAAATAATAAATAGAGTTGGGGCTATAACACAACCCTGTTTAACACCTGATCCCACTGTGAATGGTTCACTTTGAGAACCATTGTTATCTGTGATTGTTGCTGTCATATTATCATGTAATACATAACCTAAAACCATCTCAATTTGAGTGGGACAACCCAGAATTACAGAAGCTATCTCAGCTTCCAACTGGATCGCGGAATGTCCAATTTTTGGTCTGGCGCTCTGGTGTGAATCAGCTGGTTCGTGCCAGAGTGCCAAACTAAAAAAGATGCTCATTAATTTTTTTTGGGTCTTGCGTGTGAGAACTTGGGACTAAAAAACCAGTGTCCTGATTTTGATCAGCAGAATGTTGGAGGAGTTTATGGTAATATCCCCCACACCTTTGTGTTATTAATCAAGATAATAAAAAAGGAATGCCATCACATTCACACAAAAAGCCTGCAGAACATTCCCTGCCAAAATGTCAGCTCCTTCCATTTCCTTCCAGTTCTGCAAGAGATGAAATAGTAGACACAGTTAACCATAAGCTGAAGAAAATGGAAGGAGATGGCATTTTGACAGGGAAAGTTCTGCAGGCAGGCCCTGGAACACTGGAACTTAAACTTCTTTCTCTCTCGATTCCCTCTCCAGAAAATGAATTTTTTAGCATTTTTTAGTCATAGATTAGAGCTTGAAACTGCAAAAAGTGTGGTGATCAAACCCCCATAAATTGCTGCATATTTGGTGGCTGATTTTTCAGGGGTGGGATCTGGGGAGGGGAAATGGTTAGAGCCGTGGTAGGGATCACTTTTCAGTCTGAGGGCCATATTCCCTTCTTGGGCAACCTTCCAGGGGCCACATGCTAGTGACAGGGAGGTGGGTGCAGCAGAAAAATTGGGCGGAGCAATAAATGATAATTTTACCTTTGCACAGTAGTCTAGTTTCAGGTTCCCCATCCCTGAGTTAAAATTTAAATAAATCTGTGGCCCTGATCTACCCCAATGCATGTGCCTCTTGCCTCTTTCTTCCAGGTGTGAGTGCAATAAGACTTCCTTTGCAGTTCCTTTTCATTAGAAGGAATAAACATTTGGCATCCCATTAATCTTCCTCTCCTTCCTCCTTCTCCATCCAGGAAGTGCCAAGTCATTTTCAAGACACATTAAATTGCCAGAAGAACTCCCAGACAAAGCCACTCAGCCTGCTGCTCGTTTGGATAAAGTTAATTACAGCGAAGATTAGAATCTACGGGGCTTGATTAGTGTTGTGGAGACTTAGAGAATCACACCATCCTCTGAGAGATGCACACCGCCTTCCTCCCACCTCCTTTTTTTCTTTTTTTGGTCTCTTCTTATTTTCTTCTTCTTGTTGTGCTCTTAATTGTTTTGTTTTCTCATATCTTGCATATTTGGCAAGACGTCCAGGATTAGTGAGCTGCATTGCCCCAAGACAGAATATGCTGCTTTCTCGATTCAGCTGGAACGGTTTCAATTTGGAGAAGAAGTGCAAAGCTACATCACTTCCCTCTGTTTGTTTTGAGATATATGTTCGCTTTAATCTCAAATCCACGGCTAGGCAATACCTTTAGGACCCACTAAAAATGTTGCAAAGAAACAAGCAAGGTTTTGAGCTTCTCAGAACTCTTCACCAGACAGAGTGTCAAGCAAAACAGGGGGAGAGGAGATGAGAGTGTGGAGCGGTTGTCCCACCAAGACTAAAACTTCTGCAAGTGCAAACAATATAGAAAGTGGGATTACATCTAACTGCGCTGATACCATCATGAGTACAAAGCATCACAAATAAAAAGGACACCTGGAGGGATGCAAAAGAGCTGCTGGGGTTTGCAGTAGGAGCAGTGTCAGAATTAAGTTTAAAAATAAGCCAAAAGTGTTGGGGACGATGACTGCTAAGCCTGAGCCCTTGCTTTTTAGGTTTTCCCCAAATGTAACAAGTATCTCCCTGAAAATAAGAACCAGTAGTGCATCCTATCTTTTCTGCCTGCAAATAGAGTGGAGGGTGGCATTTTCAGCTCAGCTGTAGCATGTGCAGTTACCCTTTCCTTTCCTTTTTAAAATTTATTTAACATAATTGTAACAAAATATAAGCAAAATATTGCAAATACGTATATACATATATATTTCAAATAAGCACATATATATGAAAAAAGGAACAAAACAGAAAAAAGAAAAGAAAAAAGAAGAAAAAATAAAGAGAAAAGAAGAAGAAAAGTTGGAAGAATTTCTTCCCAATTTATTCTACAAATATCTCAATAGGAAAATAATAATAAAAATCCATTAATTGACTTCCATCACTTACATTGCACTCCCTAAATACATTTTAAGCAAGATAGTATCTGTTATTCCGTATTTTCCCCATACAACCTCACACACATATTCTAATGAATAAGTTTTCTAAATCTTTCATAAATCTATTCTAAACACGACCAATACCTTTTCAAAACAGTTGTAGTTTAATTAGGCATAGGGATGAAGGCACTAGTGGGCTTTCCAGATGTTGCTGAACTACAACTTTCATTATCCCGGACAGTCAGCTGTGTTGTCTGGGGCTGATGGGAGCTGGAGCCCAACAAGTATCTAGAAGGCTGCGGGGTCCCCATCCTTGTTCTAGCAGGAAAATCTGCAGTGAAGTTCTGTCTGCCCTAGTGATGCAGCAGAGCAGGCACTCCGATGGGAAGGAAACAGGAGTGAGCTACTTATTGCCAAGGTTCTGCCATAGTAAACTATCAGTACTTGAGAGCACATGTATGAAAGAGCCCTGAAATGCACCTGTGGTGATGTGGAGCCAGTCAGGGGCGTGGAAGGGAGAAGGGAAAGTTTTATGGAGTAAGAAAAGAACAGAAAGTGTGGTAACAGACCTGGTGGTAGATGCAAATTAAACACTTTTCACTCTCCTGAAAGGAGGTGTAAAATATTTATGCGTAAGAGTACGTGGGAGTTTTGTGTATGTGCTGGGGCTGTTTATATGCACAGTAAAAGATTTTTAATGGATGTAAAGTGCATTTAGAAAAACCATAGGTGTGAAGGTTTCCCAGTATTTAAAGTACTACAAATTGGTGTTTATTTGGTGCAGCCACTCTCAGAGTGTGAGATACATTTTCCTAGAAAGGCATGGCTAGCTGCCAGAAGACTGCCAAGCTCCTTTATAACCCCTCCAACCAGAGCTTAAAAAAACACAAAACCCCCACTCCCATGTCTTAAATTAGCCTGTTAGTCCTCTGCTGAACGTCTTGGAAGCCCTTCTTCCAAGTACGAGATGAGTAGTAGATGTACTTGACAGGCACATTGCATGTGTTCAGAGGTACTCTTGCCTTTATATTAACCTTACCAACAAAGTACCCAGCATCCACCAGCTTCTGCAGGAGAAAATAAAAGGAATGTAACCAGTTATTTTATTTATCTATGAGGGGTTTCTTTTCAAGTGACAACTTGGCCTTCTCCCTGTAGTCTCTGTGCATCAATGATCAAATAGTGACTTACTGAATATTTAGGAGAGCCAGTGTAGTGTAGTGGTTAAGAGCAATAGACTCGTAATCTGGGGAACCGGGTTTGCGTCTCCGCTCCTCCAGAAGCAGCTGCTGGGTGACCTTGGGCTAGTCACACTGTTACCGGAAAAATCCGAGGGCTCCCTTGGACAAAAAGTAAAGACACCAACCAAAGTAAATTGAAGCAAATCAGCAGCCTGTAGGCTTGGTCTTTATTGAAGAAAGACTGTTGCAACAGGGTGCTCCCCTCACTTGCAGGTGAGAGGAAAGACAAAGAAGAATAGTGTGCAAGGTCTTATAAAAACTTTTGAAATTCCCCTCCTCTAGGTCAAGCCCACCCCCAGAAACATCATGCATACATTACAGAAAAGAGGGGTTGAGGGAGGGGTGGTGGTGGTGGTAACCTGAGTGTCCTGTCACCTGGCTGGTTCCTCCTCTCTCCCCCTCCCCATGAGTCACTTCCAGGAGACAAAGGGGAGTTTGCAGTTTCCTGCCGCCTGAGGGAAGATCTGATCATTGTCCTTTGTTTCAGTCCATGCTGAATCCACTCCCATATGCAAGTTCTTTGTGCTCTTGATTGTCTTCTGTCTGGCATAGCAACTGGGCAGGGCTCCTGTGGATGTGCTGGGATGGTGAAGGGATTATGACTGCCCTGTATCAAACCTTCCCCATTTTGTAGTCCTTCCTTCATGGAGTAAAATAAAAGTGGAACAGTGCAAAACCGATGTATGGTTGATTTTCTATGAATTTATAACAGAAGCATAGCGTATGTAGTGTGTGAGTGTAAGTGTGTGTGAAGTTTGTACAAACTGAAAGATTGGGGTGGGGGGTTCCTGCTACAACACTTCTTTGAAGTCTCTCAGCCCCACCCACCTCACAGAGTGTTTGTTGTGGGGGAGGAAGGGAAAGGAGAATGTTAGCCGCTTTGAGACTCCTTCAGGTAGTGATAAAGCAGGATATCAAATCCAAACTCCTCTTCTTCTTCTTCTTCTTCTTCTTCTTCTTCTTCTTCTTCTTCTTCTTCTTCTTCTTCTGAGAGAGGTGGGCAATTCCCCTCAGGCCTGGTTCATCGGTGGTGGTAGTTGCAGTTCAACAAAATCTAGAGGGGCAAATGTCCCCCAACGCTGGCTTATGATATCTGTCAGGGTACTGCCATTGAAAGGGGGGAGGGGGCAGAAGAGTACAGGGAGCCTTCAACGTTGCAGTAGCCCTTCGTCGGGCGTGGAGAGAGTGAAGCCTCCGAAGAAGTAGAGGTGGAAAGGAGGGGCGAAGCGAGGCAAAGGCTCACAGACGTTACTGTGAGCCTTAGCACCTCTCTCGGCCAGGCTGGTCGGGAAATAAACATGCCACTTCCGTCGCCCAGTTTTCGCAAGGGGGTTAAACGTAAGGAAAGGAGGCGGAGATTTGGGGTGTCTAAGTTCTTATGCTGGGGGTGGGGTGGGGAACAGGAAGAAGCTACTCCCAGAATCTGCAAGTGACTGAGACAGACATGAACTTTGGATCTCTGAACTGTACATGGTTGCACTAAAGCCACTTCTGTGCTGGCAGGGAGGTGGGGTTGTGGGCTGCACGCCCTTCCCCCACACGCACGGAGGCTGGCTCCAGCCTCCGCGATAACCAGGGAATCCCCATCCGTCCCATTCCCCGGGCCAGCCTATCGGCTGGCGCTGGGGGCGGGGCCTCAGCTATTTAACCCGGCCACAGCCGAGGCCCCTCCTCTTTTCTTCCTCACAGCTGACCCGGTTTTTTCCCTCCCATCCCACCCTCTTAGGATAGGCTCGTTGACGTTGCTATGGGCTACGGTCGGTCGCCGTCAAGGGGCCTGGTAGGAATTTCCCAACTGGCAGATTGGCACCAGCCATTTCGTTTTCGCCTACCTCGTAGCAAACTGTCACAACTTCCTAGTATTGGTGGTTAGGCATTGGTGGGGGTTACAGTCCTATTGTTATGCAAATGAAGGGGAAGGAGCGCCATCACCTTCCCCCAACAAGGGTAGTCTGATAAAGGATTCCGGGGGCGTGGCCTTGTCCTAAGCCTGGGGAGGTGTGGGCCCACGGCACGCCCCCACGCAGTGACACCGGGGGGAGGTCCTAGTTGACGTGCCTCAGCAGGACTCCTCCCACTGGTGGTTAACCCTTCCGGCTTCTAGCCGGTTTGAAGTTAGGACCAATGCCTAAGGCCAATACCTCTCAATTCCTGTAATCAATAAAGTTGTGGCCTAATTCGACCCATTAACCTGAATTCTTGTGTCCTGTGTCGTTATTTCATTGGGGGGAGGCGGGAACTCGCCACGCAAATAAAACCTGGAAAAGACAGGTCGGAGTCCTGGCTGTTTACTTGCAAGCAATCACCTACAGACCTGACGATATCCTATATGTTTTCTTATTAAATATAAAATAATATGAATCATCCCCAAAATCTGTTGAAAAACACAGGTGTGAATTTGGATATAAAGTAGTGAACACCAGGCCTTTAATATTAAATAATAGTTGGCTAATGAGCATACTGCATCAGAAGATATGGAAGAACTTTTTTCTCCCTTTGGTTTAGTTTTTCTTTTCTGGATGTGCCAACAGCATTTCAAATTGAAAATAACAAATCCAGTAGATTTCTTCTCCTCCCAAACCTCCCTCCCTCCCTGACACATTTCTTTGTCACAGATACCATTTCACCTCTCCAAAGCATTCAGCTTTAGAGATATCTTTGACACTTTCCTTCCATTGCCCTCCTTACTTCCCTATGACAAACAAGTTCTTCCACCTCTGTAGCTCCACAACCTGCCCTTTCCTCTTGGCACCTGTTCCTGAAACTTTCATCTCTGCTCTGGAATTGAGTCTATCCTATTATTGCTGCTGTCGCTTCAGTTGCCGAAGCTACAAATGTGGAACTGAATAACTTTCTCCCCAATTGCTATGATCATATCTGCTGTCTTCTCCCTCATAAGCTTCAAGCTCGTCTTTACAATCATCAAACCATCTTTCAAGCCCTGACTGTGGGTGAAATCACAGAGACATTTCCCCAGCTCGTGTGCTGCCCTTTCACCATGGCTGGTCTGAAATTCTGCCTAAAATGAATTTTAGATAAAAAGACCAGGTTCATTAGAAAGTTGTGTGTCACTGTTTCAATAGCTTTACTTTTGTAAGATCCAACGCACTTCCACCCAGGAAGTAGGGTCTACCTCATGACTTCAAGCAGGGCTTTTTGTCAGCCGGAACTCAGTTTTGGCCTCTCTCAGGTGGGTGCCATTGCCATTATAAGAGAACAAAGGAGGCATTCATGGTGAGTCGCGGCACCTTTTTTTCTAGAAAAATAACACTGACTTCAAGCATAAAGTTAAAGGTAAAGGTACCCCTAACAGTTAGGTCCAGTTGCGGATGACTCTGGGGTTGCGCACTCATCTCCCTCTATAGGCCGAGGAAACCAGCATTTGTCCGCAGACAGCTTTTGGGTCATGTGGCCAGCATGACTAAGCTGCTTCTGGTGAACCAGAGCAGTGCACGGAAATGCCATTTACCTTCCTGCCAGAGTGGTACCTATTTATCTACTTGCAGTTTGATGTGCTTTCGAACTGCTAGGTTGGCAGGAGCAGGGATCGAGCAACAGGAGTTCACCCCGTCACAGGGATTCGAATCGCCGACCTTCTGATCGGCAAGCCCTAGGCTCTGTGATTTAGACCACAGTGCCACCCATGTCCCTGACTTCAAGGATAGGAACTATTAAACCTTTAAACAGCCTAAAGACTACAAAACCCATGATGCAGCGATACTGTGAGCTAAATATACATGCATTGGAACTGACATTCAGTGAATTAAGTATGTGTGTGGTGAAGAAATGCATGCTTTTGTTTGCACAGAAACTACTGCCAGTCAGTTCTGTTGGATAATCCCAATGTGTTGCCCTCCAGATGCTGTGGGAATCCAACTCCTATCACTCCCAGTAAGCATCAGGAATGATGGGAGCAACAGTCCAACATCTGGAGGGCACTGCACTAGGTACTCCTCTCTAATGCTTGGATAGAAAGAGGGAGAATAATTTTCTGTCTTTTCCTGTTCCCCTTTCTGGGCTCTGCATAGTGCTGAGTTCTGCATAATGCTACCGCTAAATAAATGTTAAGTAGTACCAGCAGTATTTAAAAATCTTTTAGCATCATCCCACTATTACTCAGCAGAACCAATTGCCTGGTATAAGGTTATATTACATTGAACTTTCCCTTGCATGGATTATCCGCTTGCAAGTACTTTATCTCTGCTTTTCCCACAGTCACATTTGAACTCTAGCCTCAATACGGAGACTACAAGCCTTTAAAGAGCAAATCCAAATGTGTGTGCTATGAGGAGAGGTGATAGGAAAGCGAAAAGGGGAAGATGCAAAATGTGAAATCAATTTTGAGTCGCCTAAAGCCACACTTCTTTGATGGCTATGAAGACATCAGGGGATATAGCAGCATATGTATTGACATTTTTCTTCAATCCACAAATGAAGATGGAAGGGACTTCTTGAAATTCCTATGGTAGGAGCTCTCACAGGGAAGACAAGTGTCCAAAATAAAACAAAGGACCCTGTAAGGAGATTTAATTAAAACAGGAACATTAAGGGAACTTTACATAATCAATCAACCAACCAACCGAACAAACAAACAAACAAACAAACAAACAAACAAACAAACATCAGAGAGAATTTGTGCTTAAATTGTATAGTATTTCAATGACTGGTTTCTACCCAGATGGTAGAAATGAAAAACTTTTAGAATTGCTACTGAACTTGGGAATGCTCTTCAAGACAAGCACCAAGGATACATGTCTGCTGATCTACTCTTTCAGAAAAAGCACATTGTATACTTCCGGGAGAAGGGTGTTACTATCAAAATGTTGGTGCTGTGTGGGAATCCCTTGCAGATGACTGTGTTGCCTGGAGACAGGCAATCAGCCTCAGGAGCCCAGGCTGTCAAGTCGTAATTAGCTTGAAGATTTATTGCAATACAAACAATTGTCTCGGACGTCTAACCGAGCGTCCATGCCTTACGAGTTAGTTGACCCTTCTGAGTACTTCCTGGTTCTGCAGAATATCCTGAACCTATGACCCTTACGTTTCTGGGTTTGTTTCCTGTCTAATAGTAGACCTTTCCCATACGTCTACTCTTTGGGCTCAGGGGATTAATTGCATCCTATTCCAGTGAGGAAATGCTATCCCTCCTACTTTCCGAAGCTGCCTGGGCTTCTTGAGCGAGCTGATTTCTTTCCCTCCCACTCTCTGCTAACACCTTATTTACATCCCATTCCATTTCAGGGGGAGGAGGACTGCTCCCAGCTGTCTGACTGCTTCCTAACTCAGGCTGTTTCTCTACTTGGGGCAGATGTGTTCATATCAGTCAGGCTGTGCATCCATAGCCATGACCAGAGGAGGAATGACCACTGGTAGGGGCACAGAGAGAAGAAACACCATGGTGCATTTGCATCAGCACAACTGGACGCCTTCATCTGCCCCAGCTGCAACAAAACATGTCTCTCCTATATCTCTACAGTCACACCAGGCACTGTAACCTTCCATCAGTTTGACTTCAGCTCCAAAGGCTCACTCCTCCATTGTCTCTTGAGGCAGATGGATGCCAACAAAGGCCATTCCTGCTACAGGATAGTAAGAGTCATAGATACCTTAAGGCCATCAAGATCTAAGCAGGAATTCTAATAACGTTTACAGATTTACACCATTTCCTTCCCAAACAAGCTTTCTTCTTGCGGCATCAAGATCTTCATGTGGGCTCTAACAAGGGAGCAGAGGTTTGTAATAAGTGGTCTCATTGAGTTAATGAGGAGCTCGTGACTACAGTGCACCTCAAACTGAGAAATAAATCATTTAATATCTTTTTCAATCAAGTCATGTAATTATTTGGAGAGAAAAAACCCTGTAGACTGTGCTGGAGCTACATGCAGTCCTCACACCTCAGCTCTCTCATGGCCTCTTAATCTACTTCGAGCTAATATGCTGCTTTATTACAGGGTAAACCGAGTTGTGCAGCAATAGGAATACCATGCCTTTCACCATTGTGGGGAAGACTGTTACAAGGGACCTGTGTGTCTGCTTTCCAGATGCCAACTTCCAGGTGATGTTGATGAGCAACTTTGGGGACCCTGATCTCCTTTCTTAGGGTTTCATGCTTCAACTGGACTCATGCTGGACATTCCTTCATATACAGGACACCTTCAAATAGAGCAGGACATATGGTCATCATTTCCCTCACAAAACCCTCTGAAGTCGTGGTGTGCCACCCCCCTGGAGTGGCCAGTGGAGAGGGGTGCCTTTACAGTTCCAGCCTCGCCACCGCCTTGTCCCTCTCAGTAAGTGGCAGGGATGCCTTTGTTAGGAGGCAATGTCCTTCCCTGCCAGGCAGTTTCTGCCATCTCCCTTCGTAGTGAAAATGGAAACAGGAGTTGAAAGATAAAATGGTCTCCCTGGGAAGCTCTACACAGAGCCAAAAACACACTTAGAAGAGTTCCATTGATTATCTGGTTCTTATCAGGTATTTCTTTTGGCATACATCACTGTACCATCTGAGAGCCTTAGACCATGCCATCTAATCACGAAAGCAAGTGTCTTTCCCAGTTCTCTGTGTTCCTTGGCTGCTTGTTTGAAAGAGGAGGGATCACAGCATTAAGCGTCATTGCAAAGAGCAAGAATTTGCCTGCTTCATTAAAGGACAATGATCAAAATTCTGTGGGAGGGGGATGTGAGTATCTCAACCCTGTATCCTTTTGTCTTCCTTTTGTCTGTGTTGAAATGCTGGGACACTGTTAAGCACAGCAAGCCCCACAAATGCTGTTGGATACTCCCAGCTGGGTTTCTGATCACAGGAGGGACTCTCACTGCAAGGAGTGCTGGCTCTCACATTGTCCACCTGTTCTGTTTTTCCTGGAAGGCAGTAAATCGAAATAACAAGAGTATCCTTATACTGTACAACCCGAAACTGAGCAAAGCAGAAGCAGTGGGGGGTTCCAGAGGAATGCTTAGCTATATTCTCACATTTCAAACATAGCTTCTCCCATCCAGTGTTGTCTGCATAAAAGAAAATGTGAAAACGTACATGTAGGTAGCTGAATTCGGCACTCCACAAACACTGCACAGATCCTGCAGTCTAGATTATGCAAATTGTGCACATTTGCATGCTGCTTACTTATTTTGCCTAATTTATGCCATTTCTGTTAATTGCATGGGAGAGACAGAGTTGTGGATGGTATTTTCAAGCTTCCTGCTGCTGTCCTCAGAGGTAGAAACTTGGGTTTTAGAAAGGAGAGCTGGATTTTTCAGCATGATTCATTCTGAACCAGATCCTGCACCTGTAGCTTTGGACATGTTGATAATTATATCCTAGGTAACATCCATGCAACTGTGCTTTCAAGTAAGTTGGCAGAATTCACTACTCTTTCACAGAATTCTTGATTGAATGATAAAAAGTCCATAAACAGGTGCATATTTTGCAAAATTACATCCCTCTGACTTGCAGACAAAATAGCGTCTTCTACCTGTATATAAATGATCACAGAAAACCGGGTGGGAATCCTTGTCCTGCAACCACATATCCATTGTGTTCTTGGGTGATGTGGTATCTCCAGTGCCACACAATGTCATGCACATGCACACACACATGTCTTATTACAGCAAATTTGGCATGACAGTTACACATCTCACTCTGTGTTTAGTTTTCAATGAGGAGACTCAAAGAGTAGGATTTTGTAGCATGGGAAGCTCATGATAGGAAGCCCATACTCATAGTAAGGGTTGTCATTCAAAAAGGCAGACACTTCATTGGACCAGCAACCAACATCTAGTCATGAAGACCTCACAGCAAATGAAAGCCATGCTGTTATCTCCACTGGCCTCATGGCTTTTGGGGTGGAGGGGCAAATGGGAGGGCAAAGCAGTGTGGGTTAAAACTCTTGGTACATGCTGATTGTGGGGCTCGGATGTGCTGAAACAATGCATTTGACACCCCCACCTCCAGATCCATGCCATGCACATGTGTACTGATGACACAAGCCACCATGAACCAGAAATGTTCTCCTATTGGAATGAAGGTCTGCAGTGGGGTGCCCCTTTTCCAGTGGATTGCCTACCCACTCACATGGTTGAAAAGTCTTCTGTTAGGGCACATGTTAAGTCCTTAAGAGCTGGTTGGATTATGATCCTGCATTGTCCTGTTCATACTGCTTATCTTAATAACTCATCAAAGCACTTCCACCTCCTTGTTTTTGGGAGATTGCTCCACCATCTAATCCATCTTGCCGTCAAAAGCCAGTCAACCCTCCCAGATATCTAGCCTAATTTTTTTCCTTCTGCTCAGTTTAATCTCATTAGTCTTCATTTCTGTGATTTGGTCCAGCCCCCACTATTTGGGTCTTCACCCCCACCTTTATCTTTACCCTTCAAGCCCTTTCGGAAGGTGATCTGCTAATCTCCAGGTAGTTGCTGTTCAGCCGACCTAAGCATACTCTTAATTTCCCCCCTCATCAATCAAGACTTCCTGTCCTCTTCATCATTTTTACAGCTCTTCTCTGGACTCTCTCCTGCTCATCAACTTCTCTCGAAGTAGCGAGGGGCCTTGCATGAAACACAGGCTTGAGTTCTGGTCTCGTCGCTGACATCAAGATGAGCTATCACCTTCCTGCTTGCGTAGGTGAGATGCTTCAAAAGTCAATAGCAAAACAAACTCTTATTAAAAATAAAAACCCTGTGTAGATTCTGTTCTTGTCCTCGCTTGCTAGAGCAGTGAAAAACCATTTAACCTAGTGATCCAGAACAGTTTGATTTCAAAGTGTCAAGGAGATGCCTGTTGTCCTCCCACTACAAAACACCCTCATTCTATAGTGCAGAAACAGGGAACATTTCTTTCCCCAGTCTAAGGGCCTATTCCCTCATGGGCAGCTTTCTCCTTGGAGTGCGCTGTCAAAACCACATCATCCGCAAACAACATCTCGCAGATAAGAACCTGCCATACTTTTGTTTTGGTGTGGAGATCTGTCAGGTTGAACAGACCCTCATCACTCTTTGAATGGAAGTACATACTTGTCTCCAGTCGAGCTGAATGCATAGAAGAGCACCAGGGAAAGACATTTGGAGCAAGAACACAACCCTGTTTCACACCTACTTCCATATATCCATAGTGTCAAGAATACTTTGTGTATTCTCTTATCAATAATAAGACAGTCCCTGCCCTTAAGCTTACAATCTACAAGACACGACACAAAAGGAAAATGAATTGGGAGGCAGAAGGGGGAAAAACATTGATTTCAGGCACTAGTTCTTAGATACAGAATTCTTCTAAGAACTCAGTCTGCTGTCTAGGTGTTAACTGTTGATGGGCAACTTCAAAACCCTTGTCCCCCCTTCCTATGGCTATTCTTCTTTTTAAACTGGACTTGGACCAAGCAGTCCTTCAAATAGGACTGCATAGTAGGATAACTCGGTAGATCCAACTTTCCTTGCTCTTCAGCTGTTGTGGCCCAGCTGCCTGCCTATCCTTCTCTATCATCTCTACTGTAGAAACTAGGTTTGGGCTCCATATGGTTGGGCAATGGTACAGCTCAGAAGCGCCAAGCTTAGTTCCTCTTCACCCCACCATGCGTGAAATATCAGTGTGTCAATTAGCACACAGATCTTTCAATACGGTAGGCAGCACTAGGCTTCCATTACCATGAAGTTGGTGTGGAATGCTTCCAGCACCCACCAACAGTCTGTCGAGGGAAATTTGGCTGACAGTTGTCAGTAGCGGCTCATCTTCCTTGTGTAGCTATGACTTGGACTAAAGTCCACCGCACATTACCCTTATCCACATCGCCTTGTGTAGTTCTAGTTAATTTGCTCTCCTTTGCCACCATCCAAAGCCACTTCCAGCAATAATTGCAGCCTGGGTTCCTTTCCTGCATCGACTTTTTCTGCTTCCAAATTGCTTCTCAGATGAATTTCACTTCATTATTTTCTCACTGTCCCCTTTTGAGTGTTACATCTCTATCTTTACCGGTGTTTGCAATGCCTATTGCTTCCCTGCCATCTGTGGAAACAATTCATGTGAAGCTTGTTGTTTTAAGGGTTTCCCAGGTGTAGCTATGGCACAATGCTGTTTAGAAATGCTTGGCTTTGTAAAAGAGATATCATCTGCCGAGGGCTTGCAGCCTGTACATTGAAGTCTGGCATAGCTGAGACATCTGGAAAACACTGGCTTTTGCTGGGGTGGGGGACCTCAGGCCTGAGGGGCAAATGCGGCCTCTCTGTCCACTTTGAAACTCTTCCAAGGCTGCACTTCATCCAATGTCACATAGCCCTTACTAGCCCTGATCCATCCCATCCTTGAACCCCATTCCTGGCTGCAGCATGTCCATCCGTAATAATACGCTTGCTTGCCTGGGTGGAGAGATTCAGATGTAGAAACCCCTGAACTGTGCATGGGTTGTTGGAAGCCTACCACACAGAGGGAAGAGTCATGTCCACCTGCTTCTCTATCCGCTGATATGTGGCCCCTGGAAGGTTTGCCATGAGGAAATGTGGCCCCCGGGCTGAAAAAGGTTCCCCACCTTGGCACTGGATACAGCAGTGTGACTGGAGGCATGTCAGGGTTCATCTAGGTGAGGCATCTGCTGATCGCCATCCCAGTAAGGAGGCAAGACTTTGGTGGGTTGTGAGGAAAAAGCCTGTGTTTGACTTCATCTCACTGGCTAGGAAAACAGGTTTTGCATATGTAAGAGTGTGATGACATCAGGGTGGGGTATGGGGGCATAATGAGCAAAATCAGCAGAATGGTTGAGGGCAGGCCTGATTTACCCTATTCTGAAGTGAAATTATTTGCATTAGCATCTAAAGAAAATGGCTCTCAGAAGACTATTAGGTCCGGTCTAAAATTACCTAACTGTACCACTAGTATATAATCCCATTTACAATCCCTGGCATCTCTTAATAAAATATCTCAGGCAGCTGTTTTGGATAAGACCCTGAGGCCCTGGCAAGCTGCAGCCACCCTGAGTATATAACCTATCAGTTCTGACTTGGTATAAGGACCCTGCATTTCCTGAAAACAGAATCTTAACAAGGAACAGAGGAAACCTCCTCTCAACATGCCCTAGTTAGGGATGGAGGAGAATTAAATTTGCCTTATTGTTTAAAAAGTAAATGAATCCAATTTGCACCTTTTAGACCAACGGACAGATTTGGAACACAATTCTTTTTCAGATTTTTCACTTCTCTGAATTTTGCAATATAGTTCTCTCCTAAAACGAACAGAAACCAAAATGAGTAAAATGTATATTTTAATATAAAACACATCCCTGAAATGTGCACACAGGAAAAAATACACGTTTGAATGCTATTTTGTGATAAAATATGCATGTTAGTGCATACTGCATATGGGAATGGGGATGGAATTGATATATGAATCACCTGCAAAGATGGCATGGATCAGACAGAGAGCAAAGTAACTACCGTATTTTTTGCACCATAACACTCACTTTTTTCCTCCTAGAAAGTAAGGGGAAATGTCTGTGCGTGTTATGGAGCGAATGCCTGTGGGTGGCGGGGGGGGGGGGATCTGCTGCAGTTGTGAGCAGAGGATCCATGGTTCCCCTTCCTTCCCTCCTCCGTGGTTACAAAGCATGGATCCACATGGATCCTCAGGATTTTTGCATTGGGCTACTCCAAACTCACTGTCAGATCACATGTCTGTGGCCACAGCATGAACCACAAAAATCATATATCCACTATTTCATTTAGAATATTTTTTTTTCTTGTTTTCCTCCTCTAAAAACTACGTGCGTGTTATGGTCTGGTGCGTGTTATAGAGCGAAAAATACGGTAATTATTTCCCGGCCTCTATCATCTTTGGGATCTTGATTTTAACCCTTGGGGATCAATGAGCTCTTTCCTCTTTAAGACCCAGGCTTAGCTTCTGTGGCTGGAAGCATCCAAAAAAAAGTTTGTGGGCCTGTTTCCTGGCTGCCAGAAATTGTGCAGACATTTTGGCATCTCTGAACATGTGGCTTCCTAATCCAAAGAGCTTTGCATATGGAGAGATCTCTTGGAAATATTCCCTATTGCTTGTGCTTGCTAATGACTTAAAAAAAAAAAAAATTAAAAAGCTCAAAGAACAGGTGGGGGAGAGGGTCAGTTTGGTTCCATTTAAATTCTTTCCTCATACAATTTTAAAGCCATTTATTCTCCAGCCCCAAAATGTGATGTTCTTTCCTACGAGGCTACCTAAGCTGCAAATCTCAGCTGCCAGCTGCACTTCTTCTAATGTAAATATAAACAACATTACAGCAACTCCTGGTCCCAAGGTCTCTTGGCAAACTGTACAAATAAAGCATTGTCTGAATATAGTTTGGCTTCAGTCTATGGTAGGTGGAGGAAGGAAAAGAAGGAAAGGGTAACAATGCAGGGAAGGCAATTTCTACAGTCTGCGTCTCCAGGTGACAGTCATATTAAGAAAGCAAAATGCAAAACTGGAGCATGCAGGCAGAGTGCTCCTGTTCAGGATATTCCATTCCGTTCCCCTTCACACCAGGCTTTCCATTCCCTGCCCAGGCATTCCACAGCCACTGAGCATGCTCAGTAGGCTGTTTGGGAGGGGGTTCTTACCTAAAGCTTCTTTGTACTTCTGTAAACCTTTGGATTCCTTGAAGTCTGCCAATACCGCCATCTTTTGCATGAATAGCGGGCTGTGATTCCCAGAGAGCTGAGGGTGAGAGAAAGGGGAAGTCTCACTGCATGAGTGGAAGTTTTAATATAGTGATGGGTGAGCCCTTCCCACCTCACTGCAGATTTGCTTGAGTAGTAGCCATGCCATGTTCACACCTACATTGTTTTGTACTGCTTCCAACATCCAGAAATGACTATTGTGTGAAATAAGACTAATTGATCTTCTTCAGGAGGGCTACAGTCTGCCCAGTTACAGTACAGATCCACAGCAACAGTCATTTCTGAATTTACTGCAGATAAACTCCCCCCCCCCAAATGTGTGGGGGTGGTAATGTCATTCCAACAAATCCTCCCTGACCGTAAACAGATTGTGTGGAAGTTAATTCACCTGATACAGAATGAAACCTTCTTCCACACAATGTTGTTTAGGACTAGAATTTAAAAGGGGAAAGGTAGAGCAGCCTGTAATCTGGCTGGAGGCAAACATTTCAGAAGTACAACGGACTCCTACTAACGGTGCCATTGGGAAAGATGATTGCCTGCAGTTTCATTAGTTGTATGCGTAAAGCAGGGCCGTCTTTAGCACATGCAGCCCTAGGGTTCAAAAAACTGCCCAGTGCCCCCAATTTTGGCAGGCCAAAGTTGTTCAGCATTTTTTTAGGGGGACCGCTCAGAGTTGTTGAGCTTATTTGGGGGGGGGGGCACACAACTCTCTCCCATGCCACTGCGGGTGGAGGGAGGAGAGCAATCCCCACAGAGGCTTGGGAGGGAAGCTGCATGCCTTGTGCGAGCAGTGTGCCTCTCAATGGCCCACCAATCCCAGGCGCGCAGGAGGGCAGAGCTGGCTAGTTGCCTCTGCGCCCGCAGCAGAAAAGCCTGCGGCGCTCTGACGGGCTCTGCTCCATTCGGCAGCAGCTGTCGCCTGGTCTGGCTCTTCAATCCCCGGACTCCAAATCTCAGCCCTGGACTCTCGGCCCCAGACTCCTAGCGCCTATGGGTAAGCCAGCCCTGGCGTAAAGCTTGCATATTGTATTGCAAAAGACTGCTGGAGCCAGACACCCACAACTCTCACCATCCCCCATGATTGGCCATGCCAGCTGAGGCTGATGGGAGTTGGAGTCCGATGATATCTGGAGGGCCAGTTTCCCCACAGCTGTGCTAGAAGGTGTTGTGCAAGCTTTCTCTTCCCTCACACTCAAACCCTCCAGGCTTAGATTCATCTAATGCAATTCAGTTCTTCCTCCTATTCTTGGGTGCCAGTTGGCTAATACCCTTCTTGATCTTTGCCATGCGACACTCACAGCTATTAAAATCCTAGCACTCCACAAATGCAGAGAATGGTTGAGACTTATATGACGCTTCAAGAACCCATCCTTCCAAGCAATTGAAAGCCAATTCCCTACTGTAAATGTAGTCACACACAGGTATGTTTAATGGACCGATGTCAGAGACCTATTGCTTTTCCAGGTAAGTTGTGGCAAGAACTAACAAAAAAAGGTTGCATGCTATCAGCCCTAAATTTAGCTGTTTAATTTCTTTTAATCTTAATCTTCTATTTCCCTAGGTAAATACTCAATTTCCTCTTTAAATACATCCCTCATCCACATTCATCTTTGCTTACCCTATCCAATATTCACCATTGCTTTCTCAGCTTCCGTATAGTTAGCCTTTTCACCTTCATCTGTAAATCAGCTTAAACTTATCAGTTTATATTATTACACATGGTTCTCCTCTTTTGACCCTTAATATGTCAAGAAAGGAACATGGTGTTACAGGTGGGGTTGCAAAAACCACATAAAGATAAATTACAATTTCTCAGCAACATGATATACATGGCAATTCTCTGAAAACTGCTCGGTGCTGTACTGCAGATAAATGGTTTGGCATTAACTACATTGCAATTCCCCTTATTTTACTTTCTTTCAGCCAATCATCTTCTCTTTCCCAAGCTTAAGGTCTACCAGGTGCTCTGTCTCAGTTCACTCTGCCTGCCTCCCCACCACATATATCGAAGGTTAGAACTGTATGCACACAGAAGCCCCTTTCATGTTTCTGCTGATGGTCACAGGATCTCAACTCCACGTCCCCCTCTATGTGCTCAGTATATGTGCTCAGTATATGTGCTGTGGGGAGAACGAGTGAAAAGGGGATCTTGTAGGCAAGATTTAAACAGTTAGGATCAAAAAAGTTTAAGTTCAGTGGGTGATATGCTTCACGTGGTGAGTGCTGCAGTGCAAGGACTTCCATGGTTAGATGTGCAAATCTAATGGCAGCTGGTGCCCTCTTTGTTGCGCATGCTCTTTTTTGACAATGCATTACCAGTAACCCTTAAGGGCAGGCCATGCATGACACATAGGACACTCCCAACTCCTCATGGCTGTTTCCACACCCCCATCACTTTCTGCCATATCCTTTGACATTTTCATCCCCCAAATCAGGCCGTCAGGAGGGGCGTTCCTTCTGATCCAGTGCTCTGGTGCTCATCAGCAGGGTTGTGCCAGAGTGCTGGAATTTCAATGCAACCCTGTGATGAGCACCAGAGCATCAGATTGGAAGGTGTTCTCAACAGCAGGGTCATGGCAGAGCTTTGTTGCGACCCTGCTGACTCGTGGCAGAGTGAGCATCTTTCGGTCCAGCGCTCTGGTATGAGTGATGGACCAAAAAATGGGACATTCCAGGATGCAAACAAAAGCTGGGATTGGCTTTTGTGATTCTGGGGTGTCCCACTCAAAATGGGACAGTTGGAGGGTAGGCTTTCTGCCTAAAGTGACTGCCTCATTTGTCTAACAGTTGGGCTGGCCCTCCACAAGAATGCAAAATAAAGACCCCCCCCCAATAATTGGCAACAGCTCTGTAAAGGAACCAGGGTAATTTTAGGTCTCACTGTTGATCCTCTCATAAGTTAACGATCCACAGTCTCCATTTTGTATTATTTCCCAGCCATTTAAGTGGCTGTTTAGGGACCTCTTTTTCTTTCTTTTTTTTTCTTAGCAAAGCAGTTGACAAATGTGCCTTGCACAACATATGTAAATGGCAACAATTTTTCTACTCTTTCTCCCCCCACCCCCTCCCTCTGAGTGCAAAAGGCCCATAAAACAATTAGAGCTTAAAATTGGACTCCTAGCAGAGAGGGAGAAAGGGAGTTTATGCCTTGTTAAGTGTAATCAGCTCAGTGATAAGGGGGGCTATTTCAGCTGTGTCTGATATAATTACATCATAAACTCCACATTATAACCAGAGCAGGCAGAGGTGAAAAGGTAAAGAGAGAGTAAGTAATCGGTTGCCCTTCAAGAGATGTGGCAAAAATAAGTTACCAAAGAAAGTTTTGTTAACTGGGGAAAAAAGGAAAGAAACTCCACACACACATCACCTTTCCAAAAACGTAATACCATTGGAGGTTACATTTGTGTAAAGTGTGGATCGATATTGGGTTATTAAAAGGCTAGATTGGCATTTTGCTGTTAAACTGAGTATGCCAGAGTAAAGAACAGTGCAAATGGGAACGTAATTATAAGTGGAACCTCTGAAAAATGGTTGCAGTGTATTCTCATCACCTAACAGGAGTTTGGGGCACTTGCCATCCAATATACTCCATTCTGTCCCTCCCTTTTCTTTTCCAGCTGACAGTCCTGTGACCACTGATCATGCTCAATCCTCTCTGAGCTGGCTGTTGGTTTATTTCGCTTCCTTGGATTGTTCCCTTTCCCTGTCAGTCTCAGGATCCTTCAGTTAAGTTGATTTCTTCCACTTGCAGTCTCATTTTGGTTTCAGTCTTGTTGGCACACACCACTAGGGTTTGATAGTAAACAGAGGGATTTGAGGGTTCCTCTGTGAAAAGTGAGAGCCTATCTGCCAGGCTTCTTTAAAACTTGCACTTTTATTTATATCTCTTTATATGTGGCAGGTGTTTCCTTATTATATGACCGGTGCTCTATGGCCATGCTACCAGATGCATAGAAATATACATATCAATAGCCTACATAAAACAAGTATCATGATATGGGTGGAATATAAGCTTCATTAACATGAGACCCCAAAATTCTGGATCCTCCCAAAGTTTAGTGCTAGTTTAGTGCTGTGAACCCCACATTTCATGCCTGCCCCCCAAACTGAGTAATTGACACAGCAATTCAGGGTCACAAATTAATACTGGAAAAAAATCCAGCCTTGTCCGACTGACTCCAAACAAGTGCCAATGTTTGGTGCTAGCTTTGTACCATTTTGTGCTGCAAACCCCCTTTTTGTGCCGCCCCACAAACTGGATAATTGACACACAAATCTAGTGGCTAGTGGCTGCTGTTCTGATTGCTGGGTGATTTAAGAAGGTGTGTAGTTGCTGTTGGTCAGCATGTCCATCTGTCTCTGCAGCTAGCTAGCTAGCTAACTACCCCTGCAGTGGGGTATATTGAGCTCCACTCTACAGTGAAAAAAGAAATGCATTTCAGCATCGTGACTGCCTTCTGTCTCTCTTCCCTTGGACTAGGACAGCAGCCCTCAAATTGCTTTTTCTGTTGCCCTTGAAAACTGCTTTGGGGTCCCAGTGGACATGCGTAATAATATTAGTACATTGTTCTACAAATCAAATCACATACATAGCTCACCTTTAATAACTGCACCTGTCTTAACACACATTTTTTGTTACTTACCTGAATGTCATGGTGATAACAAGAAAGAAAGAGAGTAAGAGAGTAAGAGAGAGAGAGAGTTATTGCAAAACATTCTTTCCAGGAAATAATTAAAGTACAACTTTGAAATGTATTGGCATATGGAGAAAACTAAACTAAACTAAAAACTAAACTAAACTAAACTAAACAAAAATCCCTCTCTTTGTTTCACTGCGGGACTTGCAGGAGATAGGAATTTTAACAACACTGCCTGGTAGTTACATACATTCCAGCTTTCCTCTAAAACAACCTGTAAAATGGCCGGAAGATGACCGCCAGGAGTGCACTACCTCTAAGCACCATCTGTGTATCTGTTGAAGGCTGAAATTTTACACGGTGTTTCTATTTGCCTGCTGGATGCCTGCTCTGGTAGGTCGCGGGTGAAAAAGCAGTCTTATAGAAAAGGCCATTAGAGCTGTTGTCTTATGCAGAGCTCTAATGGCCTTTTCTATAAGACTGCTCCATCTGCACCGCTATGCATTTATGGATCAAGCAGACTAGGGGAGAGGAATCTGACAGTTGTTGGGGGAGAAAAGCACCCGCAAAAAACAGAGTTTAAATCCTCCTCTAGTGTAAGAAAGGACCAACAACAGCAACGAAAGAGGCATGATGGCACACATTCAGAATCAATCTGCGTGCTCCCAAACACTTGGCAGAAGACCTGTGTCTGGGCACTTCAGATAACTTCCCAGCAAGCATGAAGCACTATCACAATCGGAGCAATGTGGTGCAGGTGATGAGGAGAGCAAGCAGCCAAACACACATTAGAGGACGATTACCAAACACGCCTTGCAGTAGCTAAAAATTAGAAGGCAATTTGTGTGGTGGAGACAGTTTTAAGCTCCCATCACAGACCACAAGCTGTGAGTAAATGAGCGTTTGTTGCTCCACCCACCACTGAAAGTTTTGCCTAGAAGGGAAAATGGCCCTTGGGCAGGAAAAAAAAATGTTTCCTGCCCCTGATATATCTGATATGTTACTTTATATTGTGTTTCCTTCCCTTCTAGAAGCTTTCCACATGTTAACAGGGAAGCCCTCCTATGTGATCTCCTATATCTAATCTCTCTGGCCCCTAGCTGAGTCTAAATTCAAGCAGCATTTAATCGCAGGGCTTCCCATTCCATCAAGGCAAACAGGAGAAATGGTTACACACATACGCATTGCTCCAGACTGGCGAAATGCACGGACCTCCTGCCAAGATAAGGAGTGTCTTCTACCTCTGGAAAGAATTCTGTGCAGCTTTCAATTCAGTAGGGAAGTCTCTGATGTTGTCAGCGAAGTACTGATTGACAGCTGGTGTCACAGTCTGCAGGGAGCCAGAAGTTGGTGCTTCCTTAAGTAGCAGAGCTGGGTTGACAATTTTTCACCCGAATGTCGAGACAGAAATTTCCATATGGCATGTTGTTTCTACTTTCCCCAGGTTTGGGAGGATCCAAGCACACTAAATATTTTTGGGAAATGATAACCAGTATGATTCCTGTCTTTTGTAATGTGGTCGTATCATGTATCATTTTGGCACGAATTGCTCTTTTTGAAACAGAAATTCCTTACTCACCTTAATTCTACCTGCATGAAATATCACATTTGCCTCACAGTCAGCCCTGCAAAATTTCAGTTCTCTGAAAATTAAATGGAGGAAGTAATGACGGTGCAAAATGAGGGCAGAATGGCTATTCCAATCAAATAATGGGGATTAATTAATTAACAGCGCTTTAATGACAATGACATTTCCCCCATGGCAGACTAACTGAGACATCAGCTTCCTAAAGACCTTAAGACTGGTGTATGCCAGCAGTCAAGCAGAGGAGAAATTATGTTGTTAATAGTCTGAAAAGATATTTTACTGGAATGATAATGACACTTATTTTTAAACATGACACGTATCAATTTGTATCTTTCCTGATACATTGCAGCCATCTGAACAAAGTCTGGTAATTTTAATCATCGCATGTGTGCCATGGAAAATCATCGTTATCTAACGTTTTATAATCCAAATGTCCTGAGATTTTGGATGTGCAATGTTTTCCCCAGTGAGTGTACATAGGGATAAACATTAAACATACAGTTGGGGTGTGGGGAGAAGGAGACATGGGGTTATAAGTCCCCCTAAGCTCTAGAAATTAATAAATGGTTGGATTTTTTTTTATTTTGGGTACTGAAGGGAAGACTGCAGGCCAGTGGAAAAATACAGGCTAAGCTTCCTTTCCAAGCTAGTGGCTCACCTGGGATAGAGGCGTTAACATGATAAAAGGGGGTGATGGTTCATTTGAGAGTAATATTGGGCTTGGGCAGATAGAGGATGCCAAGGTGATAATGATGATGATGATATGTTTGTGAGGTGACAGGAAAAGAGTGCTTTTAGCAAGGCGTGCTGGGAAGAAGGGAGAAAAAAGAGAGAGATCCATCTTGGCCAGGTTGGGGAAAATGCATTGGACTCCAGTGCTCTAGAGCAGGGGTCAGCAAACTTTTTCAGCAGGGGGCCAGTCCACTGCCCCTCAGACCTTGTGGGGGGCCAGACTATATTTTGGAAAAAACAATGAACAAATTCCCATGCCCTACAAATATTCCAGAGATGCATTTTAAATAAAAGGACACATTCTACTCATATAAAAACATGCTGATTCCTGGACTGTCAGCAGGCCAGATTGAGAAGGCTATTGGGTCGGATCCAGCCCCCGGGCCTTAGTTTGCCTACCCATGCTCTAGAGCAGTGTTTCCCAACCTTGTGCCTCCAGCTGTTTTTGAACTACAACTCCCATCATCCCTGACTAGCAAGACCAGTGGAAGGGATGATGGGAATTGTAGTTCAAAAACAGCTGGAGGCACAAGGTTGGGAAACACTGCTCTAGAGGACCAAGCCCCTCTTAAGATGACCATGCTGTAAGATCTGGACTCCCTCCATAGAAATATGACTAAGTCATATTTCTTAAAGCTACGACAGCCTCTGCCATGTCTTGATTCTCACCAGAACACAAACCCTGGGTGAGTGCCTGGGACCCTAAGGAATCTTGCTACAGCTCAGCAGAGAGTGGGGGCGGCGCCCAAATTTTGAAACAATATGCAAGTTGCTCAGTTGCATTGCCTTCTTCCTCCTCTCCTTGCTACCCAATGCCCCCTATTTTGAGAACCTCCGGGTGGACACAGTTTTACCTGAGGGGATCAGACTGCTGTGACCAAATCTCAGGTCAGACCTCCATCAACCCAGTGCAGTTTGGGATCCAGGATTCATACAGAGCTGGTGCACAGCTCTCAAATGTACCAATCTGACACTTGGCGAAGCTGTTACTATAAACAACCAAATGGACCTGTGCGGTTGCTATGCACACCGAAGACACAAAAGGGTTGAAAAACAAAGCATCAACACAAAAAGGACAATCATTTAGCTTGTGCTGAGAACACTGCTGTGGTTGTTACGAGGTGTTGAAAAAATAGCGCAACTTGCCTTGCTGTTACGAGGTATGAAAGAACAAGAACCCTGAAGATGCCACTAATGTTCTTTGTTTGCTTGTCTGAGATTTAATATGGACAATATCCAAGACCGGGTCTCTGAACCTCACTGTAAAAGCCCCCCGCCATGATTTTCCTCCAGCCACCAATACCTGCAATTTATTTTTATAGTTATTATTTCAATTTCTAGCTCAGCCTACAGTGATTCACAGTCCCAGGGTAGGTTAGGACATTAAAGGTAAGCAACAATCCAATCAAACCAAGCAAATACAAATATAAAAGATATGAAACATCAAATAAACATGTAAAATAATCAGGAGTCAATAGTGCATCAGGCAGGCAATCCAAAGGTTTACAGCCTGGAGTTCATCGCATCAGTCTCCTCCTGGGAGAGCCTAAGCAAAGAGGTGTCCCTTGAACTGGTGCCGAAAAGTAGAGGAAATGGCATCCCTTGCCTTTGAAAAGTGTGACTGGCAGCACAATGACCATATAAATGCCTTTTAAATCCATGAGCACAGCAGTAAATGCTACCAGTGACCCCCTCTATCACCCAGGGCCAAACTTCCAAGTTTCGATAATGCACTTTGTAACAATTGTACTTCAGCTGGCCATTTTTATTTGGAAGGGGGAGAATATGCTCCTGATCCTCTGCTAGTTTTCTGCTGAAGATCTCCTTCCTCTGCTGGCTGCTCTTTGCTCCTGAAGAGGCTGTTTGCAGTCACTGGGTCTTCAGGGATAAACCTTTTTTGGTTGGGTGGGTGGGAGAGCTGTTCTGAACAGAGTCCTCAGCCTGGATCAGGAGCTTGCTCCTGGTTTTTGAAGTAGCTTTTTCTTCAAAGTTAAAAAAGTAGCCAGTTTCCAGGAATGCTTATTTATTTTATTTTATTTTACAAAATCATGTTTATTGTGATGCATAGGTTGGCTATCAGGACGTCAGTAAAGGAAGATTTTCAATTAAATCAATGGAACCTTAACTTTGCAGCATTTTAACAGTACAGTGGTACCTCGGGTTACATACGCTTTAGGTTACATACGCTTCAGGTTACAGACTCCGCTAACCTAGAAATAGTGGTTCAGGTTAAGAACTTTGCTTCAGGATAAGAACAGAAATTGTGCTCCGGCAGCACGGCAGCAGCAGGAGGCCCCATTAGCTAAAGTGGTGCTTCAGGTTAAGAACAGTTTCAGGTTAAGAACGGACCTCCAGAAATTAAGTACTTAACTCAAGGTACCACTGTATGCATGGTGCATGAATAATAGAATCTTAGAACTGTAGAGTTGGAAGGGATTCTGGGGGTCATCTAGTCCAACCCCCACAATGCAGGAATCCTGCCCACAGCAGTTCCTGGGTGGGCTTGAACCACCCACCTTCTGGTTAACATTCAGACACACTGAACCTTAGTCATTGATAGCCCTCTCCTCCATGAATTTGACTGCTATTATTTTAAAGCCATCCAAGTTGGTGCCCACGACTGCCTCCTGTGGAAGTGAGTTCCACAGTTTAACTCTGTGCTGCATGAAGAAGTGCTTTCTTTTATCTGTCCTAAATCTTCCAACCTCCACCTTCATTGGATGCCCATGAGTTCTGGTGTTTCAAGAGAGAGAGAGAAACCTTTCTCCATCCACTTTCCCCATGTCATGCTTAATTTTATAATTAGGGGCCACAGGCTGCCCATTTCAATTAGAAAAGAAGCTTTTGTTTTCAGGTGGCTCTATCACTGAATGAAATCAGGATTTCATTTGGGTCGGGTGAATTTCTGGTAGTTGCAGAATTTTGATACTGATATAAGGGCACCCTCCCCCCCTGTCCTGATGCTTGAGGTTTTGTATCATTAGTTACCATTATTTGTCCAAGAAGTCTGAATGCTCTGATGTTCTTGATTGACATTATAAGGCTGACTGCTTTCCATCATACATTGTAGCAGTTCCACCCACATATTCACAGTGTGTCTTGAAACCTCTAACAGTTTGCATTTCCTTTATCTAAACTACCAATCATCCTGTGTTTAAGTGCATGTGATACTTTATTTTTAAATAACAAGTGTTGGGCACACATTTTTATCCTCAAGTAATAAAATGTAATGGAAGAATTTACAGTTGGGGTTATAAAGCAATAACCATTGTAAAACCATTTAGCAGGGTTCAGATGAAGGTGAAAGGAGAAGTTCACAAGTTCAGCATCAGACTTCATTTACCTAAAGTTCACCCCTTATGAGTTGAAGGTTCTATGTTGCTTTGAAATAATGCTGGCCACCCTGGTCTTCTGAAATAATTATGTCTTGTTCTTAATTTTCTAGGTTCTTCTACTTCTCTTGATTGCAGGTCAACATATTCAGGAAGTCTGACACTTTCAAAATGTGATACAAAACATGTGTGTAATATTCTTGCTCAATCTACAATCACCTGCTGCTTTCATGCAAAACTTGCTTTGCTAGGCCACCTTTGCTACTAGTGAGAATTAATGGCAGGGTGGAGGGTGGAGAAAGTTGTTGTCATCTTATACCAAAAATCCACTCAGTAGCTTTCTTTAGGCGGACTTTTTTTCTCCCTCTCATAATGCAGTGGTACCTCAGGTTACATACGCTTCAGGTTACATTCGCTTCAGGTTACAGACTCCGCTAACCCAGAAATAGTGCTTCAGGTTAAGAACTTTGCTTCAGGATGAGAACAGAAATCGTGCTCTGGCGGCGCGGCGGCAGCAGGAGGCCCCATTAGCTAAAGTGGTGCTTCAGGTTAAGAACAGTTTCAGGTTAAGAACGGACCTCCGGAACGAATTAAGTACTTAACCCGAGGTACCACTGTACTAGAATTTGGGACAACCCAATGAAGCTTAATGTTGTAAGGACAAACAAAAGAAAGGATGAATTCCCACTCCCATCCCTGCTGGGCTGCCATGACCAAGCCAGACCTCTCCTGACCTCACACCCTTCCATTCCATCCCTATCCTGAGCTCAAGATGCTCAACGTGCCAGGGCTTCCATACCCCACTCCCAATGTCCCACCATTGATTCCTCAAGCAACCTTAGCAGTCCTAGCAGCTATAATACCGTTCTTGTGATCCTTTACTTCCTCTGTTGGGAAACTAAAAAGAAGTAATTAACAACATTTTATCCTGAGCTTTCCGTTTGTGTGTATCTGTGCATCTTGGATTGCAGTACATTTGACCTGAAAGCCAAATTGTCACAAGTGATGCTGAAAACCCATTTAAATTAAGGTACATCAACTGTAGTGAACAAGATTTGTTAGGGGTATGTGTGTGTTGAAATTGAAAGGGAGCTGATTTTAAATTGGGTGGTGGGTTGTTGTCGTTGCTGTTTTTACCTAGTTTAACTTTAAACTTCAGGCATATGTCAGGCAAGCGACAGCAACAAATGTGCTTTAAAACATCATTGTGAAAGTAGTCTTAGGATGTATATTAGTTATTCCTTTGTCCCAGGGAACTCTGGGAATTGTAGTGCTATGTGGGGGTGAAGCTGGGATCTCAAACAAGAGGAATCTCAGCACTCCCACAAAACTACAGGTCCCAGGCTGCTTTGAAGGAAGCCATTACAGTTACACTGGCATAAAACCAGACTCAGTCTGCAGTGTAGATTAATGCAGTCCCAGTTGATCCACCTCTCCGTTTTCCCGTGAAACCCAATCTTTAGTGCTGAATTGGAACAAACAGCAGTCAGGTTTTCTGTGGTTTGCCATTTGTTCCAATTTAGCACTAAAGAGAGGCTTTCCGGGAGAAGTGGTGGGAAAAAAGGCAAAATCACTCAGACCTATGCCTAGAAAGCACTGGTCATGCGGAAAACCACTCTGACTTTTGTTTCATAGGCACGGGACAAGCCCTCAGTCTCTAAAGTAGACTCCAGTTTGCCACCTTCTTATTTTTTAGACAGTACATTAGGTATGTACCTAAAACCTTAAGTGTAGGGTTTGTTTTACGCAAATTGGAAGTGTGGACTCCCTGATCCTGATCAGAAGCCATATATTATTATGGTTCCAATATGGATTGATAGCCCACTCCCCACCCATATCTGCAATTAATGTTGGGGGGAAATCCTTCACATTCATCTCAGTGTGAACATTGTTTTCAATTTACATTGAGAAAAACAAGCCTGTGGTTATAAGTGCAGATATGTAGTAATAAGTACAGTCTGGTTTGGCCAGGAGAGTCACAGTGAGTCCTGATTCTCGTTTTGCTATTCAAACTGAACTTTTGCCCCAGGGTTGTATTATTAATCATGAGATTATGCATTTATGAAGAAAGATAATAATTCAACTGAGTAAAGGGCAAAGTTCCACCCCCTCACCAGTAATGAAGAAATGATAAAGGTGTGAAGAACATCCTAGAGTGGTACGTCACCCTAATCGCCAAGCTTCCTGGGGTTCAGTTTCCTTTTGGAAATGAGGCACAGTGGAGACTGTGGTGTTTTTATGATATATGGTTTATTTGCACACCCACACCCACACCCCGAGCCTGCAATGGAGGGGCTTGCAGTATTAACACCCCAAAGGGTCGTGTTTCTCCCATAGACTTTGATTAAGCAGAAATCAGCCATGTTCTCTCTCTGCCTTTTCAGCCCACTGTTTTTTCTCTTCTAGGTCACACCACTGCACACTCAGCCCTCAGACTCAGGCTTTATCTTTCTAACCATCAGAGAGCTGGAGGAGGGGGTCCACCCATTTGTCATCTGGCCCAGAGCCCCTTTTCCTTTCTTCTCTCAATGGTCCATCACCCAGACACTTACCACATCAGGAAGCTAGCCTGGCTTGAGTAGTTATTAGCACTTACTAGGGATATAGGGCACCCACAAACTCACAACACTATATTACCCCTAGGCCAGAGGTTTTCAACCTTTTTGAGTCCACGGCTCCCTTGACCAACTACATGTTTTCTGCAGCAATCCTGTGGGGCTCAGGGCACCCCTCGCCTGCAGAGCTTGTTAACCAGGCCTGCTGCAACAAACAGTTGTGCAAGCCTTGGGGAGGCAGAGATGCAAGAGGGCATCACATGAGGGAGGGAAGGAACGAGGGACAAAGGCCTTTGTTGCCCGTGGCACCCCTGACCATCATTCAAGGCACCCCAGGGTGCCACAGCACACTGGATGAAAACCACTGTCTTAGGCAAAAGCCATTAGACAAAGTACCAAATAAGACTCAGATAAAAATTGTATTCCACAACCAATTTAGATATTGTACGTAAGTCACAGGAATTTTATAGATTTCCTAGTAAGACTTAGGAAGTGCTGTTCCTAGGAATTTTGTGGTCTGGGTTTGGCCAGACATCAGGAATCCGTGTCCCCCCAGATGTTCCTGGACTCCAGCTTTCATCATCCCTGATGACTGGCTGAGGCTGACGGGAGTTCACGTCCAGCAACATCTGGAGGTCAACTGCTTCCCCACTGCTGGATGAGGGGATTTTCACAAAAAAGGACAATAACAATTATTCAGATTTCTAAATGACATTCAAGACTGCAGCAGAACAAAGTCTTAGCTTGTAGAATTCACAAACCTACGTGTAGCAGCTAAAAATGGTTGCCTTTTGATGGATAAGCATCACAAGCGATTAATAGAAGAAGTGATTCATCCATTTTATGGTTGATGGAATGCTTTGATGTATTGGTCATGCAAAACAATAAAAAGCTTGTGTTCCCTTTTCTGTTCTATAGAATACCTGATGCTTACGCTTTGCCTCTAGCAATGCACTCCTATAAGTGGATACTTAGAAATAAAGTAAATTCTACTATGTTCAACGGGACTGACTCCTTAATAAACCCGCATAGCTCCCTGGACAGGAGGCTTATAGGCAGCACATACAACCTTCTTGGTACAGGGTTTCAGGTCCCACCCAGGGACTGAGGGATCCCAAAGGAAGGAGTCAGAAGATGCAACATGGCCCTCTACAGACACTTACCAAATAGTTATAGCCTCCAGGAACCTTGTGATGGTGAATGAGTTGTATGACTGGTCATAATTCTGATCCAGATCCTTGGTCCTAATTCAACACTCAGGCCCAGGGATTTGGCCACACCCACTTTTGGCACACCCCCCACAGCATGCAGCCCTCATAGCTGTTCTGAGCATTGCACTACCCTGTCTCCTGATATATGAGCCATCATCTTTTGCATGAGTCTACCCTCAGACATTGAGTCTCATCTGAAAGAGACTCAGTTGTGGTGCCCTGGCACCACCTTCAACTTCTTTTTGGTGCCACATTCTAATTTTCAAAGGCTTTTTAGTCTCCCTTTATTCTATTTTATGCTGGAATTTTATTTTGCTCTGCTTGTGATGTGTGCAAGAGTCTTAATTTCATGCACCCTTGTCTTTTCTCCATCCAGACAAGCAAGAGACATTATCAGAGTTCAAGGACACATTCCAGCTGTATAGAAATGTGTGTGTGTGTGTAAAGCAGGGCCAGTGAGAGGCATGGCCTGTGAAGATCTTTAGGGGCCAAATAGAGAGGCCTGGGGGCACATTTGGAACTGGGACCTGAGGTTCTACATCAATGGTCCACACTAATCTCAGAATGCCCCTGAAAGACCACATTTTTAAGTGGTGACTGATTTTTATAGCCTTGTTATGTCCCTTTAGCTTTTAGGTGTAACAGGGCAGCCTACTAACACAAACACATGAATAATAAATATTCTTTTCTGAAACTACATTGGTTTGCAACTTTTAATTAAACTGCAGCAAGAAAGACAAAAAACAACATGCAAAAAGACAATAAATTTTTCCTTCTTCAAAGCAGAAGATGTCAGGGACAGCAGCATTTGAGGAAATGCTTTGAAATGACCGTTAGAACCGATAAGAAGAGGCTTCATTGCCAGTAATGCTGATGGCTATATCTATGCCGCATATCTATGATGCTGCAATAATCCCAGAGATTCACTCATCTCTCCTAATGAAGCAAAAATATATAAAAAACCCTCCTATCTGGAAAACACTACGACATCCTTATTAATGCTCTATTAGGCTTGCTTTGAAAGAATATTATATTCCATTGAGACTATAAACGCTAATGGATTTTTAAAAATAATTGCATCTTAGAAACTAATGAAAATGCATCTTTTGGAAAAGAGGTCTGGTAAATCCTATTAGTATCTGCTAGGATTATATCAAGAATACCCATAGACACCTTAAACAGGATGCAAAATGCAAGGTGGTTACAGTCTCAGTTTGTGAGTATAAGGATGGCTATTTCCATGATAGGGTGGATATTGCCTAGTAAGGAGAGTTCATTCAGACGTCTTCTTGTGTCTTCCTGAGTATTTGAACCTTCCAATTGAGAATCTTTCTACAAGGCAGTTATACCAGGCTCACTGGGAAATGAACCACTCACCTGCCATTATCATCCATGTTTGAACCATTTCTAACAAATGTTTGTGTGTGTGGAATATACAGGGAAGTTCTCCGGCATGGGCTTCGTTTCTCTAGATGGAATTTAAATAAGAGCAAAAACATGCTCTTGTACTCGTATGACACTTGCATTGGAGATGTTCCCTGCTGATCATGCCCATGGTTTGTGTACATCCTCATAAGAGATGCCCAGCATGCTTTAAATTGGAATACAGAAAGCAGCCTTATACCATTCAGTCTGACATACTTGCATTCGAACACCCTCTGCATATCACCCAGCTGATATACAGTGGTACTTCGGGTTAAGAACTTAATTTGTTTTGGAGGTCTGTTCTTAACCTGAAACTGTTCCTGGCAATGCCAGGTCTATAGGCAACAAAACCGCCACCCTGCGAGATTTCTTCACCTCGCAGGGGGTTGACCTGGCATGTGTGACTGAGACCTGGGTGCGTGAAGGGGATACTGTTCCCTTACGAGAGATGGCGCCCCCGGGTTTCTCCGTCCTTCACCAGTCGCGGACTGTGGGCCGGGGGGGAGGGGTGGCGTTATTAATCCGGGAAGATTGTTCTTTCAGGGCTCTACCATCGCCATCGATCCCCGGCATTGAATGTGTTGGCCTAGTGTGGGGCTCCGAGGTGAGCTTGGCTGTCTGGCTGGTGTACCGGCCACCTAGCACACCAGCAGCCACCCTGTCAGGCCTGCTGGAGGCGGTGGCTGGCTGGGCCTTGGAGTTCCCTAACCTATTGGTATTGGGGGACTTCAACATCCATGCTGATGCCACTCCCTCCTCACAGGCTCTGGACCTGGTGTCTTCCATGGCGACACTAGGGCTCTCCCAGTTTGTTTCGGGCCCCACACATCAAGCAGGCCACACGCTGGATTTGATCTTTGGCATCGGTATAGATGTGATCATGTTTCCTTCAATGAAGGTGCCATGGTCTGATCACTATGCTCTGAAAGCCAGGATTGACGTTCCACCCCCACCCTGCTTGGGTGGCGAGCCAATTTGGGCTCGCCCGCAGAGGCTGATGGACCCTGATAGATTCCGTCAAGCCTTGCGGGACCTTTCTCCCCCTGGCGACTCATTGACTGAGCTTGTTGAGGCCTGGAATACCCAGCTCCTGGCAGCCATCGATGAGATCGCACCTAAGCGCCCTCTGCGACCCCGCAGAAACCGGGCTCCCTGGTTTACCGAGGAGCTCCGGAAAATGAAGCGGGACCTCAGACGGCTAGAGCGAGTATGGCGGGGTGCCCGTGACGGAGCTTCAAGAACATCTTATAGGGTTTTTATGAAAACCTATGAGATGGCAGTGAAGGCCGCTAAGAAGTCCTATTTCTCGGCCTCCATTGCATCCGCTAGCTCTCGCCCGGCGCAATTATTTAGTATAATTCGGTCTTTAACGTCCCTTGAAGGACAGCCAAATTTAAATAACAATTCGACACACAGCTGTGAGGCATTCGCGAGCTTTTTTGCGGAGAAGGTCTTGTTGCTCCGCCATGACCTCCCTGCCAATTTGGATACAATAAAGGAACTGGAGGCCCCTCGACTGTCCTCGGGTTCAGTATTAGACCACTTTGACTGGATATCCCCAGCTGATGTGGACAGACTCCTCCGAGCTGGAAAGCCCACCACCTGTCCTCTCGACCCGTGCCCGTCCTGGCTGATTAGAGCGTGTCCAGACGAGGTGCGGGGCCCCCTGGGGGATATCATCAATCTGTCTCTTGGCGCTGAGACATTCCCAGGGGAACTGAAGGAGGCAGTGGTGCGCCCGCTCTTAAAGAAAACATCATTAGATCCTTTAGATCTATCCAATTACCGCCCGGTTTCGAATCTTCCATTCCTGGGTAAGGTGATTGAGAGAGCGGTTGCTGAACAGCTTGGTAGGTTTCTGGATGAAACATCAGCTCTGGATCCATTCCAGTCCGGCTTCCGCGCTGGTCATGGGACCGAGACGGCTCTGGTCGCCCTAACAGATGATCTCCGCAGGCAGCTGGATCGAGGCGGGTCGGGGCTGCTGATTCTTCTAGACCTGTCAGCAGCCTTCGACATGGTCGATCACGAACTCCTAGACCACCGCCTTGCCGACGTGGGGATCCAGGGCACAGTCCTTCAATGGCTGCGCTCGTTTCTCTCTGGTCGGGGACAGAGGGTGGCGCTTGGGGGGGAATTGTCATCCCGCCACTCCTTGGTGTGTGGTGTGCCCCAGGGTGCAATACTCTCCCCGATGCTTTTTAACATCTTTATGCGCCCCCTCGCCCAGCTTGTCCGGAGTTTTGGGCTGGGCTGCCATCAGTATGCTGATGACACCCAACTCTATCTGTTGATGGACGGCCACCCGGACTCGGCCCCAGACACACTGATCAGATGCTTGGAGGCTGTGGCTGGATGGTTTCGTGGGAGCCGGTTGAAGTTAAATCCTTCGAAGACAGAGGTCCTCTGGCTGGGACGGGACGACTTGGGACTGAGGGGGCAACTCCCATCTCTTGCGGGGGTGCAATTAGTGCCAGCACCGTCCGTTAAGAGTTTGGGTGTAATCTTCGATACCTCCCTCTCTATGGAGGCGCAGATTGCAGCTATAACAAAGGCGGCATTTTTTCATCTCCGCCAAGCTAAGCAGTTGGCTCCTTACCTCTCTCGCCCTGACCTAGCCACTGTGATCCACGCGACGGTCACCTCCAGACTGGATTATTGTAACTCGCTCTACGTGGGGCTGCCCTTGAGACTGACCCAGAAACTCCAACGGGTGCAGAATGCCGCAGCGAGACTCCTTACGGGGTCTTCGCTTAGAGATCACATTCATCCGGTGCTATACAAGCTGCACTGGCTCCCGGTGGAGTACAGGATCAGGTTTAAGGTGCTGGTTTTAACCTTCAAAGCCCTATACGGCCTAGGGCCCTCGTACCTACGGGACCGCCTCTCCTGGTATGCCCCACAGAGGAACTTACGGTCTTCAAATAAAAACACCTTGAAGGTCCCAAGCCACAGAGAGGTTAGGCTGGCCTCAACCAGAGCCAGGGCTTTTTCGGCTGCGGCTCCAACCTGGTGGAACGCTCTGTCACAAGAGACAAGGGCCCTGCAGGACTTGACATCTTTCCGCAGGGCCTGCAAGACAGAGCTGTTCCACCTGGCCTTTTGTTAGGGCGCAGCCTGACTCCCTCCTTTGGCAATCTTTTCAAGACTTTAGCTTATGGTTGCCATTAATTTTGTTTTTAACTCATTTTTATAATGTTTTATAATGTTGTATTGTTTTAGTGTTGTTAGCCGCCCTGAGCCCGGCTTCGGCTGGGGAGGGCGGGATATAAATAAAATTTATTATTATTATTATTATTATTATTCTTAACCTGAGGTACCACTTTAGCTAATGGAGCCTCTCGCTGCTGCTGCTGCACAATTTCTGTTCTCATCCTGAGGTAAAGTTCTTAACCCCAGGTACTATTTCTGGGTTAGTGGAGATGCTGGGTTAGTGGAGATGGAGATGTAACCTGAAGCATCTGTAACCTGAAGTGTCTGTAACCCGAGGTACCACTGTATATCACCAGCAGAAGGGAAGGAGGGGCTGGAGTATGCCTGTATAACAAATAAAGCCCATGACCAATACAAAGATAGGCAAGTCACAACGCTTTCTTTAATTAGACTCAGAAATAGCTCAGTAAAGCTACACCTAGATGACTCAAGGAAGCCAATAGTGCTATACCCTGCTTCACTGGAGGTAGCAAAACAAGGGATGGATGCCCATCTCAGGTTCCGAGATATTGTAGTTGCATCCTGCAAGTGAGGATTAACAATTAAGATCCACCCTCTATTGTGTGGGCAGGTAATCCCTCCCCTTACCTGGCCTGGTTTCCCTGGCAACACTTCCCCCAGGTGGGATTGGACAACTCGCTGGGGTAGGCGGGGACCTCCAGGTATCCCACCTGGGGGAAGGCAAAGCCTATGCTGATGGGGCCACTCCAGATCCAGGGCTGCACGCGTCCACGCAAAAGGCGCCCCCCGTTTTAAGTGGGGAGCGGTCATTGTAGTTGCATCCTGCACTGTAGATACTACATTGAGAAAGGGTGGGGAGCAGGTGGGCTGGTGTACCCTGTACCTGGGTGGAGCCTAGAAGATCAGCTAGGAGGTGACTCTTTGAGAGGTGCCCATCCTCTTCCCTTCCAAATAAATAGTGGATATTTAAGGATTATGTTTGTACAAATGCTTAGCACCTAAAAGGGTCTAACCTTGGTTCAGAAGGGGTCCCGGTGCTAGATTTACGTATAAGCTAAACAAGCTATAGCTTAGGGCCCCACTCTCTTGGGGACCCCCCAAAAAATTAAAGGCAAAAAACCCACTGGAAGTACATTTCCAAAATATAAGATAAAAATTAAAATAAAATAAAACCTACATACAGCAGCAGTGTTTTGTGTTGTGTAGGCTCCTATTTGTTATGTTCAAATGGCTTTAGGTACCTGTTAGGTCCATAAATTACCATATAGCATATATTCAATACACAAAAACAGTGACAATTTGTTGTTGACAAAGGACAGCTGGACATATCAAGGGCTCCATTACCTTCAGTAGCTTAGGGCCTTATCAAACCAAAATCTGGTCCTGAGGGGTCCTCACTGTCACACTTGCTTCTCTGCAATTACATTTCTGGAAACAACATTTGAGGAAATGTAAGCATCACCCCCCCCCCAGGTGGGAACCAGTTGGAAATGATTTTTTCTGATTGGCTAAGCAGAGAAGAGAGAGGCAGAAGGATCTACAAAGGCTCTCAGTCAGTGGTAAGGTATGACTGCGGTTGATAGGAGTAAAAATTGGCTATGCCTTTGGGTTGTTTTTTTTTTTTGGGGGGGGGGATTTCAGAATCTTGGTAGGACTACAGCTCACTTTGCCCAAAAGTCTAGCCTGCAGTGAAATAGAACTAGGTGATATCCAAGGCCCCTTCCAACCCAATATTTCTATAACTCTGTTGGTGTATGGAAGTACCAGGAGCAACTAGATAGCTCAGTTAGTTAGAGCAGTGTTTCCCAACCTTGTGCCTCCAGCTGTTTTTGGACTACAATTCCCAACATCCCTTGTCACTGGTCTTGCTAGTCAGGGATGATGGGAGTTGTAGTTCAAAAACAGCTGGAGGCACAAGGTTGGGAAACACTGAGTTAGAGCATAGTACTGATAACACCAAGGTCACAGGTTTGATCCCTGTATGGGACAGCTGCATATTCTTGCAGGAGGTTAGAATAAATGATCCTCAGGGTCCCTTCCAGTTCTATGATTCTATGCTTCCATGAGCCCCTTTCAAGCCAACTCAAGGAGGAAAATAGTTTTCCAATTGCAAATATGGTGAGCAACTAGACCTGGACATGTTCTCCCTACTGAGCCTCTCTATGTGGACTTTGCTTTTACACACAAGACCTTCACACTGCATCCCATTTCCAAATGCAGCTATGGGATCATCCAGACTTCCTTTTGTGCCAGGTTTCTGGGCACAGGTCTGTGCTTTAAAGCACCATGTCTGAGCTCACCCCATCCCTTTCTTTGCCCTGTGAAAACCCGTTCTTTCCTGCCAAATTGCAAGCTGTGGAAAAACCAAATTGTCATTTGTTCCAATTCAGTGTTAGAAAGCAGGTTTTCATGGGAAGGAACAGGGGCAGAAAAAGAAAAGTGCTTGTGCACAAAAAGCACAGGGCAAAACGTAAGTGTGGATGAGCCCCATCTTTCAATGCCCCTCAGGCAAAAATCGTAAGGGGAAAATTCCTTCAGGACTCTGTATGCCACAGCCAAAGAAGTAAAGAAAAACCCACAACGCGCAAAATCCTTCCAAACCCTTTGAACAATGTGCCTGGTGATAGGCAGAAGTTCAGCAGAGGATGTAAAGGCTGTATTCCACATGGATCCAGCATTGCCAAGAGCTAATTCTCTGCTTTATGCAGTGATAGCAGGGGCACATCGGGGATAAAAGGAGCTGCCAAGAGTGCTTTGATCCTTTCTAAATTTGCTTCAAAGACGTTTGCAGCTTTCAGAGCCCAGCGATGTTGCATCCTGGAAGTTTCTACAGAAGGTATATGAGGTGCAGCTGCTGAAACTGTTGTCCTTTCATGGGTGACCTTCAGAAATAGTGACGGGGAGATTGTCCAGGAGCACTAAACTACCCAAGAGATGAAGAAAAGGCACAATTTGCTGAAGGCTAAAATCTAATTGCATGGCTGGTGACTAGCCTTCTCTTCACCAAGAGCATGTCCCGAGGCTCTCGACTGAACTAAGAAATCTCCTTAAAGAGAGATTCCAAAGAAAACAAAGATAAAAAGCTGGGATAGGTTTCTTATACATAACCATTTTCTGGCCAGAGTCATACATTTGTGGTAGTAGCAACTCCTAATAGGAGGAATAACATGTCCAAGCACCAAAGTAACCATACATAGTAATAGCTATTATCTGTGCACCTATCCTTATGTGGCCATAGTGGTACCACCCACTCAGAAGAAGGAGATATCAACAGCCTTGAGAGAAACTGCCATGTTATTCCAGTTCTTGAAGAAGTGATACCTACTGATGCCGCTTTCATTCAAATGAATTCTAAAGTGGCTTACAAACAATTAATGATAATAACATGGTAGAACGTAACAGAACATCACAAATACAGCAAAAATCATATAGAATAATCAGCAGTGAAACAATCACAATGTATAAAACACTGTTAACAAAGCAACAACTAAAAATTAAGCTAAACATCACAATTAAAACAAGTCATATCATATGATTAATAAATCAATACAGCATTTATAATCTATAAAACAATATAGTTCTCGACTTAGTCATTTCTTATCCAAACCAGATTTACACAAGATCCCAATATCCTACTAGTTCCATTTATAGCTTATGACATATGTACTCCAAATGGAACTCGTGGTATTGATAAGAGTAGTAATTTAACTACCTGAGAATCATAAACTCTTCAGTTCAGTTTGAATCCAATTACTGCTAAACAACTTTATTGTCCCACTGAAATTGAAGCAAGGTCATGCAGTGGTCACAGCCCCAAGTGTTTGATAAGGTGTGTACTGAGAATTCAACACCTTGTTCCTGAACTCTTGCGCTCCCATTCTGATAATTCTCTCATGGCATTGCATTGCACTGCAGTGATTAAGCATGTATGTGACAGGAGAGTATGTCTTAGATTCAAAGTAAAAGACGCCGTCCTTGCCTACATAGATGTTTGCAATTCCATAGGTCACACATTGTGTAATAGATACAAATTGTTTTGGATGAAATGTTCTCTTGTCTGCACGTATGGAGATGGTGAAGTGCAAGTTTCAATGTGCCTGCTGCCAGCGACCCCTTATAAAACATAGGCTACTCTCAAAGAACGGCTGACATACAGAAAGGTTGACTGAACTCAGTCTGTCCACTCCAAAGAATGGGACAATGCCATTCCAACATAGAACAATATTGGTTGCAACATCCTATTTCATTCTGTGTGTCAGCCCAGTTGTTTTGTCTTATGCACTGAGGAAGAACTAATGGCTGAGGACAGTTGTGTGTTCGCTCCTTGATCCTGGTCACTTACACAGGACAGAGAACAGGAGATTCAGGGCCTCTATTCTCTCAAGCCTTTTATTGTCCTCTGCTTACTACCAGCAGAGCACCAGGGAAGGCTCAAGAATCTTGGTTGGCTGGAGTCATCATGTGCCAGTCCACATGCATCAAATATTAGGTTCCAGAGAGCCATATCCAGATGGCAGGAACAAAGCCAGTTCTGTAGGCTCACCCAGTGAGAGCAGCCAGATTTCATAGCAAAGCAAACCTGCTAAGTGACCTCTGGTTACATACTTAATTCGTTCTGGAGGTCTGTTCTTAACCTGAAACTGTTCTTAACCTGAAGCACCACTTTAGGTAACGGGGCCTCCTGCTGCCGCTGCTGCACATTTTCTGTTCTCATCCTGAAGCAAAGTTCTTTTTTTTTTTTAATAAATATTTATTAGCAGTTTTTATTTTTAATTACAGTACCAATAAACAATATAATATAACACATCTCTTAACATAATTTTCTTAACTTCTTTGGACTCCCTCACATCTCCCGCTCCTGCGTTCCTGACTATAAAATTTTATCCAGCAAATTTATCCCCTTGTTTCTATTCTTATTATCTAATTTCCAATGTTGTATCTCTAATTTTAGATATCCTTTATTCAAATCTTAAAAATTTAAATATAACCTAAAATTTCCAAAAAAAATTAATCTTTTCTTAAATTTAGCTTATCTTCATATTTCACTTCATCTAGCTTGATGGTGCCAAGTTATTTATACTCTAGCATCCTTCTTAACATTCATACAATTTACAATATTTTTGTAGATAAATCTTGAATTTCTTCCAATCTTCTTCCACCGTCTCTTCTCCCAGGTCTCGGATTCTGCCAGTCATCTCAGCCAGTTCCATATAGTCTATCAGTTGCATCTGCCATTCTTCCAGTGTGGGTAAATCTTGGGTTTTCCAATGCTTAGCGACAAGTATCCTTGCTGCTGTTGTTGTGTACATAAAAAATGTTCGGTCCTTCTTTAGCACCTTCTGGCCGACAATACCCAAAAGGAAGGCCTCTGGTTTCTTAGGAAAGGTATACTTGAATACCTTTTTCAGCTCGTTATATATCATTTCCCAGAAAGCCTTCACTCTAGGGCAAGTCCACCAGAGGTGAAAGAATGTTCCTTCATTTTCTTTACATTTCCAACATTTGTTATCAAACAAGTGGTATATTTTTGCAAGTTTGACTGGGGTCATATACCATCTATATATCATTTTCATAACATTTTCTTTCAAAGCATTACATGCAGTAAAATTCAGCCCAGTATTCCACAACCTCTCCCAGTCCCTGAAGTAAAGTTCTTAACCCGAGGTACTATTTCTGGGTTAGCGGAGTCTGTAACCTGAAGCGTATGTAACTGTCAGGGGTTCAGAAGGAGAGACACAGGAGGGGGAGCAAATGGAGAGTGAGGAGGAGGAGTCCGAGGGGGGCGCAGGCAGTGACAGTGGAAAGAGTTATTCCACAAGCCTCTCCAGCGAATCGGAGGACTCACAGAAGGGAGCGCCGATGGCCAGAGCGAGGGGGGTTCCAGGGGGGAAGCCCCAGGAGGAAGGGGCCAGCGGGGAGTCCCTGAGCAGCAGTTGGAAATCAGGACCAGCTTCCCCACCAGAGCGCAGTGGGGAGGGGGAGTCCCAGGAATCGGGACCAGTGCTCTCACCACCAGCGGGAGGAGAGGAGTCAGGTTTGGTCACGCCCACATCAGGAAGCGGGGAAACGGTCAGGAGGAAGGTTACCGGCTGGGCGCGCGCGCCAAGTTCAAATGTACAGGCGAGCAGCACAGCAGGGAGCCCGGGTAGGGAGCCAGGTCCTAAAGCCCGCCGGAAGGAAGGGGAAGACCAAGAGGGGGTCAGCGTCAGAGGAGTCCAGGAAGGAGGAAACCCCAGAGGGCAGAAGGACCCAGCGAAGGAAAGAACAGCGTAGGAGGTGGAGCCGGGCTAGGATCTTAAACTGGTGTGGGAGGAGCAGTGAGTCAGAGGGGACTTAGCCGGTCTAGCGTCGAGACGTGGGTCTGCGCGCCCAGAGCTTTGAAATGGAAACTAAACTTCAATAAAGACTTTTGTATATTATATCCACCGGGCGTTGGTCCTCTGTGAGCTGGGATCTAGAGGCAGACCTGACAGTAAGTCCCCTCTCATCTTTCACCAAGAACCTCGCAACGTGAGTGGACGCAGCGAGGGGCGAAGATTGGTGCTTAACGAGCTCACAAAAGCAAGGCAAGATGACTACCGAACAGCAAATGGTAGCCCTGCAAAATGCAGTGACGCGACTCAACGAGGAGATACTCGCATCTAGGAAGAGGGGAGACGAAGCAGCTGCTGCCTGCAAGGATCTACAAGCCAGGTTGGAAGCACTTACAAAGCAGGGGCACCCCCCCCAAAGCCAGAGGGGATTGGGCTGGGGAAGAGAGGGGGCAGCCTTGTGTCTCATTTCGATGGGAATTTGCAGCAGTACCCTAACTTCCGAGCAGACGTGCTGTTTGCGCTGCAATTGCTGGATAAAGACTTTAGAGATGAGCAGGAGAGGGTGGGATTTATATTATCTCATTTGCATGGAGAAGCTAAAGCATGGCTGCGCAATCTGTGGAGAGATAAGGATCCGGCGCTCCGAAGTGTGGATGCCTTCATTAAAGCGATGGATTCGTGTTTTTTATCAACAATAGACATTGATATCGCCAGAAAAGAGATACATGGGCTGAAACAAGGGAGAGCCACTGTGAGGCAGTATCATTCCCGCTTTTTTGCATTGGTGAATGTGCTGGGATGGGAAAAAGATTCAGCTGCAGTCAGAGACCTTTTCTGGGAAGGGCTGAATGGAGCTGTAAAAGACGAAATTGCAAGGGGAGAGAGACCCCATACCACCAAAGACGTTGTGGAGAGGGCACTCACGATTGGGGTTAGGCTGGAAGGACGCCCTTGGGACAAGGAGGAAGGGCATTGGGGACGCACGCCAGCGTGAGGACCGCCCCCCTTTCCCAAGGAAGCGGCGCGCGCTCGATCCATGCCTCCGCTGGGAGAGGGAGAGGAGCCGATGGAGTTAGGTGGTGCTAAGGCTCAGTCCGCAGCCGGAGCCCTAACGCCGGGAGCAGTCAAAATGAAGCCTCCTAGAGGGACCAGGAAGTGCTACATCTGCGGCAGTGCTCATCACATGGCGAAAGAGTGTCCCCAGCGGTTTCACAAGCACACTGCAGCCGCAGCGACAGTAACAGAAGCAGTTCAGCAGAGTGAATCACAGCAGGAAAACCCCACTGTCTGGCTGGAAATGGAGTCACTGGGGGCCAGCCAGACAAGTCAGTGAAGCAATCCCCAGTAATGTTACAGCCCACAGACCCCCTCCCACCCAAACCAGTGGTGCAACTCACTGCATCCCTCCAGCTTCCCAATGGGCTCACTGTGGAAATTCCCATTACCATTGACTCTGGGAGCAATGCAGATTTTATAGGCATGGAGTTCATCCAGCAACATGGCATAGCCCTTCTGCCAGCGACGGTACCTCTGAACGTCGTCACGGTGGACGGCAGGGAACTACTGGGAGGGCAAGTGCTACAGCAGACGCCGCCAATGGTGATGCACATTGGTAATCACCGCGAAGTCATCAGCTTCAACATCACCCGCCTGTCAGACACGCCCATAGTGTTGGGCATGAGTTGGCTGGATAGGCACAGCCCGGCATTAGCTTGGTACCAGCGTCAACTAACCTTCGGCTCCTCCTACTGCGCAGAACACTGCATCCTGGCTGACTTGGAAGATGAGGGGCATGAGGATGGACCACAGCTGAACTTGGGCATCCTGCAAGCAGTACCTAACAAGTACAAAGAGTTTTTGGAGGTCTTCTGCGAGAAAGAAGCGGACAAGCTGCCTCCCCACAGACCCTACAACTGCAAGATTGACCTCCTGCCGGGGGCGACGCTCCCGACGGGGAAACTGTATTCCATGTCAGAGGATGAATTGCAGGAGCTCAGGGAGTTCATAGATCACAACTTGAAGTGGGGATTCATCTGAGAGTCCAAGGCGGTGGGGGGCAGTCCTGTATTTTTTGTAAAGAAACGGGACACGCCCCAGAAGAGGCTGGTCGTGGACTTTCGCGTCTTAAACTCGAAGACCAAGCCCTCAGCCTTCCCTATGCCCAAGATCGATGACCTGCTGGCGACGGTGAGGAAGGGTCGCATCTTTACCAAGTTGGATCTGCGGGGAGCGTACAATCTCATTCGCGTGCGCGAAGGTGACGAGTGGAAAACGGCCATGTTTACGCCGCTGGGCACCTATGAGTATAGAGTTATGCCTTTTGGATTACAAAATGGCTCCCACTGTTTTCAAGCATTCATGCATCATGTCTTGGCGGGTCTTCTCTACAAGAAGTGCGTCTGCTTCCTGGACGACATCCTCATCTTCTCGGAGTCGCCGGAGGCTCACGAGAGAGATGTCAGGGAGGTCCTGCAACGGCTGCGGGAGCACAGGCTTTACGCCAAGCTGGAGAAGTGCCAGTTCGACAAGACGGAGGTGGACTTCCTGGGCTACAAACTGTCCGACAAGGGACTCGCCATGGACAGTACCAAGGTACGTGCAGTGCTGGACTGGAAGAGCCCACGCAATCGGAAGGAAGTCCAGAGGTTTGTCGGCTTTGCCAACTTTTATCGCAAGTTCATCAAAGGTTTCGCCATGCAGACAGCGGCCATCACTGACACCCTCAGTTCCAAGAAGAAGAAATTCATCTGGACGGAGCAGGCAGAGCAGTCCTTTCAAAAGCTCAAGAATCTCTTCGCGTCCGAGGAACACCTGCTACACGTGAACCCCAGCAGGCCCATGAGAGTGGAGACGGACGCCTCAGACAGGGCCGTGGGGGCCGTCCTATTGCAGCAAGACCACCAGGGGGACTGGAGGCCGTGCGCTTTCTACTCCAGAAAACTCAGCAAGTCGGAGCAGAACTACACCATCTGGGACAGGAGTTACTGGCCATACATGCAGCCTTCAAGGCGTGGCGGCACTTCCTCGTCGGAGCCAAACACACGGTGCAGGTCCGTACAGACCATAAGAACTTGGAGTACTGGCGCATGGCGAGGTTCCTGAACCAGAGACACATCCGCTGGGCGGAGTTCTTTGCAGATTTCGACTTCAGAATAGAATACATCCCTGGAAACAACAACATCATGGCGGACGCGCTGTCCAGGAAACCGCAGTATCTCGAGGAAGAGGCACCGGCGGCGGCCAAGCACATTTTCGCACCGAAGGCGTGGGCATGCGCGTCAGCCACGGTGGACCTGGACGCAGTGCGGCGCGCGCTGCAGACGGACTCCTTCGCGCGAGCCAAGATGGAGGAGGTCCGTAGCGGCACGGCGAGGGACGACGACTTCCAAATACGTGACGGCCTGCTCATCCGCAAAGGAGCCCTCTACGTACCGGGAGACAACCTCCGAGCGAAAGTCCTACAACAGATGCACGACGCGCCCAGCGCGGGACACTTCGGCAAGGAGAAGACGGTGGACTTAGTAGCCAGAGACTTTTGGTGGCCCAAGATGAGAGGGGATGTCGCGGAATACGTCAATAGGTGCGACACCTGCCAAAGGGCCAAGCCAGTACACCAGCCGCCGGCAGGCCTGTTGGAACCGCTACAGACACCGTTCGAACCCTGGGAGAGGGTGGCCCTGGACTTTGTCACAGATCTGCCCAGCTCGAGGGGCAAGACGGCAGTACTCGTGGTAGTAGACTTGTTCACCAAGATGGCCCACTTCATTCCTTGCGCGAAGGTGGCTACAGCCGAGCAGACCGCCAAGCTGTTTATAGACCACGTGTTCAAGGTGCACGGCCTGCCACGGTCCATCCTGTCCGACAGGGGGCGCCAGTTCATATCCAACTTCTGGCAAAAGCTGATGGGTTTCCTGAACGCCAAGGTCAGCCTGGCGTCGGCGCGACACCCGCAGACCAACGGGCAGGCGGAGAGAGTCAACGCCATTATGCAGCAGTACCTGAGATGCTACGTGAACCAGCAGCCCTCGACCTGGGTGGACTATCTACCGTTGGCCGAGTTTGCCTACAACAACACGAAGCACGCGTCCACGGGGGTGACGCCGTTTTTCGCCAACAATGGGCGGCATCCCAGAACCTTCCCGGGTTTGGAGAAAGTGAAGGCAGGGGAGCCGCAGGGAGCAGAGGCCGTGGCAGCGGAGTTGCAGGAGATCCACGAGCAGCTCAGGAGGCAGTTAGAGGTGGCGAAACAGGCTTACAAAGTGCACGCAGACCGACACAGGAGAGTGGGGGAAGACATCAGGGTAGGAGACTGGGTGTGGTTAGCAGCCCAGGCAGTTCCAGCCAGATCGCTGGCCAAGAAGAAGCTAGGGCACAAGCAGCTAGGGCCGTACCAAGTAGAGGCGCAGATCAACCCAGTGGCCTTCCGGTTGACACTCCCGGAGGGGTCCAGAATGCACCCGGTCTTTCATAGATCAGTGCTCACACCCTACAGAGAGCCCCACAGGTTTCAGGCACCAGGGACGGCGCCAGACCCGCTCAGGGAAGCGCCCCAAAAGGGGGGGTCACCGAGAGGGGAGCCACTCAATGAAGCCACAGAGATTTTAGACTCAAGGTGGGGGGAGGACGGGATCGAATATCTTCTCGCCACAGAGGACACCCCGGCCAGCGCCCACAGGTGGGTGCAGGATCACGCATTGGAGGAGCAGTGGCTCAAGGAAGAATTCCATACACTTTTCCCGCACAAGCCCATGCCGGCGGGCTTTTTTGACGACTGTCTGTTCACACCCACACTCTCAGCCAGCACTTTCCGGGGTTTCTCTTCAGCTGAGGAATCGACTCCGGGAGGCAGTTCCCCAGAGGGATCACTCTCAGGGTTTGGCACGGGGGGATCTTATTGGTGGGAGGACCAACCCGAAGTGGGCTGGCGCAGAGACATGCCGAAGGGACCCTGGGAAGTGGAGTCACCTCAGGCGACAGAGGGAGAGGGGGTCTTGGGTGATTTGGGGGCGGCTTCAGATTTCGAACACACCGCCCAGGAGATGGAAGCGGAGGAAATCGCCGTCGACGAGCCCATGGAGGACTTCCCGGACTTATCCCGCTGGCTGCACGCCTCGGGGGACGAACTGTATCCTGAAATTACCCCCACAACACTGGAGCACCCGGAACCCGCACCTGAAGAGGGGGAGGGGGGAAGGGGGGGCTTTGAGGGGGGGATGGATGTCAGGGGTTCAGAAGGAGAGACACAGGAGGGGGAGCAAATGGAGAGTGAGGAGGAGGAGTCCGAGGGGGGCACAGGCAGTGACAGTGGAAAGAGTTATTCCACAAGCCTCTCCAGCGAATCGGAGGACTCACAGAAGGGAGCGCCGATGGCCAGAGCGAGGGGGGTTCCAGGGGGGAAGCCCCAGGAGGAAGGGGCCAGCGGGGAGTCCCTGAGCAGCAGTTGGAAATCAGGACCAGCTTCCCCACCAGAGCGCAGTGGGGAGGGGGAGTCCCAGGAATCGGGACCAGTGCTCTCACCACCAGCGGGAGGAGAGGAGTCAGGTTTGGTCACGCCCACATCAGGAAGCGGGGAAATGGTCAGGAGGAAGGTTACCGGCTGGGCGCGCGCGCCAAGTTCAAATGTACAGGCGAGCGGCACAGCAGGGAGCCCGGGTAGGGAGCCAGGTCCTAAAGCCCGCCGGAAGGAAGGGGAAGACCAAGGGGGGTCAGCGTCAGAGGAGTCCAGGAAGGAGGAAACCCCAGAGGGCAGAAGGACCCAGCGAAGGAAAGAACAGCGTAGGAGGTGGAGCCGGGCTAGGATCTTAAACTGGTGTGGGAGGAGCAGTGAGTCAGAGGGGACTTAGCCGGTCTAGCGTCGAGACGTGGGTCTGCGCGCCCAGAGCTTTGAAATGGAAACTAAACTTCAATAAAGACTTTTGTATATTATATCCACCGGGCGTTGGTCCTCTGTGAGCTGGGATCTAGAGGCAGACCTGACAGTAACCTAAAGCATATGTAACCCAAGGTACCACTGTACATCTAATTGGAAAATGGTATGTGTTTGTTCATGACAGTACGAATATCTCATCACTGAAAGAAACACACTTCTAACCATACAGATTACAAATGATGTGAAGGTACAACTTTCAGCTTGTGCTGGATGACCTTTTTCTGAACTCTTAAAAAGTTAATAAATAGTTTTTACAATAACTATTTAAAAAAGGCAGTACTGCAATCCTGAAACTTCCTTGTAAGTACTTTAAATAAAAATATTGGGGTTTCCACATGAATTTTGAAGGATTTGCCCTTAAAAATCGACACAGAGGCACGATGGGATGGACTTAGTCTTGTGGGAAATCTGCAAGCAGGACCTAAGCTCAAGAGTACTCCCCTCTGTGATTTCTAGCCGCTGTTACTCAGAAGCATTTCAGCCCTGAGTGCTCACTGGAAGGACAGATCATGAAGCTGAGGCTCCAATACTTTGGCCACCTCATGAGAAGAGAAGACTCCCTGGAAAAGACCCTGATGTTGGGAAAGATTGTAGGCACAAGGAGAAGGGGACGACAGAGGATGAGATGGTTGGACAGTGTTCTCGAAGCTACCAGCCTGAGTTTGACCAAACTGCAGGAGGCAGTGGAAGACAGGAGTGCCTGGCGTGCTCTGGTCCATGGGGTCACAAAGAGTCAGACACGAATAAATGACACAACAACAACAACAAACTCGGAAGCATTATTGCCTCCAATCATGAGGACAGAGCATAGCCACAGTGGCAGATTTTGGACTCTCAAATTTCAGTAGACCCTGTGTGATGCTAAATTTGGCACCCCCACCTCTCACACTCCATTCTACAACATTGTTTTGGTGCCCCCCACAATGTGTGGCGCCCAGTGCAACCATATTGGTTATGTCACCCTAAAAATGCCTCTGATAGCCATCATGGCTAGTAGCTATTGCTAGCCTTATTCTCCATGAATTTGCCCTATCTTCTTTAATAGCCATCCAAGTTGGTGGCCATCACTGCCTCCTGTGGTTGCTGTGGGATAACCAGCCAACATGCTGAAGTTTGATTAGCGCATGACATGGTTAATACCATAGAGTAAGCTGTCCTGCCAGGTTTAGCTATGTCCACTTCCCCTCACATTTGGAGGAACTAGGTAATCAAGCCTTTGTTCCCCTCAGTCTACCTGAGAAGCTCAGCTGGTTCCTCCAGCTTAGCTGCATGGCTCTCACAAGCTACACTTGAGATCTGATGCCAATAATTTAGGAACTTTCACCACTTTGGAACTAAACTAAATTTTACTGCTTGTGCAACCTTTCTGTGCCAATGTATGGAAAAGCACCTGAACCAGACATCTGAATAGTTTGTATGTAAACTAGTTTTTAACTTACCAAATGTGTTTTTTTCCCTATGCTGAGGGAAGATGGAACCTTTGGAAGTCACTTGAAAAAAACCACACATATTTTTAAAGTCTCCTAGCCTGTATTTCCATGCTTTACCTTATATTGTGTGATTTAAATCTCTGTTGGTGTTCTCTCACTGAAGAGTACTTTCCCCAAACTTGGATCTTGGCATCAAGAAATTCACTTTCCCATAACTCCTTTTTCCAGAACCAACAGTAGCAAGATCCATGCCTTAACTATGTGCTGCTTGAAGAAATACTCTGAAATTGTGGTTGAGTTCTAAACTCTCCTGCCCCACGTCACAAATATTCACCTCTTTCCTCTCCACTGTTTCCTCACATCTCCCTTTTTCCTCCCACCTTGCTTTTGGAACTAAAGGAGTGAGCCATAATTGCTAGAATTATCCAAACTCTCTTTTGTGGTGAGGGACAACTCTTTCCATCACATCTTGGAACGGCGCCCAGTCAGAGAATGTGCAATGACTGAAAGCATGAGATGGACAAAATAGATCTTCTTCCCTCCCCTACCCACTTTGTGTACAACTTTGGAACGAAGGATGTTTTGTACAGTCAATGCGTATCTTTACATCCTGCTATTACTGAAGCTGGGGCTTTTAAAACACACTGTGCTTTTTTGAGATCTGCATTTAACCACTACTATCAAGCTTTTGCCAGCATTATTGTGGATGCTTTACATCCCTATGTGCCTTGATGTAGCTTGTTGATATTTTTTGGTATTGTGGTCCTAACTGTGCTGTCATAGTAATTTATTAGATGTGGAGCTGTGTTTTGAATGTCTCCCCCTCTTCTTGCATTTATGGCATTTGTGAAAACTGCTGTGGTTTTAGGGCATTTGTAAAATGCTGTGACTTTATGGCTTTGCAGGGAAAGGGCTGTGATTTAAAGGAAAAACAGGCTCAGCAGAATTCATTGCACAGTACTTCCTAGTTATGACATCCACAAAATCTTCTGGACATATTGGAAAAATCTTTCTGGAGGGAATGGTGAGTCATACCAGGGGCACAGACCATCAGGACTGTCTGGGCAAACCTCATTTGTCAGTGAGAGCCAGTGTGGTGTAGTGGTTAAGAGCGGTAGTCTCGTAATCCTGGGGAACCGGGTTCGCGTCTCCGCTCCTCCACATGCAGCTGCTGGGTGACCTTGGGCCAGTCTCACTTCTTTGAAGTCTCTCAGCCCCACTGAGAGTGTTTGTTGTGGGGGAGGAAGGGAAAGGAGAATGTTAGCCGCTTTGAGACTCCTTAAAGGGAGTGAAAGGCGGGATATCAAATCCAAACTCTTCCTCTTCTTCTTCTTCTTCATTGAGATGAACTCTGGTACTCTTTGACAGCTCCCAATCATTTCAAGTGGGGTTTTCCTGGGTTCACTTCTTGGCTGATTGTGCTCCAGATCAGTTCATAGGATGGTTGCCTCCACTAGGGAAGATGAGGGAGAAACTTGATTTTGTTGGTATTTTAATGAGAACTTACCTAATTTGTACATATCAAACAAATACATGGCCCCAAATGCACTTATGCTGAAGGTGCAGAGCTCTCAATAGTTCCTCTGAAGCCTGTCATGGGCCAGGAGTAAGCTTTGCCTGCTGAACAGCAGCCTGAAAGGGAAGAAGGTGGAGTGACTCCACTGGCAGCTGATCAGCCTGCAACAACACAGAGGAGAAGGCACTGATGAGAACCAGCTGGCTTCAGCTTCTTAAGCAGAGCTTCTAGCCTCACTCAGATGCTGGAAACAACTCTAGTAGTTCCTGGTCCTACCTTGCTGCTTCCTGCTCCTCTTGACCCATGATCATCGGATTCCCTGACCCCTGGACTGTCTGACCATGTGGATGGCTGTTCGCCCGACCCTAGGACTGGACCTGACTTTGGATGCTGACTCTGCCTCCAAGTATGTACTCCTCGGAGACTCTTCTAGCTGGCTAGTCTCCCACTACACTGAGCTCTGCACATTGTTGCTAAGCAATGAGACTATGACAAAGCCTTGTCCTAATCTGCTGCACAACTGACACATCAGGTGTAGAGTATGTGGGTGTGGTTTTACCAAAATGCTCTGGTGGGCCAAATGTGGAGGCCTGATGGGCTTAGTCTGGCCCATGGGCTGGAGGCTCTCCAACCCTGCTTTAGAGGGTTGGGGAACCCTCCAGATGTTTTGGATTACCATTTCCATCATACCTGACCATAGGCCACAGGTACCCATCATCTGTTTTAGCTGCTACAGGTAAAATCCATTGGGGCATTATTGTGTATTAGCCTCACTGAAATAGATAGGAATGGTTCAAGAGCATTTATAATGCTTGTGGGGCAATCTTGCATGACTGGGCACATTTCTTCTGCTGTGCTTCCGAGGTTTCCAGTGTTTCAAAGAAGCAGTTCATGCAAGGCCTACCATTGCTCTTTGATCTTTTTAATCAAATTGCAGGAACTTCCTCAGAAGATGGCTTCACATGTGCATGGCTCTTGCTTAGTGAGACCTGGACGGTGCCATCTTTGAACTAGAGCTTACATCCTTAGTATTTCTCATTTTTTTCACTCTATGTTTCTGTCACATGACTGCCTCCACTTTCCACACCCCAATGATGTCACCTCCCGTGGTGATTGGTGCCCACTGAGATAGGGAGGCCAACAATAGGGGGAGTTAGAGTCCATATAGGTGGAACCACTTATTTTAGTTTCTCCCCCATCTGCCTCCCTGTTGAGTCCTACAAAAGCAACACACTGAGGCTGAGTTGGAAGAGGCTGACAGGCAGCGCCACTGTTTGGACTGGTTGTGGGTTAGAGGACATAATGGAGTTGGTGGGACATTCCCACCCCCTACTGGAAACCATAGGAGGTGAGACTGCTCTTGTGCTTGTGTTCTGCTTGTGGTTTCCCCAGAGAAATCTGGTTGGCCACTGTGAGAACAGGATGTTGAACAAGATGGACCATTGGCTTGATCCAGTAGATCTTTGTTCTTAAGTTCTCATGAGTTATTTGCCTTCCTGGACCACCCTCCACTTTGCCACCAAGACACAGTTGCATTCGCCTGCCTCCTCTCATGCATTTGCCATTTGGTTTGGAGTATGTGTGTGTTGACTGTACCTCCTCACCACACACACAGGGAATAAATGTAACAAAATAAAATCCCTAAACATTTATTCAAGGTAAATCTTGAGGCTTAACTTCAGCCAAGGAAGCTACAAAGTTCTAGTTTTTCCTCAGGCAAACACTTTGTCTTCTTACAGATAGGTAGCCGTGTTGGTCTGCCATGGTCAAAACAAAATAAAAAAATTCCTTCCAGTAGCACCTTAAAGACCAACTGAGTTAGTTCTAGGTATGAGCTTTCGTGTGCATGCACACTTCTTCAGATACACTGAAACAGAAGTCACCGGACCTTTCTATATAGTGAGAAGGTGGGGAGGGGTATTACTCAGAAGGGTGGTGGGAATGGGTGATTGGCAGATAGCTGCGATGAGCCTGTTGACGACTCTTAACGACTGCAATAGGTCTAACAGGAAAAAGCAAGGGGTGAGAAGGTGAAAAATGGCTTTGTCATGTATAATGAGATAAGAATCCAATGTCTTTGTTCAAACCAGGTCTCTCCATAGTTTTAAGTTTGGTGATAAGTTGCAATTCATTGGATTCTTATCTCATTATACATGACAAAGCCATTTTTCACCTTCTCACCCCTTGCTTTTTCCTGTTAGACCTATTGCAGTCGTTAAGAGTCGTCAACAGGCTCATCGCAGCTATCTGCCAATCACCCATTCCCACCACCCTTCTGAGTAATACCCCTCCCCACCTTCTCACTATATAGAAAGGTCCGGTGACTTCTGTTTCAGTGTATCTGAAGAAGTGTGCATGCACACGAAAGCTCATACCTAGAACTAACTCAGTTGGTCTTTAAGGTGCTACTGGAAGGAATTTTTTTATTTTGTTTTGACTTTGTCTTCTGTTCTGGGTCAAGCGAGCACATAGCACGTGTTGTACCTTACCTGGATTAGTCTCAGCTGGACTTGCTTCTACAGGATTAGCTCTGCAAAAGTGAAGTGCAGAAGTCTGCCTTCTGGCAAGGTGATCTTCCTTTAACTCTGCTACAGGGACTCAACAAACTTCGAATGTCTAGGACCCAATACCGATGCTGGCATATTTCTTTTCCTGATCTTGTAAAGATGTCATGTTGACGGAAACATCACTGTTAAAATTGATTTGAGTTGTATCCATTAGTGCCACTGGTACATAAAAACATAAGACGAGCCCTGATGGATCAAATCAGTGGTCTATCTAGTTCAGTATCCTGTTTTCCCAGTGGCCAACCAGATGCCAGTGGGAAGCCTGGGAGCAGGACCTGAGCGCAACAACACTCCCCTCTCCTGCGATTCCTAGCAACTAATATTCAGGGGCATACCATCTCTGGTAATAAGAGAACAGCCTGGTGCCACTAATGGTGCATGTGTGGCCTCAGGCTCACTGATCAGGGTCGCTGATGAGGAACTGTGTTGCACAACTGGTGAAGTGCATATTTCATCAAAGGATGGCTGTGTTTTGTTTTGCACGTTGTTTCAGAAAGTACAGATTAGGTGACTTTCTCCCCCATCCCGGCAGCAGGAACAACTGGCAATTGCAGTAGAATCTTCTTTCTGGTAAGAAATGGGAGGCTTTGTACAACACCCCCTTCATAATGAACTTGGTGCATCTTTCCTAGCTGGAGGGGAAGGGACTTAAGCAATGTCAGTTGAAGATATTTATTAGTCAACTGGTCCTTCTCTGGCTAATGAAAGGGGCCAATATGTCCTCCCTGGCAGACAATGGGGCAGCCTTCCAGTGGTCCTTTAACCTGTGTTGACCTTCAGTGTTGGTCCCTGGGATGTCTGACAATGACATCATTCTCATTTAGCTATCAAGTGATGGCTATTTTACTCTCTAGAGCAGCCTTTCTCAACCTTGGGTCCCGAGATATTATTGTACTGCAACTCCTATCATCTCTGTCCCTCAACCATTCTGGCTGGGGGTGATGTGGTATGGAGTCCAACAACCTTTGGAGGTCCAGAGCTTCCTGAATTAAACTAAACAAAGTTTGTCAACTTTCCCCTCCCTAATCTGTTGGCTTTAATACTTGCTGCTAAACCGTTAATTCACTGTTAATTGATTTTAATCTGTGCTCACTGTTGTGTGTAAACCACTTTCAAAACTCTTAGTGGAAAAATTCAGAATAAAACCATTTGGGAAACAAAAATACATAATTTCACCACTTATTATCAACCCTTCTGGCTGCTACTTGGGCTCCTGATTTTTCCTTCTGGGCATTACAATGGTGTTGTGCAACCTCAAACTCCACATGGTGAATTCAGTGCATCTTCCCTAGCTAGAGAAGATGACCCTCATGGTCCCTATGATTCTGTTTGAGCCATGCTGCAACAGAAGACTCTTATCTAATCTGCAAAACTGTTGTTGTTTTTTAAAAATAAATAGAGCAAAATAAAAACAAGGTGCCCAAAACTAATTCAGCTAAATGTGAAATTTGATCTGGGAAATTCTCCCTCTGGAGCAATCAGCCTGAAGAAGGAGGGGGAAGAGCTCAGCCTGTGATGATGACAAAATTCAATCAGAGTTGAACTGCCATTGATTGCTTTGATCTGGTTTGTGTTTATCTTTTAATTAAGCTGCTCTAATCCGTTTTTTATTTTTTATGTGCCTTTACCATTTCTCTCCCTGCCCATTCTCCAGTGGCAGTTGTTCTGCTGGCATGACAGAAATGGGCATGTTGGAACAATGGGGACCACACTGGTTAGGTATTATGATAAAGGGAGAGCTGCAATAAAAACATTGCAGTGTACCCCCAGCCTCCATGGGGAGCGTCTGCGTATGGTCATGGTCAGGTCTTGTGGGGGTTGGGGGTAAGGGGAATTTTGTGGGAAATTTGCAGTCAAAACATAATCAGCAAGCACAGTGCTTGTTAATGTATGAAGGGTCTAAGAACATAGAGCTGTATTTGCTGAGAGGCAGATTCAGACCATAGAAATGCAATTTGGTAGAGTAGGCTCAGTCAGGTTATGTCTCCTCTTCTCCAGAGAGGGAGGAAGTAAAGCTTTTTCTTCCTGTTCTCTCCCCCCCCTTTCTCTCTTCTTTGAACCATGCAGCTGATCAGATGTGTGAGACTGGCGCTCCAAGCCCAGACTCCATGTTTGAAGATACTATTCTGTGTTTTGTGCTCAGTAAGCTTTTACCTGAAAGGAACTTTGATGTAGCATTGATTGATGTAGTGAATGAGAACTTGCATTGTGTAAGTAAAGGAATTTAAACTTACTTTATGCTGTAGTCTAGTCACAGAGAGACAATATGGTGAGGAGCAAAAAAGACTTGATTGATCCCCATGAAAGGCAACTTGACAACCCCACACTGCTGTAAGGCTGTGTTAATATGCTATGTGGTGCTATGTTGCTTCTACCCCAAATCTCCACCCAGGTAGCAAACTACTCTTGTCCCATACCTCAGAGGACTAGGCCAGCTGGGGGGGCCTTCCAGGGACTAGCTACTTTGTTTGCATGAAAACTTTATTCCAACAAGACTTCCACTTCAGGCCTCAGACAAGCTCTGCATGTGGCTGTCTCCACCGTTCCCTAAGACTTGTGCTTCATTAGCAAGGGGACTGTTGTCTAAACTGGATGGGGATGATTTGAGTTGTAGTCCAATAGCATCTGGGAACTCATAGTTGAAGATCATGTGATCAGCCTGTTTGCTGATCAATAGGATGTGGATATAGTTCTCCATTTCAAAGGAGATTAGGAAACACAGATTTTTATTTTATTTTTTAAATCTGGCAGATGGGCCACAGTTGTCCTGTTAATACAAACAGCAAGAGACATTTGGGTGAGAGGTCAGCAAAGCTGTTGTTGGACCAGAGTGGACAATCAACAGCCAACAAGGAAGCAATTGTTGAAAGTCCCAAACAATGTTTTCTGCATCAGACATAAATAAAGGAACACTCAAAAGATGGAAAAAATGTTTCCTGGAGCGAAAGAGACAGATAAGGGGGCAGGTGTAGGGTTGTTAAATTGCCTTTTCTTATTGTACTGGGAGCCATTAAAAATAGCCAGGCCATTTCAGCTACTGAAAGTTTTTAAGACCTTTGAAGAATGATAAAGCTTTAGGCTTAGGAGGCTGCGAGTAGCAGTGCCTACATTTAATGATTGAATAAACTTGACACTGATGACATGGCAGAGGCACTGGAAACAATGATGAGAAATGAGATGATAGAAGGCTTGGCAAAACAGAGATGAGGCGCAGCCACCGAAGATCCCAAGCAGAAGGGCCCTGTCTAATCAACAGGCTTTGATTCTTTTAATAGATCACTGGGGTAGCTGGAAAGACGGCAACACAAACCCACTTAAATTAGCATTCCCAAGGACCATGCCTAGGGCTTCTAGCCAGCATTTCATTGCCATTGTTGCTATTCCATGGGGGCAGGGAACATTTTCTCCTTGAATTTTTTATGAAAACAAGAACCAGAGCGATAAATTCTTTGCAACTTTTCAGAGGTGGGAATGTTATTAGAGCTGATAAAAAAATCTATTTGAGTTTCCCTTTAAAGTGTTTAATCTGAAATCCCCTGAAGATTCAACACTGGACTCATATTTGATCATTTAAATGAAAAGAGCCTGCAGGTTGCTCCACTATTTTCCCCTCTCAGGAAAAAACTATGTGTGTGTGTGTGCGCGTGCGCGCGCGCGCGCGCACACACACACACAACTATTGAAGAGATGGACTGATATATGTGGAAAGTCTCTTCCTGCACTTTACACCTGGGAAGGCATCAAGAGGCCTCTCAGTCTTTGGAGACCATCCTGCATGCTGGGGGGACACAATTCTGAACCACCTCAAATTCTGCAACCAAAATCCTCACATTTTGCATTCAGAATACATGACTGAAATCTGGACAATCTGCATAGATTTCTTTAACCACACTCATTTCATTTATCCCCGTTGAAGAATCTGAGTGCTTTTAAGAGACTGGAAGCTCTTTGTGTGTGTCAGACATTATTATGTTGCTAGACCTAGTCCCAAATCAATGTTCTCATGAATATTTTGCTACAAAAATCAGAAAGCGTATTTTGTAAAATGTGCTTCATGTAATATGAGATAATAAAGTACAGCAATTTTAATCAAAATCTGAGAGGTAGTTAATCTGAGTAGTTAGTTAATATTATTTTTTTAAATTATGGTGATTCATTGCTGAACAACCCTATTGAAGAAGATAACAGTAGTTACCCAAACCTCATTTCTGGTTGTAAAGGGGCGCCCATATCAGTTCAAACGTAATCCTATTTTTGTCAATTACACTGAGTGCTTCTCATGCTACTAGCCTGTGGTATTTGTGCCACCTGGGGAACCTCACTTTTGTGTACTTGGCCTGATTGACATGGGGCAGCTTTCTATTTTCCTGTAAAAGCACACAGGAATTCTGGTAGAATTCAAAATCGCTCTGCCTCCAACATGGCTCCTTTGGGTTTTGTTCTTTGGTGGTTCACTGATCCTCAGCACTGGAGAAACCCCAACAACACAAAAAGCCATTTCCTTGTATGAAGATTTTAATCATTTAAAGACACTCCTTAATGCAACAGGGCAAGACATCCAGTATTTCATCCAATATAATTCTGTCTCCCCCTCCATCTATTAATCTCTCTCCCCCTCCATCTATTAATCTATAAGCCATTATTTCAGGTTCAAAATACAATAAAGCAAACACCCTCACCCCTCACTTCACAGAAATAAGGTTATTCAAAAGCTACCTTGGTGTTTTTATCCCTTTTCTTGAACGTAAATTTTACCCCACCAAGCACAACTAACGCAAAGTGTGCAAGGCAAGGAATCCAACAGCCTTATCCTTTGGATCAGCCTTTCTCAACCGTGGGTCCCCAGATGTTGTTGAACTACAACTCCCATCATCCCTAGCTAGCAAGGCCAGAGCTCAGGGATGATTGGAGTTATAGTCCAACAACATCTGGGGACCCAAGTTTGAGAAACACTGCTTTAGACTGTCCAGTTTGATCAACAGAATAATAGCGCTTTTCCCGAAGAGGGAAGGTGATTCCACTCCTTCAGCACTGACCAATAAAATCTCATCATCCCAGGCCACTTTTGCAACAGTGTTATCCTTCAGTTTTAGGACTGTGTAAAGCCTCAACTCTCCAACAGAGATTGCAATGCAATATCCATTTGGTATATTAACCCCACACCTAGAAAGTGATATTTTTTTCAAGCAGAGTCCTTCAATGGAGGAAGTGTTGGCTTTCTTCTATAATTGCTTCTCATTTAGGTCAAGCAGCATTCATTCTTCAAGGTCAACGAGAAGCATTTTAGCTTTGTATTAAGCTGAATTCTCCTCCAGCAATTATCGGTATTACATTTGCATCTCTCCATTCTTCTGTGGAGCTCCAGGTGACGCATATGGTTTCTCCCTCTTTCATCTTCACCGGTGTGAAGTAGGTGAGGCTGAGAGATGGGGAAGGGTTGCAACTCAGCAGTGGACCATTTTTCTTGCATGCAGAACAAGGGTGCCAACTTGAATAAAAGATTAGACGGGCCCAGGTAAGCCCCACCTAATTGATCACAAGATGTGGCACACACACACCATTTGAATGCTAAAGCCCATCAATTTTGGGGACCCTGGTCCCCTCGAATATTTTATGGGAGGGGCGAAGGGGCCTCAACCCCTAGGAGTTGGTTCCTATGATGCAGAAGGTCCCATGTTCAGTTTCTGGCATCTCCTGGCAGGTCTGAGGGGGACTTCTCTTTGAAACCCTAGAGAGCCACTGCATGTCAGTGTAATAGTAAGCTAGGTGGACCTTTGAGTCTGTAAAAAGCAACTACCTATGTTCTTCTAGCAATCAATTCAAGGCCACTTAGCCACTTTTGTGTCCACTTGGGGATCTGAATCCAGCATGTTTCCCTGGTGTAAGTCCACCGCAACAGGCTAGTTCAATGATGATGCTACAAAGCACAGTAGCTCTTCCTTCTTCATCCTCTTCTATGTGAAATTGCCACCAATATGCCTCCATGCTGGTTTCAAGGACAGAGGTGGGAGGCTGTACTGAGGGAGGTAGTCAAAGAGCAGATAAGGCTTTGAGAACATCATTGGATCTGTGCGCAGCAGGGCACAGGGCATCATGTCTGGTAACCAAGAAGATGAGGAATGCTCTTGGATCGATGAGTACTGCCATGCGTGGGGGCCTATGTCACAATGGCTGCATGGCACTCGGCAGAGACCCTGTCATAAGACAGATAGAAAGAGAATCTTAGGCGCACTAATGCAGGCTTTTAGCCGGGTGCAATTTATGAGCAACACACGACTTGCCTTATCAATTCCCTTCAGTGTTTAGCAATAAAAAAGCAACAAAGTTTCAGAGAGTACCTCTAAATGGAGTCCTTAAAATATAGTGACAGGCAATCAGTAAGGGAGAAAAGAAATCATTTTGTTCCGGTGATTGCGAGGGTTTGTGTGGGTGGAGGACGGGACAGAAATATTGTTTGCCAACCAAATAACTCTTTCAGGCTGCAGCCCTGTACAGGGGCTCAGTGGGACTTACTTCTGAGTAGACAATAATAGAATTGCGCTGTCAGACAGTTCTAGCCTTTGCAGAACATGTAAATCCAGGGTTTAGAATGTGTTGGGATTAGAATAGAAAAAGCAGTTGTGTAGAGATGAAGTTTTGAAGTAATCAAAACCATGGTTTGCAAACACAGCTCAGACGATTGTTTCAGTTTCTGGTTTGTATTAGCCATGGTCTGCAGACATTAAACTCTGAGCTCCATAGAGATGGGGTTGGAGGGTGAAGAAAGGAATGTATTTTTTTGAGGTTTGTAGGCCAGAATGGATAACAAGGTCTGAGTTTATGGTATTTTAGTGCTGCTAGCTAAAACATGTGCTAGACTCTTGGATGCCTCTCTGTGCAAGGCTATTACTGTTAAGCCTATTTGTGCTTTTACAAAAACATCCACAAAGGCTATGCAAAACTATGACAAGTAGCGCCTAACCCAAAATTGTTAATCAGAAGCATTTCAGGGTGTTTATTACCTGCTTTTTCAAGGTTCAGTATTTGTTCTTAATTAGTACAATTTATATGTACAAAAAGTCTCACTTTAACAAGGCCGGTCCTCCCTTTACAGATGGTCATTTATACTCACTACTGTCTCTGCCTTTGGAGCTGGGATAAAATCAACCTCAGTTAGATGCTGAAGACCACAAAAATTGCCAAATCTTTCATGCTTCCTCCACTTTGCCCGCTGATTCTGAAACCAGATCTATGTGTGGGGGAAGAGAAGAAATGAAATCAACCAAAAATATATTAGAAGAAATAAATGTGCCCACAACTGAGAATTGTTTATGGTAAAATATAGGAACTAAATGGATTTTAATTTGAACACCTGTAGTCACCATGGTGGCTCTCCCCATTGAAAGTGATATCTGTTAAAAAACTTAACATGAAAAGGGAATGGGCAACCTATAAAGAGCTGTTAACTGAAGTTGAAAATCAACTGAAACTGAAAAAAATTGATGATAAAAGTGCATATTAATGGACTGGTTACAATACCACTAACTAAGTGATATATTTAGGAATGACAAGGGGATGGATTTCAAGGTTCAAAAAAGATCTACTGGAAAACAATGATAAATTATTATCAAAAATGTAGAAACTACTATTAGAATAGGATACTAAGGATGAAGAAGTCAAATTAGTAATGATACACTGGGCAAAAGATATTGGGTATAATATACAACTTAACCCATGGGAAAAGTTGTGGAAGGAGGATTTAAAATTCACGGCTTGTTGTACGCTGAAATAAAACTATATGAAAATGATGTACCATTGGTATTTGACTCCTATAAGACTAGCAAAATTGTATAAAAAACACTTCCAACTTATGCTGGAAGTGTAAGGGAAAAGAAGGCACATTCTACCACATGTGGTGGACATGCAAAATAGCAAAAGAATTCTGGGAAATGATATATATTGAATTGGAAAAAATTGTTTAAGACAACCTTTGTCAAAAAACCAGAAGCTTTCTTATCGGGAATAATATTGAGATGAAATACCAAAGGACTTGAAAAGACTGTTTATGTATGTGATGACAGCCACAAGAATGCTTTTCGCCCAGAAATGGAAGGAAGAGAAAGTCCCAACCAAGAAGAATGGATAATCAAGATGATGGACTATGCTGAAATGACAAAAATGACTATGAAGATCAGACACCAAGATGATAAGAAATTCAGCAAAGAGTGGGAAAAATTTAGAGTACCTTAAAGATCACTGTAGATATTTAAAAACATTAGCAGGATTGTTATAACACTTACAATGTAATAAGACCAAAGTTAAAAATGGATACAAAAACGGATCTGAAAAATATGATTAGATGCAATAGACAGAACAGATAAATATTGGAAATGGGGGGTGGGGAGAAGTCCAGGGATTCAAGTAATCTCAGATGCACAAAAATTGAAAATCATTTAAATGTATAAGAACATTGTTAAAAAACAAAATATTTTAAAAAGAAAGAAATTAATTTGAACACCTGTGGAATTACAAATGGTGAAGACTGCTGGAAGGACTCGTGAGGAACCCAAATTTAGGTGGATTTGTAGCTGGTTGATTGACTAGCTGAGATTTCTGCATTGTAGGTGGTTGGGGTAGATGATCTTCGAGGTCCCTTCCAACTCTACCATTTATTTATTCTATGATTCTGTGACATCTTATGAAAATTCAACCCTGCAGATTCACTGAGACCAAGATGCAAATGACATTTTTTGAGGTTTCATTCTTTTGATTGGCAATGAGCTGAGAATAAGTGTAGACTTCTTGACAATGAATATATGCACATGATATTCACATCTGAAGGCTCTCTATCCCCCCCAAAAAAAACCTATGAAACCCTTGCATAGGGGGGAAAAGCCTTGCCTGTGAAATGGCTCTTAGATATGATCATTTAAACAAGATGGAGAGATGTGCCTTCTCATCTAATCTAAGAATTTAAATTCAAAAACAAGTTTCGCTCTTGCTTTGCTGGGGGCTGCTTTGAAGAACTGCCTCGGGAAAATTGGGTTTGGAGTAAGCAACAAACTGTTTGCTGATTTTTATGCACCATTCTGATAGTGAGCCAAGGTGGGTTTGTTTATCTCTACCTGAAAGTGGGACATGCTGGGGCTACTCTGGTCAGAACATTACTGTAATGGTTCTGGGGGTTGCTCGTGCGTAAGTCGTCGCCACACCTGGCTGAGTTACCTGGGTGAACCCTTTCTGTCCGGACAGCCACCCATCCGTGGCTGTCTCAATCGCTGGCAGAATCCGTCAGTGGGCGTTTCTTGAACTTCTTCCAGCAAAGAAGTTCTTTGACGCCAAGTCTCCGCCTACTCTCCCTGCGTGGAAGTCTTCTGCACAGAGAGGGTGTGGGCAGTGGAGGACCCGTGCTCTCCCCGCTGGTCTCCGGCGAGGAGTCTTGGAGGCCCCTCACCGATTCCCCCCTCTGCCCCCCTTCTCCACTGGTGTTGCGCTGATTTCCTTCCCCAGCAGATGGGCTGTCCCTCTTCCTGCTGTGACCCTCTCCGCCATCCCTCTGGAGCCCTCTCTCCTCCTCTGTCTCCGATGGCAGTTCCCTGACAATTACCTTTTATCAAGCACATGGCTTTGCAACTGAATACAAGCTCAAATATAGTGAATTCAGCTACAAATGCAGGGCACTGGAGATTGCTTACTGGGAAATCATTTTTAAAAGTTATTTCTCAATAAAACTCACATGGTGATGAGAACAGGGCTTTGCCACTAAAAAGAAGAATTACGACACAAATGTTTATGGTGCGCAGGTTATAGTCATTAAAATATAACAATCTAGCGTTTCTCAAAGTGAGCAGTCCCACGCACTGGAGGGTGCTAAGATTATCTTGGGGGGCACTAAGAGGCAAGGGGGGGGGATGCTGCTGGAGGTGTCAATTGATTTTCAAACTTTGAAAAGCTGGTATCACTGGCTCATCCATTTTGTTGAATTACTTAAATAGTTTTGATTGGATTTTGAATAAATATGCAATGAATAGTTACTGTTGTGAATTTTATGGTGTTATTACCTTCCTTAGTTGGCCATGCAAACCACTTTTCTGAATAATGCTTTTTATAGGGGGCACTGGGAGTGAATTGATAGAACCAAGGGGGTGGTGGGAACCACTAATTTAGAGGATCTGAGAACCAACCTAATTAAAACAGATTGCCTGTTCCAATATATCCAGGCATGTGGATTGTAATGAATGGGAGGATTCCATCCTACTCATTTCCTGAGCATATTTACAGCCACACACTTTAGTTTGCTTCAGGCAGCAAAATGTATTGGACTGACCCTGCATCAGAGGGACAAATAATTTACCTGGATCCTGGCTTCTGGAAGATTGATCTTTGCTGCTAGCTGGTTGCGGATGTTAACATCTGGGTAGTGTGTCAAGTGGAAGATCCTCTCTAGCTCTTGAAGCTGCTCTGCTGTGAATGTTGTCCTGATCCTTCGTTTCCCTTTCTTTTCGTCTGTACAAACAGAGGAATAGGTATTTTAGGGGATTATCTTTATAAGACAGGGAAGTGTTTGAAGTTGATCTAGGGGGCAGCGGCGGAGGAAGCCACTCGGGTGCCTGGGGTGGCACAAGCCACCCATAGAGGCAGGGCACACCACGGGGCCTTCAGAGTTTGCCTGCCTCCTCCTATTCAGTTGCCCTACAGCTGAGGGTGAGGCAGCTGGTGGACCATTTGGGCAGCGCAGAGCCTGTGCGCACCCAAGCCGCCGCATCTCTGCCAGGAGAGATGCATGGCTCAGGTATTTTGTCAAGCTCGTCAGTGGTGACACCCAGGGTGGCCCGCACCCACTGCACCCCACTTCCCCCGCTCCTGCTAGGGGGGCACCCTTCTCTGGAAAAGCAACAAACCACTAAATTCTGATTAAGGGAAAAAAAGTGTATGGTTGGTTTCCTTTCTGAGAGGAGGGGGATTTATCCAATTATAGCCCCCCATCTTACAGTTGTCCAGCACAAAAGACCCAGGATGTATCTTCCTATAATTTGGCAAACTTTACACATCCTTGAGGGGCTACTGTGCCTACAAATTTTAACCCCTTCTGTCAAAAGGATATTGATTTTCCAGTAGTGGAGGGGTGGGGGACAAAGAAGACTCAGATCCCCGAACTGAACTAGTCAGCCTCTGAATTGATGCAGGGGCCTGAGTCTTCTTAAGCTTAGAGATGTTTATTACACACTTGAAAAGCTGCTCCCAAGCAAAACCAGGCTGATTTACACATGATCAAATCAAGCCAAGTCTTGTGGCTATTACACAATTCTACCAAGCACATCTCATTGCTTTTTTTTTTTTTAAAGATCAAACACATACGCATCTCAAGTAATTCATGTGTCACAACAAATCACAACAGGCTACTGAGGATGGCTAGGCTGAGATATAAAGCCTTGTTTGCAAGTGCTATATGTGAAGGCTTGATTGGGACCAAGTCTCCAGTTCCTGTCCATATTGCCCTTTCCACCAACCCTGCCCCTAACAAGGGGGCACTGAGTATAGATGCCTGCAAAGTGGCATCTAATAATGAGCAGTTGCCCACATGTAGGTGGTCAGTCACAGTCTCAACCACATATTAGGCACACTTTTATCACCTATTATGTTTAGCCTCAGTCACCTTATTACTAAACAACACAATCTTATAGCTGTAGCATTACAGCAAGTAGCAGGATGCACATGGTTGGTGGGGGTACCGCTGAAGGGAATATATTCTGAGACGACAATCTTACAAGCTCAGATTTCAGTGTGGCTGCAAGTTAGGCAGATATATAAGCATCCATCGTAACGAATACTGTCATCACAGGCTCATTTCAGAAGGAAGGGTCAGATTGATTGATTGAATGAAGCTTATGTACCAGAAAGTTCTGTCTCAAACCCTTGGACCTTTAAGTAGCGTATCAAAATACAGCTCATTAGATGCATCTCTTGAAGTTGCCTCAAGGAGCAAGTGCCAGTCACACTAAGTCTTGCGGACACTATGAGGGCAGTGATCAGAGATAAGCAAACATTTCCTTGGATGTGAATTAAAGACAGGAGTCCTGTAAGCTCCAATCTTGTTGAAACAAGTTGTTTCAAAAGAAAGTTCTGTTCAGTTTTTAACAAAAATCTATATGGGCTAGAAACTATAGGGGTCAAGAATGTTTTGCCACTTGAGGCAAAGCAGAAAACGGCACTCTTGCCTGCTCCTCTGCCCCCACTGCTGCTGCCTGAGGTGACTGGAGGCAGCCCAGGAAGGCCAGGACATGCTGGAGGTGGTGGGAGACAAGTGAAGGAGGCGGTGACTGGTATGCTGCTGCCCCCCAGATCTGCCACCCCTCCCAGCTGTCCCCAAACTGAGGTATTCATTCTGATTTGCCTGTATGGTGTTTATAGGTTTCTCCATCAACCAGTCATTTATCCCACATTTTTTTTAATGTGTTAACCCACCACTTTCCTAATCACAAAAGTATTTTTTTTTATAAAGTAGATCTGATTCACCAGAGTGCTTTGATCTACTTCAGTTGCACAAACCTACATTTCCAGCATGAAGCTGAAGATTTCCCACAGAATACTGGCAGTGGCCATTGTCTGGAGAACAGATTGGCCCTTGAGAGTACAGATGTTCACCACCTTGGGTGTCCTACTGCAGATGACTCTAACAGCGGTTCTCAACTTGTGGGTCCCCAGATGTTGTTGGACTACAACTCCCATCTTCCATAGTTAGCGAGGCCAGAGCTCAAGGATGGTGGGAGTTGTAGTCCAACATCATCTGGGGACCCACAGGTTGAGAACCGCTGCTCTAAAAGAACACTGTTGTTGATATTAAGGTAATCTAGGTCTTGCTGCTTCCTGCACTTGGCGTGACAAGCTGTTTACTGATGCGTTGCATATGGACAACAACACACAGAGTTTTTGAGTGCCAGTCCTGTTGAGAGCATTTTTTTTCAAAGCTAGAACTCATCAAATTAAAAGAATAAAATAACCTGAGGTCAGCTGTGGACCAACAGAGTCTGAGTAGACTGGCTTTGATTTCAGCTCCAAATGAAATTGCTGCTCATATAGTTACAGTCAGCTAATCAAGAACTCGCCAGTAGGAAAGTGAGATGGTGCATTTTTGATTAAACTTAATAATTCTGTTTATGTTTCAGAGAGAGAGAGAGAGAGATATTTGGGTGTGGGAAGAGGAAGGGGAAGAAAGAAGTGACACGTCTATGTTAGCATTCACCCCCACAAGGTGAAATTTTCTCTGATTGCAGCTCCGAATATTTGTAAGTGCCTTTGGGATTTCAACTTCGGAGATCCCACAGCAAACAACAGCGCTCAAAATTACAGTCTAATAAAGAATGTGGGAGGAAGATATAAGGCTAGAGAATGTTGAGCGTAACGCCAGATTTACAAATTTGGCTCCAGAATCCCTGGGGAAATAAGACACCATTTCTTTTTTGAAATGTTTCCATATGCAAAAGCTTGGGATGTTCAAATGCATTTTTTTAAAAGCTGCAGGGAAGTCATTCAGAATAAAAGCTTAAGTGGTTTAGGAGTGCAGTTCCTTTTTCTGAATGTAGATCCTGAAACCTCTAGCAAAAGTCCCCATGCTTTCATGGAACAAAGAGCAACCTTAGCATGCTGTAGTATTTCAAATAGGCTCATCAGTTCCACACAGATCTTCGGCTGCAGACAGACTGGTATGAAACAAAGTGGTCCCTAAGGTATTTCAGGGTATTTCAGGCCTAGAGACCTCCAGGTCTCTTGGGACTCTCTCCAGGTCACAATCCTCACTGGTCCGGCTCCATGTCCCCCTCAATTGCTGTTGCTCATTTGCAATGTGTCCTTGAACTGTAATGATGCCTCTTGCCTGCCTAGATAGATACATGTGTGCAAACCTCTGACTTTTGCATGGCTAGAATATAGTCTACTGTATAGAGGGAAAAGTAACACCCATTTATCTGCTGTCTTTTATCACTGGCCTTCTCTACCACAGGAAGTCTACCATGGCCCTTAGTTTAGAAAAAGGTCCCCCACTTCTGCCCTGCTATGAGTTATCATATATCTATATATTGTGCTGGTAATGATGATGTTGCTGATGGTGAGGCCAGTTTTGGTGCTGTCAGCGATGGTGAAGATGACATCAGCTTTGCTTCTTCAAAAAGATGATCCTAATCATGGCCACTGGTGTCTGAATGGTGTGGCAAGGCTTTTTAAAGTGTTGGCCCTTCCGTGAAAGTACAGGTCAGCCAGTTCATTAAAAATATAAAAAAAGGATGTAACCATGCTGTGCTTCAGTGAAGCAAACCAAATTTGCTTGTATACATAAGGAGATATGTCTGCTCTGGGGCTTCTCCTCCAAGCTAAAGAGCTTGCTTTCCAATTTAAGAAAGCATGTGGAGAGACGACGAGGCGGGAGTATGGTGCTGTGGCTAATTTTTTTTATTAAAGGAGCTTCTCACCCCTTATTAAAAGGGACTAGTGTAGTCAGGGAGAATGGTTCTAATTGGGTACATACAAATTGCTCAGGGTACAGCCTTCTGCTACTGAAGCATAGCATTTAGCATCCTGCTGCTATCTGTTGAGGCATTGCAGAAATAGAGCAGCAGGATGCTGGGACATTTAAAGGCTCCATTTCATTTCTTTCAGCCCAAAACTTTCAGACAAAAAGCTGCCTTTACCCAGACACCAATCATAGATTGCTTAATTATTGGAGAGGAGGGCTGGAACAGAGAGTAAGCAGAAGGCCCCAGGCACTAAGAGCAGAGAATCATTCAATAAAAACAAATGAAAACAAAACAAAACAAAAAAAAACATGAGAAGTGGGAATGGATATTGAGAAGGATTGGGAGCTCTCTGTCTCTTTCTCCCTCCCTTCCCCAACTCCTCCCTTCCTCATGCAAAGCTGTGAAATGCTCACCATGTTTTGTGAAGGTCCCTGTTCAGTGTGCTGAACCCAAATGCAGTGTGGAAGAAGATACATTTGGAGGCCAAACACACCTTGAATTCATTGCCAGCAAGGATGTGCTGGCAACTGGTATGGTTGGAATGGATTTGCTTCTGGCAAATTTACAGCAACTCTCATCCTGGAAAGGATGGGGGCATTTGTAGAGAGGCTTCTGAGATTCCCAGTATTTAATAGTTTTGCGTCCTGCCTCCTGCTCCAGACATGACACCAGAGGCCATTACTTGAGAGGAAGAGAAGGACTTTTATTAAAGCAAAGTATGATATAGTTGCAACAGCAGCAAGAAAAGCTAATTTTTTGGTGTTAAGCAGTGAGTAGTAAGGAATGAGATAGGTTTTAGGTTATGCTATGCTTCTAATAGGTTGTGTTATATTCTGGATTATGTATGTTTTAATAGATTATGTCTGAATAGGATGAGAGTGTTGGAGATACGTGCAAATGTGTATGTGAATCCGGTCTTGGGTGTTTGATTTTCGTTGTTGTGTATACTGTGTATATACGGACAATGACAATAAATTTATCTAATCTAATCTAATCTAATCTAATTCTGTCCCAGAGCGCCTACAAACAGGACCAAACAAATTAACCAAGCTAGGAACACGACCAGAATTCCAAAGTCCAAGGTTAGGCTAAGAAGTTCAAAACTATATGAGAGCAGTGCAGTTGTCCCAACCAGTTCTCACGCCAACCCAGCAAGCTTTATGGCGACACAAGGGAAAGGAATAGCAAGTTCCTCGCAACTTCCCCTCTCCTTTGGAGCAGTGTTGTGCACTGGGCCAAGTGGGAGAGGCCAATTGAATGGCCAGGGATGAAAGTGACAAAGACTTATCCTACTTGGGGATCTCCGCCCTGAACAAGGGAATCTTGCCCAAGGACTGCACCAAACTTGGGAGCTGTCCCTGGCTCTCCTGAGGATGCAAATATAGTCTTAGAATTCAGGGTTCAGGTCCATTTCACACATCAGATTGCAAAAAATGCATTTCTTTAAAAAATGCAAATTGTTGTGGAAATGGGACAAGCATCAGTGAATACATGTGGCATGGGATGGAAATAGACTAATTCAACCTTCCCTAGTTGTTGGGGAGCAAGATTGGGGAAACGATATTGCTCTCATGCCCTGTTGGAGGCTTTTGGCTGTTGTAAGAAACAGAGGGTTGGACTAGGTGAGTCTTTAGTCTGATCCAGCAAGCCCCTTCTTGCATTTAACTAACAGCCTTGTACCTTGTGCTTGGGAATTCCAAGAAACCAAACAATCAGTGCAGTGCTGAAATTTGTGGTTATTATCAGTACAGTTATGAGAAGTTCATTCCACCATATTGATTCAAGATGGCACCCAACCATATCCAAACATAGAAGAAAACCTGTTCCTTGATCTCAGTAAATGATATGCAAATTTGGTTAAAATCAGTGCAGTTTTGAAAAGTCGAGTTTGCTGTCTTGATCAAAATGGCACCCAACATAAACCTGCTCTTTGATCTCAGATGAAAGCCTGCTCCTTGATCTCAGAAACCATCACACAAAATTTGGTTATCCATAGTGAACAGAAATAGCCCATACAGAGCTTGCCCAGGGCAGAAGTCTTGTGAAACTAAAGTTATAAACAAAGAAAAAGCAGCTGGTCCCTGACAGGGGGGCCCTGGTCAGCTTAGCCCAATGAGGCCTGGGGCTCAGTGTGCCCAGCTGCCCCACACCCTCTGCACAGACCTGGAACAGTCAACTTTCCAAAATATACAGCAGATGATACTTGTGTTTTTGAAATAGAACTGTAGAATGAAGTTGGATTTATTATAGGTTTCTCTGTCAGACCATTTACAAGCTACCTGTTGCTATCTGTTGTTACTTGTACCTACAAAGCTCTACACATCAATCAGAGGCTCTTGCCTCTTTCAAATCTCTGTCTCAATCAGGTTTCCTGCTCCCTTTCCATTCCTGCAGTGTAATTTTGTCATTACTTCAGTATACCTGGCCTCTGCTCCTTACTGATATAAGATAAAACTCTTGTTAAAACAACAGATAAAAGGCATGCCCTCAATTCTTAGCCAAAGAATAATAAAAAACACACACCAAGAAATCAAATCCTTGGGCTGCAATGACGAGTTCTTAGATCAGTTTGGGAAAAGACCAATAAAACCACAAAAGATGTTAGAGAGGAAATGGTCAACAATGTTATTAATTTATAAAATAGTCCCATAACCGTGTCTATTAGCAGAAGCCCTACAGCTGTGATCATAAGTTTACCGAACAGCCTTATAAAATGTGACCTGCATATGTGAAATCCCAGGAAATGCACATTGCTTGGGTTATAGAGGCTGATCTGAGGGGAACTGGCAAGTCAGAGAAAATGTAAGAAGAGTCCTGCTGCATCAGGCCAAGGCTGCATCTAGACAATTGTCCTGTTTTCACAGTGGACAACCAGAGCCTTATGGAAAGCCTACAAACAGGACTTGAGTACAGTCTAACTCAGTGGTAAGGTATTGGATAGGAGTTCGAGAGCCAAGCTAATCATTACAGTAAGTTACTTTTATTTATTTATTTATTTAATGTGCACTTTAAAAAAATGCAGCCACAGGTTCAGATTGCAGTTAGGTCTAGGGTGGCAAGGGCTGGGGAGGAATGTTGAATAGCAGCCATGTTGGGCAGTTAGGTTTGGGAAGGCAGGAGTTCAGGAGATAAAGCTGAACTCTTTCCCTCCTTACTGTGGTCCCAATGAAAATCACCCACCTCCTGCAAATCTCTCATTTTATCCAAATATAATACATCTCACCATAGTGGGGAAAACACCAGGTGACCAGTGTGTGCCTGCTCAGTCTGCTGACCAGGTGTTGTTAACTGTGGATGGGTAACTTCAAAGCTCCTTTTTAGGATTTCTTTAAATCAGACTTGAACTGGACAGCCCCTCAACAGAGGACACCTTCGAAAATAGAGGACTGTCCTCTGAAAAGTAGGTTGCATGACCACTCTGCAGCTCAGTGGTACAGCATATGTTTTACATGGAAAAAGCTCCAGGTTCAATCCCTGGTATCTCCAGGCAGGACAGACTCATGTCTCCGTTTCCTGATGACAATACTGAGCTAGACAGAGCAAGGGTCTAACTTGGTACAAGACAGCTCCATATGCCAGTTTCCAGCTTCTGATCAGATTGGAACCAGTGCTAACAATTTGTGTCTTGCTAGTGATAGATATTTTGAGCACTGCCCTGCCTTGAGATAGTTTTCCTCAGGATGGAAATTCTGTAGATTCTGAACTACCCAGTAACGCTGCCACATTCACAAACTGAGGAAATAAGCCTAGAACCCCTACTTCCATGTGATGATAGGCCTGATGGACTTGAACAGGAGGCCTGCTAGACAAAAAGGAAGAAGCGGTGACCCTAACCTGGTGACCTCCAGATGTTTTCAGCTACAACTCCCATCATCCCCAGTCAGCACTGTCCTAAGAAATCAGGGGTAAAAATGTACTCCGAAAAGCTCTTGCAATGGGTCCTACTTTTCCATCTGACCCTTCTGACTGACAGTACTAAGATCCCAGTCTCTTCAGCTCCTTTCTAGTCCCATATTTGCATAAGCTTTTAAAACATGAGTAGGAAAATTTTAACTTTCTCTGCACCCTTTAGAATATTCTCTTTGAGGAAAAGGGAAAGTGGAGCAGGCGAAACACAGAATGTTGGGCGGGGGGAGGTCTTTGGAGCCAGGATGACATTTTACTTTGGTAAATGTAGCATTTGACTTCCAGAAATTGTGACATTTTAGCCTGGCGCAGGCTGAGAGAAATGTTACTAATCGGGAGAGAAATGGCTTTGAGGTTTGTTTCAAATTGCCTTGGCTTCAGCCTTTGCAGCAAGATGTAAGATAGGATGGTTGAATTCACTTCTGGAAGCCTTAGTTCAAAGTAATGACTGAAAAGTCAGACTGAAAGCCAGATGCAAATTTGGGAGCCTAGGAAAAAAATGATACAATAGATCTTTTGTTACTGGAGTACTATTTGAAGAAGATTTCTGCTTCATGCAACTCTGCTGAAACTGCTCTCAGGCCATTAGCTGCAAAGGTGATGGTGGAAAGGAAATACACCAGTTAGCCCTGCTATGGAAGCAACGACTCCACATGTGGGAGAAGGCCCAGGCTTGACTGAATGAGATTCCCCCCTAATGCATTTTTGGACAGTTATTATTATATTTATTAAATTTGTATACTGCCCTAAACCCGCAGGTCTCAGCGCGGTTCACAGGGGGAATTCAGTTCAGTCTGCATTTGAAGCCAAATCTATCAATTTCATACTTTCTGAAACAAATTGGGAAGCGAAATATAGCCATCATTTGAAGTTCATGCTTATCCGAATTCTGCAATGTAGTTTTCCAACCTATTGGTCAACCAATGTTTACAAAAATGCTTATATTAGGAAAAAGTGCATAAAAATGAACACAGCACTGAAAAGAATGTACAAAGTGAATTACATGAGAAAAAGTCACACTAAAATTCCGATAATGTTCATGAGGATTTTATAATAAAAAAAACACCAGAAATCGCTGCAGAAATGTGGAAAGCTGAAGTTAATATTAGACAAATGAGAAATTTAGAGAATGGAACTTGACAGCTCATTCCATCCCTACTTGGAAGTGTAGGAAATCCCTGATCTGCCTTAAGGCACCTTGTTAACTGCGTGATCTGACTTGGAAGCACACTAACTTTCCCTGAATCAATCTGATTCACTTCATAATTTGGGCTGCATGGAGTCAGCGAACACCCTTAATAAATGGTGGGAAATCGCAATTGTTGGTGGGTCTCCACCACAGTGGTGGACCTTGGGGTCTCGAATTTCAATGGCGCCCTATGCAAAGCCAAAATTTGGTGCCCCCTGCCTCTCTCTCTTCATTATAAATAATAGTTATGGTGTCTCCTGAGGCATCTCCGAGGCTCTGCACTCCGTGGATCCGAACTGGTTGCATGCCCCTAAATCTGTTTCTGTCTGCTACATGCATAAACTGCGTAAAACAGATATTTCCTTTTGCTATAGGATATCATGTACGTGTTTTGTGCATGCCCTTTTTCTCAACACGGAAGTAAATTTTTTTGCAGCAAAATCATCTCGTTTGGAAAAAACAGCTCTAGATTAATCTTGTCATAGATCATAGAAAGATTTGATGTTTAATGTTTTATTATGTTTTTATATATGTTGGAAGCCACCCAGAAGTAAACATTCACAACACTAGAAATCACCTCAGGTCTTCCAGTCTTAGTTGCTAATTACAGTGTTTTCACACTGCACAGCCCTTCCTAAAGAATTAGCAGTTGTTTGTCTTTGTGTATGTTAGCACAGGGCCTTTTCACTTCCAAGCATCTCATCTTTTTGAAATCTCAGGCTGACAGTTTTGGAATTTTCATATGGAACAAAGTGGCTTGAAATTTCAAATTTCAATTCATTTCATAGTGTCGGGATGTGATGTCAGGACACCCCTCCCCCGCTCCATTCTTTCCCGTTTCACCTGCACTTGTACATATATTGTAGGGTTGCCAGATCAAATATTTAACAAAAAGACCAAAATTTTGGCTTCGTTGTATGAAGTTTGTCAAAGTTCTCAAGTAGAAGGGATGTCATCAAGGCATTTTCATGTTGGGAAAAGCTGCACCTGTTGAACCTCTGCCAAGCGCACTTCTCTTAAAGGTGCAACATCGCAGCAGCCCTAGCCAGGCCAACTTATTGCAGTGTTTTGCCGACTGGAGAACACATTTGAATTCCACCCCTCCATCATCTTGCCCAAAGGGTTATACGTTGGTATCATAAATAAAGTAATTTTGAATGCGAAGATATTAAGCATGATGATATTAAGTCATGAAATAAATTGTGGCTGGTGGCTGTCTTAAGCAATCAAACTTTGGAGTCATGCAAGGGCATAAGAGGATCAAGGGCATAAGAGGATCAAGGCTCATATAAGTTTCATAAACTAGAAGCAGCGGTACTTACTTACCCTTAGCCGTTTCTGAAATTGGCTCTGTTCTGAGGATTTGAGCATCCTCAGCGTGGTTATTGCAGATCGTCGTCGTGCGTAAGCAGACCTCCCTGGATTTTCTTTTTAAGATCTCTTCAATAGAAAAATGTAGGATGGGCCTCTCCCCGTTATCACGTTCCTTTGAGTCACTCATCTTTTTTTCCATTATGAAGGTGGAAACGCAGAGTCAAATTTATATATGATGATATGGAGAATATACTGTGTATACCACACTCTTGCTGTTGTTCATTTTATGCAAGGAAAAGGCAAATAAATGTTGATTTCTCTCTCCTTGCTGACACCTACTCAGACTAATTCAAAAAATGGGAGGAGGAATGAAGCCCACTTTCTCTTTTGGATCCCTGAAATCTGCTACAATATTTAGAAAAAAAATTGAGTCAGAAGTAACAGCATGACAACCAAATAGAAGCAGTGTGTTCAGCCCCACCCCTATCAAAACAACACCCCCACATTTAAATTTCTAAGCCTCTTCATACATCCACTCTCATTGTAATCCCAAGAGGAGGAGTGTTCTTCTTAACACTTCCAAGATCTTGCTAGAAAGACCCACTAAAGAGAAGCTTAATGTAAGGAAGAATTTAGAAATAATTACTTTCCTTTTTATTCTTTCCAAAGAGATCAACAAACAAGAACCAGCACGTTCTTCTTCGACCAATAGGCGGTATGGCACTTGAAAAAGCAATTGGAGTAAATATAATTTTCTTCAAGGTTATTTGGGAAGTCTTTGAAAGTCTTGAGCATAAATAAACAAGCTTCTCGGGACCTTCATACTACTTATCCTTTCTGAAATGATTTGGGAATTTTATCTTCTGTCAAGTTTTACAACTGGCAAATAGTCCCAAAACTGCTGCTTTGCAAAAAGCTTTTGCCAAAATGGCAATAACGAAAAATAAATATATAAAAAGATTCCTAGAATGCCTGAGCAAATGGAAGAGTCATTTCCCCTGCTGTTAATACTTCGACAGATCTTGCTTGAAAAACATCCCAAAGGTTAGAGAATCCTCTCCGTGTAAGCTCCATGAGGAAGAACTTCAGAGGCTCATCTTCCTCTCCCACTCCTTTGGATTTCTCTTGTTGTTTTTAACACATTTAAATGAAGTTTTGTACATTCTGCTAAGATTCCCCTCCCCACCTATGAAAGTCAACTCCCTTTTTGGTTGGCTCTTCCCTTTGGTTCCTTTCATTATCTTTATCCCACAATTGTACTGACAGACCATTCTTACTTGTCCAATTACCTGATATCCCATCATATGATTATTTGTATAGCTTAGGCTGAAATTACTGTGTAACCAAGGTGGCAATAAAACTCACCTGACAAGATGAAAGACTTCTGGCTTTTCCCAAGGGCTGGTAAAGTTAGCTGCCCAGGGACAGTAATTATGGTGGAACACCAGCATGTCAGGCAGAATAAAATGTGTTTATTCAATTAATCTAACATCACCATCCCATGCTTTGGGTGGATTTTATTCATAGAGAAGTATGCACAGGTTTTTACCCTGACAATGCAGTCCTGTGCATGTCTATTTATAAGTAAACTGCATTCATTCCAACGAGGCTTAGTCCTGACCTGAATAAGTGGGCATAAGATTTCAGCCTGAATGTACTAATCAAAGTTCTATTCTACAAAGCAAGATAGGCTATTGACTATCTTTCAGACAGATAACTAAAGTAGCACCAATCCTTTATCAGTTCTTTGCAGATAACTTCATTTGGAATTTTATGTTTTAACTAATCTTATAAGCCTCCTCACATAATAGCATAATCTTATGCATGTTTACCCAGAAATAAGTACCTCTGAATTCAATGAGGACTCCTTACGAGTAAGCATCCATAGTATTGCAGCCTGGGAGCACAATGAATCATCATCGTCATCCAAGAAGAAGCAATTTAGGTCAAAAGGCAGGATTTAAATAGTGATAATAAAGCCAGGCAGACCCAAGAATTTGCAGAAGTCCCATTTTGTTGAGGTCCTGTTTTATTGCGTATTGCAGTTAATCTGATTCTGTTTATATGGAACAACTCTGCTGTCAAGGTATTTTACAGACCCCTTTGAATGAATGCAGCCATTGTCCCTCACACTGGGTTAACCTACAGGTGAGGGTCACCTGGCACCTTCATTACATATCTGTAGGTGCCAGGCGAAAACATTTTTCTATAACCAGGCCTTTGATTGATTAAACATTCTATGGCTTTCTAAATGTGTTTGGGGAGTGGTTATTGGCTTGGTTTCTTCACAGGATTACTTCACAGAAGCCAGTAATTCTGCCAGCAATCATCTCTCTGTTTAATTAATAAGGCACTGCAAATTCTCCCCTTCCCTTCACAGCAGCTCTATTCTCATTAAGAAGAGGCTGCCATGTAGGTGGATGGGGAACAGCTATACCTGCTCCCTGCCATCCAAGAACATATAATCTAGCCTTACTTTCCTTTGCAGAAGCTTTTTGCCCTCTCCATTTTTATGATCCATGACCTGTTGTAAAGGCCAAGAATAAGGACTCTTGCAGCCTAAGCCCCGTTGTTGATGCTCTATCAGTGTCTTGTTTGATGTTTATCTTGCTGCCTTTATCTCATTGCCTTGGGAGACAAGGTATCTCATCGCTCTTTAAAAAAAATAAATGGCATTTTAAAAATTGTAAATCAGAATGCAAGCAGAACAAAAAGATAAAGAGGAAAAACTAAGAGGAAAAAACTAGATCCCTCCCTCCTTCACAAGAAAAAAAGAAGCCATCACAATTTTACATATTTAGGTACATATTGTTATAAGAATTTTAAGGTCACACACACACACACACACACACACACAAATGTTCATAAATGTACCAATGTCTGGAGCAGCACAGACCTTCCTGAAACCATTTTGACTCCCTGAAACCATTTTGACTCCCAAACTGACCAAATGTTTTCTCTGCAAGGAGGGAGGGGTGAGGGAACTTTCCCATTGTCTCAGGGAGTGGGGAATAGTAATCACCATTTCAAAGGAGTGGGCAGGCTACCAGGAAAGGCAATCAGATAAGGCATTATCAGAAAACCTGCCAGACAGGAAAAACAACACCACTCAAATTTCTGTGATGTAGATATGATTTTTGTGGGGGGTGGTCTTGGGTTACACCCCTTCTGTGATGTATGTCTGATGTATGGAGGGGTGGTCTTGCGCTCCAGGGCAGGGAATTTAAAATGTCTATATAAGGGCAGGCAGACCTTTGTTCGGGGTCCTCCTTCTTTCCTGCGTGTGAGGGAAGCACCCTGTTGCAACAGATCAATAAAGATCAGGCTTACTAGCTGCTTTGCTCCTCAATATTCTCTGGTTGGCCTCTGTTATTTTCTCCTACCAATAGGGAACCCACGTAAGGCCTCTATATGGGCTCTTGGATACCCCATAAGGGAAAAAGGGCAGATTTTGTTTACAACAGAAAACATACAGACAATTCAGCAAGTCCCTAGAGAAGTGAAAATAAATAGTCTTAGAGTTCAACACAGCAGTACTGCTTAAAACATAGCCCATTCGTCATTTCCTTCCGTTTAGGTGCAGATAGATATTAAAGAAGAGTAAAATAAGTTAGTATGGCTAAAGGTGAATATATGCTGACAGTGGTGAGCAACTATGCTCTACTGTGTTAACTATAGAAAGCTGAAAACAGCTAGCATTGCAGTCTTAATATCAACACATGACTCCATTTGTCTGAAACAAGTAGAGCCGGAAGCAACAAGTTATCACTGAAATGTTCATCTAAAGACAAATGTGAAACATCTAAGAAAGGAGACATCTAAGGAGAAACATCTAAGGAAATAAATATTTTATTTTTTGTAGGGGTGACAAACCTGCAGCCCTTCTGATGTTGGAATCCAACAGTCATGATCCTTGACCATTGATGATGGTTCCTAGTACGGGGCTGTCCTCTACAGAGTAACAAACAAAGCCACTCTGTTTGTTACCCTGTAAAACAGCAAATGTTTGTGCAACCTTTCCTCGGGAAACATAAAGGAAGCACATAAAGAGGGATCTAGGCATATTAGTCAGCCAGTATGTGAACAATCCATGATTATTTAAGGACAAAGAATTAGCGTCTTCCTCAGCAAACACTTCCCCAATATACGTGCTCCTCTCCTCTGGCATTGAAAAGGAGACTGTGCTTAAGAATACTTTATAGCTTGATAAAACAGCTGGGAATCTGGCTTCAGGAAAACAAGTCTGCCAACTCTGGCAGTCAGTCTACAGATGCCCATGTTCTTTATTGCGAAGCATGCTTGCTGTATGTTTAGACAAACTGAGTGGAGACCCTTTTTTTAAGCATTTCATTGCAGACCCACTTGAAGCGACCCCTCCGGGTAGCAATGGCTAGTCTATGAAGGTGTACAAACTGGACAAGACAATGTTCTGGCCACAACTATATTGCTGTATGGGAAAATCTGAACCGGAAGACCAATTGTATATCGAGGAGGTAGTGATTCTGACATGGTTACCCTTCCTCCCTCTGTTCCTTCCCCCTCCCTGGCAGCTATTAAGTTTTTGAAGGTGTGAGAACCTTCTCTGATGTCCTAATCAGTTGGGAGGAGGTGAAGCCCCCCCCCCCTGTTGTCTTAATCAGTCTGGGAGGTTAGTGCTGGGAACCTTCTTTAGTGTTGCAAATAGTTGTTGGAGGGTGGAGCATTAAAAAGAGGTGGCTATCTATAAAATCAAATGGTTTGAGCAGAGTGATTTAGAAGCTCATGCATGAACTGATTGGCTGCAGGGCCATGCAAATTAAGGCTACCTGGGGGAGTCACTTCGCCACTTCTTGAGGGTTTCCAAGTGGCAGATAGTTCATACCTGGTATGTATATATTGCTTGATGTTTAGGAATAAAAACTTCTTCTCACTCACTTGTGGTTTGTATTGGTTCTGAATTCCAAACAGAAGACCCACCTTTGGCAAGACAATTGCTTCCAGATGTAGGTCGGTTTTGGCTTAGGCACTGGATGTATCTCCCTTTTCAGCCTTCAGGTGGTGGCTGACACATGACAAGGTCGAGCCTTGGAATATGGGTCCTCCACAAGATGTGGATCTACTGGGGTGGCCCTCCCAAGTCTCTGGGGGAAGCTCTATGGCCCATCTGCTGCACATGATAGAATCTCCCAATGCCCTTTTGGTTAAAAATAAAATAAAGTCACCTTGCCTGGCTGCTTTATGTTCAATAAGATGTTATGAGTTCCAGTTCTCCAACTTCCACGTCATGTGTAGTTTCACCCTGAGACACATCATATTTTCACAATGATAGTTTTGTGTCCTGTTGGACTTTAGGCTGTACCTGGGCCAGGTTTTTTTTTTTTTTAACTTTCTCAAGTTTAATGGCTGCCGACAATCTACTAGACAGCTCATTCAGCCTTCCCTTGGGATTTATTACCCCCATTGTCTCTGTAAAATGTCCCAACGAGCCTGTAAATTAGAAATATTAATAGAATGGCACTGTGGGTTTAAACCAATAACATTTATTGTGCTTTTTATGGCATAATTATTATCAATTGACATTTAAGGCAGTCTTGTAATCCATCAAGGTGAAATGGCCTCAAAAAGCTATTACTTCATGATAAAATAATAACAATAATAATTATTGTGTGGTAGGGAGAGAGAGGAAAATGTTAAATGGTTTGAATCTAGATAATTGATTATACACTTTTGGTGATGGCTTCCAACCACTGCAGTTGTTGATCGGTAAGAAACTAATTTACGCTGGGATGGTGAGAATTTCCCTTTCCACGCTCATTGTTCAGCAGAAGGATAATTAAATTAAATTGGGGCTCTTTCTCAATCCTTGTCATTTCATGTACATTCTGTTTCCAAAGGTCTTCTTTTTGGCATCCCTGACCCCATGGCCAGCTTTGCAGGGCCACCTGGACAGTTTTGTGGTTCCTGGCGCAGGTGTGATGCGTTGGATCTGCTGCTTTCCCATGCATGTGTGTATAAAGCTAGGAGCACTATGCAAGAATTATTACATGCATAGACTACATGTGAAGATTCTCACCTGCAGCTCCACTTTGTCCTGGGATCAAGCAGAATGACAGGTGTGCTTCATTTTTCTTACAGAGGGATAAGGGAATAGAGATTAGCTTGGGCTTTTCCTGAGTACCTCTTTGTCAGGGACTGGAGAGTGGAGGAGGAAAGGTGGAGATCACTTCTCCCTCCTCCTGAACTTTCCAGAGAAGAGGAAGACAGTAGAGATTTGCAACAGTGGTTTGTGGGAGGGCGTAGCTCAGAGGTAGAGGAGGAGAGAAGTTGGGAAATAATGGGAGAGGAGCAGGAAGAAGAAGCAGCACCAGGGGAGAGACAGCTGACAGACTCAGTGTCTTTAGAAACATGCCAGACCCCCCTCTCATAGAACCCAGTGGGCATTGAAAGTAGGAGAGCAGAAAGCTCAGAGGCAGAAGGCACAGATGAGCCACTGTAGGAATGACGTATAATGGGAGAGACGGAGGGTGTGGGGTTTCACTCGGAGCAATGCCATTACTACAAGAGGCACCTTTTCCAAGTCTCTCTCTGTGAATGCATTGAATAAAAGACTTGGTAAGAACTCTCCTTGTTTATCTAATACTTGGCTGCCTACCATGGGAGGGATCAGATTCTCTGAAGTCTGACACTCCTCCTAATTCCAAGCTCCCTCTGGCAGAGCTTATTTCTGCTTCCTGGGGCTCAGTCTCACAGGTCTTCTGGTTATGGCTTGCTGCTGGACTTCTCAACGTCTCACTCAGGAAGGATTCCTTCCTTAAGACCTGGCCTCACACCACTCCTAGCTAACGGAGGAATATCATTTTTGTAGTCAGTGCCCAAGGGAACCTGTGGAAGATTGGTGGGGAAAGTTGCAGACACTTTTTGCTGCCCCAAGCACACTGCAGACAGTATATTGACACAACCACAACTACTGAACTTAGACTGGCATCTCCTTCAGCTCAGCTTAGAGTCCTGGGCCAATGCCCAGCTCACCCCAAGGCTGGCCCTGTTCATGTGCATCAAACTCCCAGGACAAATAAGAATGAACTTTAGCAATTTGTCCTGCTCATGAATGTCTCTCTGTGTGTCTTTCTGTGCATTTCACTTCCAAATGCAGACAATGCGCCATCATTTCAGTCTGCGCAGTTCAGTGTTATGTCAGCCTGGCAAGCTGCCAGTGAAAGAAAGCAATAGATTGACGTCCAGCAAAACAGGTGCAGGAATTTCATTTCTCAAAGCCTGAATCAAATAAAAGCAGCATGTTGCAAAGAAAGAGCCATGGAGAGGGCAGAAGAAACTCCTTTCACATGCAGGCTTCTTCCTCATATGCCTCCTTATTGTGAGGAACGTGCTACATTCGTTTGTTTTTGATTGAAGCTGCCCTTCCTCCCTGCTGAGCTTCACTCTCCCTGGACTCTTCTTGTAGGTGCTCATGGAGGAACATGGTGAATAATGCAAGATTTCTGGACGCTCAGTGCTTGGAGTGGTTTCTTTCTAATGGTTCCAGTTGGATTGCCCGCTTAATCCACTCCAGAGGGAGGATGGCTTTAATGTGCCCTCCTGCTTGAGGCAAGTCATGAATTCTGTTCTTGTTGTATTGCTTTGCTCATGTTTATCCCAAGGGGACCTATTAAGTGGCTTCCTTGCCTTTGCTCCCCAGAGACAACCAGAATGCTGAAACAGGAAAGGGCACAGATAGCCAAGGATCATTGCTACTCAGGAAATCTTAGGGATGCCTAATGGAAACACAGAGACCCTATTCTAGATACCTCTGGAGATGTGTACTGTAAAGGAAAGAGAATGAAGGCTCTGCAGTGCACCTTGTTGTCTGCTTCCCAGTTGCTATATACCAAAAAGTAAGAGTTGCTTCTTATTGAATAAGACCAGGGTCATCAACTCTAATACTTAGGTTTAGGTTCATTCCATTTATCCATTGCTTCCTACTAAAAAAGTCCCCAAATGCCTTAGAAGCATAGTAAAAATAAATACATACAATAATCAAATTATGAAAACATGTTAAGAACATGTTTAACAAAATAATAATGATATATATATTTTTTTAATAATATTTATTAACAGTTTTTTTTTAATTACAATGCCAATAAACAATACAATATAACACATCTCTTAACATAATTTTCTTAACTTCTTTGGACTCCCTCGCATCTCCCGCTCCTGCGTTCCTGACTATAAAATTTTATCCAGCAAATTTATCCCCTTATTTCTATTCTTATTATCTAATTTTCAATATTGTATCTCTAGTTTTAGATATCCTTTATTCAAATCTTAAAAGTTCAAATATAACCTGAAAATTATCCAAAAATTTGTCTTTTCTTAAATTTAGCTTATCTTCATATTTCACTTCATCTAGCTTATCGGTGCCAAGTTGTTTATATTCTAGCATCCTTCTTAACATTCATACAATTTACAATACTTTTGTAGATAAATCTTGAATTTCTTCCAATCTTCTTCCACTGTCTCTTCTCCCAGGTCTCGGATTCTGCCAGTCATCTCAGCCAGTTCCATATAGTCTATCAGTTGCATCTGCCATTCTTCCAGTGTGGGTAAATCTTGGGTTTTCCAATGCTTAGCGACAAGTATCCTTGCTGTTGTTGTTGCGTACATAAAAAATGTTCGGTCCTTCTTTAACACCTTCTGGCCGACAATACCCAGAAGGAAGGCCTCTGGTTTCTTAGGGAAGGTATACTTAAATACCTTTTTCAGCTCATTATATATCATTTCCCAGAAAGCCTTCACTCTAGGGCAGGTCCACCAGAGGTGAAAGAATGTTCCTTCATTTTCTTTACATTTCCAACATTTATTATCAGACAAGTGGTATATTTTTGCCAGTTTGACTGGGGTCATATACCATCTATATATCATTTTCATAACATTTTCTTTCAAAGCATTACATGCAGTAAAATTCAGCCCAGTATTCCACAACCTCTCCCAGTCCTCAAACATGATGTTATATCCAATGTCCTGTGCCCACTTTATCATGGCCGATTTGACCGTTTCATCTTGTGTGTTCCATTTTAACAGCAAGTTATACATTCTTGAAAGTACCTTAGTCTTAGGCTCTAACAGTTCCGTTTCTAACTTCGATTTTTCCACCTGGAATCCTAACTTTTTGTCAAGTTTAAAAACTTCTTTAATCTGAGCGTAATGTAACCATTCTCGCACTTTGTCTTTCATTTTCTCCTGACTCTGCAATTTCCAGTTATCACCATCTTTTTCTAGTATTTCCCAATACTTCGGCCATTTGGCCTCCATATTGAGTCTTTTCCGGGCCTTAGCTTCCAATGGTGAAAGCCACCTTGGAGTTTTATTTTCCAGTAAGTCTTTGTATTTTGTCCAGACATTAAACACTGCTTTTCTGACAATATGGTTCTTGAAAGTCTTATTAATCTTGACCTTGTCATACCATAAATATGCATGCCAACCAAAAGCATTATTAAAACCTTCCAAATCTAATACATCAGTGTTTTCGAGAAGCAGCCAGTCTTTTAGCCAGCAGAAAGCTGCTGATTCATAGTACAACCTTAAGTCTGGCAGGGCAAAGCCCCCTCTTTCTTTCGTTAACAAAATAATAATGATAAATCAGAAATATTGTTGGTGCTGCCCAAATACCTAGGAGAACAAAAGATGCCTTTGCTTGGTGCCAAAACAGTGACAAGGTTGGGACCAGGTGGGCCTCCTTGGAGAGTGCATTCAGCAACAGAGAAGGCACTAACAGGCTACAGTTTTCCAGACCCCAGGGCAGAGGCTTTTCTTATACTGGTTGCCTTCATAGACTTTGGTTGGTGGAGAGGGAAGCTGAAGTGGTGGCTTTAGAGAAGCCTAGAAATCGTCTTAGTTCATGGAAAGGACAAAACACGAAGCTAACAATCAGGGCTGTTTGGTCCTTCCTTCTAGCCTACAGTAGAGTTGTGTGGCAATGGATCTATTGCCCTTGGTCTAATATCATGCAGATGATAAGGGCAGAAAAACTGTGTGTGTGAAAAATAGAGAAAGAAAAGGGAAAGATAGAGAGAAAAGGCTCTTTTATCACCCACCTTTGCTCTGGCCCCACCAACTCCAGGTTTCCCAGAAATAATAGAGCTATGTGCAAATGGTCATTTTGAACCTGAATATGGGAAGAAAAGCTAAAGGAGGGTGGGAGGGATTATTCCACCAAATTCTCCTGTCTTTCAGATGTAGGGCTCTCTATTTGCAGCGGCAGTAGCCTAGCTGCTTTCTTTGGACCTAAACCATTTTTCTTCTTGTTGTTATGTCAGCATCTATGTTGGCAGCCTGTCCACCATTTTGTACCCACACTTCAGAACTCCCTAGTTTCTTTTAGCTTATTGTTGATTTTTTTTAAGGTTCAAAATAGAGAAAATTCTTCAAAGTGCTCTTTTTTTAGGTGGAGATTGTTAGTAAAGAAGAAGAAGAAGAAGAAGAAGAGGAAAATCTCAGAAATTTTCTCAGAAAAACATGCCTTCTGATGAAATTTCTTCCCAGTTCTTAAGAAAGAATATGCTTCTTAAGAAAGAACATGCCCATGTCAAATCACCCAGCAATATGTTAGGAATAATGGCTCCCAGACAGTGAGAACAGTATATTGAAATATGGCAGGAGTCTTGCTTGAATGCCCCCCCCTCCATTCCAGGCTACCTAGATTAGCTGGATCCTCACTGAATAGGACTGCAGCTTAAGACAACTTGATTAGGTTTACAGCAGCTGTATGCAAGTCCTTTTCGCAACTGCGCACACGGCTTAGAATTTTGGTAATTGCCTTTCTCGACAGCTAAGTAAATTCCAAGCAGGGGTGCCCCTCTCTCTGCCCAGTTTGTTTAAGAGATGTAGTGATTGAAATTAGTTCTCACTGTACACAGCAGCCACCTCGGTTGGATGAGTCTCCCATCGCAGCTCTGGAGCTACTTAAGCTAAAACAATAATTTCTCCCGCAGCCTGACATAGCAAAACAAAATGGGGCTAAAAGCAACAAGGCTTTGTTTATGTCCCCAGCTGTGCTTCTCTTAAGGATGCCTTGTGCATTTTTGCACAGACTATTACTGACAAAGCCTTCTCCAACTACCCGTAAGAAAGGGATGTGGCGGCGCTTTGTCATGCCATGAGTGCAACATGCTGGAATTGACAATCCTCTGCACACTGCAAGAGTCTCCAGTTGCAAAAACTCAACTTTTCCAGTGCTGTGGCTGGCCTGAACTGGAGGTGAGGTGGGAGGGCGGCAAGCTGGCCACACAGATATCAGACCCTTTCCAGGGACATCCCTGATTTAGAGAAGTCATCCTGGTTTCTGATTTGATCCCAGAATGTCCCACTTTTCCTTAGGATGTCCCTATTTTCATTGGATAAATGTTGGAGGGTATGGAGTTATCTGACCCCCAAGCTGTCTGAAGGCAATCCTGTATAGGGAAGTTTTTGTTTTTAAAAAATGTTTAATGTTTTATTATGTTATTACATATGTTGGAAGCTGCCCAGAGTGGCTGAGGCAATCCAGTAAGATGTGTGAGGTATAAATAGTAAAATTATCAATATGGAATGGGACGCCCCTATTTTCATTGGAAAAATGTTGGAGGGTATGAGATGTACTATTTAAGAAAAGAAAGGGTTCTTTTTTTTTTAGTTAGTTAACCGCCATAAAGGAGCACTATAAAAAATACTGGCTTCTGACTGCTTCATTGGGAGAGCTGGGAAGCAAAGCTCACTCCATTGGCTCTGCTGCGACAGGCCAGATTCTTCAGGTTTTCTTTCCCCTCAGCAGTCATCTATTCTCTCAGAATGCTTCAGTGGGAGAGACAGGAAGCAGGGCTCATTGCATTGTATGTGAGAGTTTTAAAAAATATTCCCAAAATGAATATATAACTGGTAGCCAATAAAACGTACAATAATGGCTACATGATCTTATGTGGCATACAACATTTTAGTACAAACACAGTGTGAAATCTCATATAAAACTGTTCTGAGCTTTAGCTGTGCTGGCTAAATATGTCTTACAGCTCCTGGTTATGCCACAAATATATTATTGCTCGAAGCCTTGAAATCTAAGAGACAAACAATGGCTACAAAGGCTGTGCTCTGAGTGGCTTGCCAAGAGATGTGTGGGAGAAACCAGGCAGCAGCAACAAGGCATCCCCCATAATGTCTAGTTAGACCTTGGACTATTTTTTTTAAAGACTTTTTGTTATTAGGACCACTAAGCTGCAAACATGTAGCTCTTGTCAAGTGTCATCTGCTCTTCCTGCTTATTCAGTAATAATAATATTAAAAACACTCTCTCCTCCTCTTCTCTTTCCCTTGTTACACTCATATGCTTTGGGAGAAAAAACATGAAAAACAGCAGATGGCAAATTGGGGTACTGGCTGGCAGAAGTGGGGAGCACTTCAGAGGAAAGCATGTCTCTCAGGGCCACACTACCCATGACATTATATGTGTATTTGCTTCTTTGTTTTAAAATATAATTTGGACCACCATGGTCAGAGAAATAATGGGATCAGACCAGGGGCAGAGTGGGAGTTTAACCCTTTCCCCTTCCGTTGCAGCCCTGAGGAAAATCCTCCAGTGTAGATTGCCATTGGGAAGAAATTCCTTTTTGGTATCAGTGTGGGATTTCCTCCTCCCACCCCACTGTGAATACCAGTTTCGGAAGTGGGAGTTTCCACAGGATCCCAGCAGGGGAGAAAGGGATTAAATCCCACTCTCCATGCACACTGTGGTCCCATGAATTATTACTCCCCTCCTACTTTAAACAAAAGGACAGATCCTGCATGTTAGATGCAAAGACGCACGTGTGATATCATGTGCAGTTTGGCCATAGGAAGTGTACGATTAGAAGCATAACTGCCCTTTTCGTTTATGAGGTTCATTATCTGTGAGCCATCACTCACTTCAGCACCCCTCCCCACTCTGCCCACTTTCCACTTAGCGGCTCATTTACCACTCAATCTGTGATTAATTAAAACAGAATTTAAATAAATATGCTGATGCTAATTCATTTAATCCACCCCCCTCTGATTTGGCCTGGATGAGAGAGGATGGCCAGGCTGATCTGCTCTTCCTAAAGTCATAGGAGCCACCAGATGGAGCTGCGCTCACAGTCTCCAGGCACCAAGCAAAAGTGCTGCCAATTAAAGCACCAGGAACACACAAAATGAAATCAAGGCAAATCCAGTATCTATCTATCTATCTATCTATCTATCTATCTATCTATCTATCTATCTAATCTATCTATATCTATCTATATCTATATCTATCTATATCTATCTATCTATCTATCTATCTATCTATCTATCTATCTATCTATCTATCTATCATCTAACATCTATCTATCTATCTATCTATCTATCTATCTATCTATCTATCTATCTATCTATCATCTATCTATCTATCATCTATCTATATCATCTATCTATCTATCATCTATCTCTATCATCTCTCTCTCTCTCTCTCTCTCCATCATCTATCTATCTATCTATCTATCTATCTATCTATCTATCTATCATCTATCTATCTATCTATCTATCTATCTATCTATCTATCTATCATCTATCATTTATGGGATGGGGAATATTTTTTAGTCCTCGTGGACAACCTTCTAGGAGATCTATGTTCCAGTGGTGGGCAAGGCTAAACGTTGTAACCAGTAGGTTATATTCCAGCCATGCAAATGTCAGATGTTTCTATGCAAACACAAACACACAAAGTCCTACACTTCCTCTCCATCTAGGCAGTGAATGAATGAATTGATTTATTATGGTCACTGACCAAAGATCCATCTAGGCAAGAAAGAGGCATTAGCAGTTACATAAGAAGAGCCCTGCAGGATCAGGCCAGGGGCCCACCTAGTCCAGCATCTTCTTCTCATAGTGGGCAACCAGATGCCTATGGGAATCCCACAAACAGGACCTGTGCATAATGCAACTCTCTCATCCTATGGTTTCCAGCAACTGGCATACAGCCTCCAACAGTGAAGGGAGAACATATGCATCATGGTTGCTCGCCATTAGCCAATTAATTCCTCCCCCACAAAAAAGAGAGTCTGGGCTGAATAGTTTGGCTCAGCACTATCCTCACCTTGGTCTGAATGTTCATTACACCTCTATCTTCGAAAGCAGACTAGGATAGGTTCCAGGCTTACGCTGCAACGTTCCCAGTTCAAGTCCCAGTTCCAGCCCCAGAGTGTCTCCTACTTGCATGGAAGGAACTGCCATTGATCTAGGTGGAATTTACTTTTAAGTACACATGTAAAACACAGCAATGTAAGTGACTGATCTGATCGTCACCAACAAGTCCCCAAAGGCATATTGCCTCTGACAGTGGAGGTAGGACATAGGCATTGTGGATAGAAGGCATTGGTACCTTAAGGTAAAGGTAAAGGGACCCCTGACCATTAGGTCCAGTCGTGGCCGACTCTGGGGTTGTGGCGCTCATCTCGCTTTACTGGCCAAGGGAGCCAGTGTACAGCTTCTGGGTCATGTGGCCAGCATGACTAAGCCACTTCTGGTGAACCAGAGCAGCACACGGAAATGCCATTTACATTCCTGCCGGTGCTGCACCTATTTATCTACTTGCATTTTGACGTGCTTTCGAACTGCTAGGTTGGCAGGAGCAGGGACCGAGCAACGGGCGCTCACCCCGTCGTGGGATTCAAACCGCCCACCTTCTGATCGGCAAGTCCTAGGCTCTGTGGTTTAACCCACAGCGCCACCCATGTATCCTCCAGGAATTTGTCTAATCTTTTAAAGCCACCCAAGTTGGAGGCCACCACTTTCTCTTGTGGGAACAAATGCCATTGTTAAACTGTGAGATTCTGAGCATCAGGGCAGAGCATCAGGGGCAGGCACAGTCTGAGACCAGTTTCTGGTTGCACAGATTTGCATGCCATTGGAATTTCACTTTGCAGATGTGTCATGTTTGGGATTAAGATTCAAGAAGGTATTTTCATGTTGGTGTTCTCTGCCCAAAACTGGTAATATTGAGCCTATTGATGCTTCTCTGATCATTTGATCAGGGCTATATTTGCAGCTCTTGATCTAGAGATGAGACCCAAACATGCAACTCAGAAGTTGATGCTGCCCAGAATTGTATGCATAGTACCAACTGATGTGCATGGCTTCTGAATATTCATTGCCCTAGTTGGATCACAGCAGATTTCTTTTAGACCCCCTCCACTCCATGGACATTTCTGCACTACAAATGTGCCTCAGTCTTATATTGCTTTAGCAGTGATGGCTTCATCAAAGAATACAGTGGTACCTCAGGTTACAGATGCTTCAGGTTACAGACGCTTCAGGTTACAGACTCCGCTAACCCAGAAATAGTACCTTGGGTTAAGAACTTTGCTTCAGGATGAGAGCAGAAGTCGCACAGCGGTGGTGTGGCAGCAGTGGGAGGCCCCATTAGCTAAAGTGGTACCTCAGGTTAAGAACAGTTTCAGGTTAAGAACGGACCTCCAGAATGAATTAAGTTCTTAACCTGAGGTACCACTGTACTGGAAAGTCTCTCTTAAAGATTCCCTATTCCATCTCACAAAGTCACGGATGCTAGGGGTTCTGGAAGAGGCCGATTATTAAATGCGCTCCAGACTGTTGTGTAAATATGCCCCACAAGTCTGTGATTTCCATGAGTGCAATGTGCATTAAACAGACATTATTTTGCAGCAAGTCACTGGTGCAGAAAAACCCATAATTTGACAGGGCTGTCAAGTGTGTTGAGGACTACTGTACCTTAATGTTGTATTAACTAACATTATTCAGTCACTTCGGCCAAAGTGACTCTTGAAATACATGGTTAGAGTAAGTGTTTAGCATTCAGTACAAGTTCTGGCAGGGTGTAAATGGCCAGGAATATATAGATTTGCTTGCTTCACGAAACTCTTTTCCTCTGCTATGAGTTGGCTGCCTGCATGTAATTAAGGAAGATGGCAAGATGTGACACAGTTATTTGCTCCACAGTCACTCACCATCTCTTTGCCCCTCTCTCTTTCTTTTTGGCAAGCTGAATTAATGTAAAAATGTTATAATTTTGAAGGTAATCATACCATTACTTATCTCACCATAATGCAGATGAATTCTGTGCTTGTGTCATTTCTAATCTGGAAATCTTTCCTTCTTTCTTTACAAATTTAATGAATAAATAAATAAGAATATCTTTCTTTCTTTCTTTCTTTCTTTCTTTCTTTCTTTCTTGCTTTCTTGCTTTCTTGCTTTCTTGCTTTCTTGCTTTCTTGCTTTCTTGCTTTCTTGCTTTCTCCCTCACCCATTCATAGGACTTCAATAACATCTGCTTAGCCAATTGCGGGCTCTACACCTTCATGCATATATGTTGAAGCAGAAACTGTCGCCGCCACCAGACATCGCTTCTTTATTGCACTCACTTGAAAAATCTACATAGGGTTGGGAGCCCCCCATTGACTTGACTGAAAGACCTCAACTTCAGGCTCCCCCACTCCTCAAACTCTTCCCATTCTAGCTGGTTGTTACAAGAGCTGTGCAGCTAATAACTAGTGTATGTGCTTGCTTCCTCCCCTCCTTTTCCAACCCCTTTCCTCTTGTGTGGTGCATTTTAGATTGTGAGTCTGAGGGTAGGTGCTGTCTAATTACTGATATGTGTATGCCACTCTGAGAGTCTTTTTTCAGCTGGTGAGTGGGTGAAAATGCTGTAAGATTTTTTTAAAAATTAAAAATGGCCCTTAGAGGAAGCTACAATGAAAACATAAAATCCAATAACATCAACAGAACAAGGCAATTGTGAGGAGTGAAATCCAGAGCAAAACAGAACAATGACCAAAAGCTTAAAAAGTTACTTTTTTAAAAAAAAAAGGTAAAACCTTAGATTTTTTAAATATATGTTTTTAGCTTGCACCAAAAAACAAACAAACAAAGGAATAAAGATAGCCTTGGTTGAACCACTCTGAAAAGAAAATACCACAATAAGCTATTTCTGGTGACTTCGGCTAGTGAGGGGGGTTAATTCAGCTGGGAACAGGGTTTCAGAGTTAGATCTCAGTAGCGAGGTAGGCTCATATAGCCTGTCCCGACCTTCTTTATTAACAAACATGATTCCAACAACAGTTTTCCCCTTTGAACAATGGAATATCATGTATCTCGTGCTCAGATGTGAACACTGCCTGGTGCTGATTTCCAGTAGATGTTGTAGGTCTTTAAGTCTGCATCTGTTTTAACCATAATATCAGGTTAGGAAACTTGCTGCCAGCGGTATACATCTTTCATAGCTGGCTGATTTAATCTTTGATGTATTGTCATCAGTTTACCATATCTCTGGTTGTTGTGAATAAGAAGCATTGGTGACTCAGATGCCTAAGACCATCACATGTTTTTGAATAGGCGGTATGACGTGACTTCAGTTAAAAAGCTGAAAAGAAAGGTGTTGGATTAATAGAGCTGTGTAACCTGATGATCTTGGTGGAATAATACTGAGATGACAAAAGCGTATTTCCACCCATACCCCAGTTTGCTAATGTTTTGTCCACCTGTTCAAAGGAAATTAATACAATTACCTGCTGGTATCAGTACATCTCAACCAAAGAATATAATTTTTATCTCAGCATCTTAAGGAACCACCTGCTATTTCAGTCAAAAGGGAGGTAAGCCCTTGACTTGGCCCTAGTCATGCTTATTTTGACAATTATGCAGATGCCGGTTTTCTTTACATTTAATCCGCACTCTGGGGAGTCCTTCCTGTTGCAGTTGCTACAGTTTTCAGCGCTAGAAACAAAAGGAAGGGCCTAATCCCATAATCATTCTGGCTCTGAGTAGTACTTAAGGCATGCTAAAAATATATATCCTGGAGATGCAGTAGTCATAAACATTTTTTATATGCATGCAGCAGCTTCCAAGATGGGAGAGCTCAGTTGGTACAGCATGAGACTCTTAATCTCAAGGCCATGGGTTCAAGCCCCATGTTGGGAAAAGATGCCTGCATTGAAGGTGTTTGGACTGGATGACCCTCGTGGTCCCTTCCAATTCTATGAGTATCCTCTATAGATTATATTTGACAGCACTGATGAGTGTACAGATTTCCCACTAGAACTGAGAATCCTAACCCTTTTGGCCCTGGGGGCACATTGGAAAGAAATTATTGTGGTCACAACAAAATACCCATTTCGCAGAAGAGAAAAACTG